>NC_069501.1:1285528068-1285870568 GCF_027579735.1 Bombina bombina | reverse complement strand
TTTCTCTTGTAGTGTATCCAGTCCACGGATCATCCATTACTTGTGGGATATATTCCCTTCTCAACAGGAAGTTGCAAGAGGATCACCCACAGCAGAGCTGCTATATAGCTCCTCCCCTCACATGTCATATCCAGTCATTCGACCGAAACAAGACGAGAAAGGAGAAACCATAGGGTGCAGTGGTGACTGTAGTTTAATTAAAAATTTAGACCTGCCTTAAAAGGACAGGGCGGGCCGTGGACTGGATACACTACAAGAGAAATAAATTTATCAGGTAAGCATAAATTATGTTTTCTCTTGTTAAGTGTATCCAGTCCACGGATCATCCATTACTTGTGGGATACCAATACCAAAGCTTAAGTACACGGATGATGGGAGGGACAAGGCAGGAACTTAAACGGAAGGAACCACTGCCTGTAGAACCTTTCTCCCAAAAACAGCCTCCGAAGAAGCAAAAGTGTAAAATTTGTAAAATTTTGAAAAAGTGTGAAGCGAAGACCAAGTCGCAGCCTTGCAAATCTGTTCAACAGAGGCCTCATTTTTAAAGGCCCAGGTGGAAGCCACAGCTCTAGTAGAATGAGCTGTAATTCTTTCAGGGGGCTGCTGTCCAGCAGTCTCACAGGCTAAGCGTATTTTGCTTCTAAGCCAAAAGGAGAGAGAAGTTGCCGAAGCCTTTTGACCTCTCCTCTGCCCAGAGTAAACGACAAACAGGGCAGATGTTTGACGAAAATCTTTAGTTGCCTGTAAGTAGAACTTCAAGGCACGGACTACGTCCAGATTATGTAAAATACGTTCCTTCTTTGAAGAAGGATTAGGGCACAATGATGGGACATCAATCTCTTGATTGAAATTCCTGTTAGAAACCACCTTAGGTAAAAACCCAGGTCTAGTACGCAGAACTACCTTGTCTGAATGTAAAATCAGATAAGGAGAATCACAATGTAAGGCAGATAACTCAGAGACTCTTCGAGCTGAGGAAATAGCCATCAAAAACAGAACTTTCCAAGATAAAAGTTTAATATCAATGGAATGAAGGGGTTCAAACGGAACTCCTTGAAGAACTTTAAGAACCAAGTTTAAGCTCCATACAGTTTTAAACACAGGCTTAATCCTAGCCAAAGCCTGACAAAAAGCCTGGACGTCTGGAACTTCTGCCAGACGCTTGTGCAAAAGAATAGACAGAGCAGAGATCTGTCCTTTTAAAGAACTAGCTGATAAGCCTTTTTCCAAACCCTCTTGGAGAAAGGACAATATCCTAGGAATCCTAACCTTACTCCATGAGTAACTCTTGGAATCGCACCAATACAGGTATTTACGCCATATCTTATGGTAGATTTTCCTGGTAACAGGCTTTCGTGCCTGTATTAAGGTATCAATAACTGACTCGGAGAAGCCACGCTTTGATAGGATCAAGCGTTCAATCTCCATGCAGTCAGTCTCAGAGAAATTAGATTTGGATGATTGAAAGGACCTTGTATTAGCAGGTCTTGCCTCAGAGGTAGAGTCCATGGGGATGACATGTCCACTAGGTCTGCATACCAGGTCCTGCGTGGCCACGCAGGCGCTATCAGAATCACCGATGCTCTCTCCTGTTTGATCTTGGCAATCAGTCGAGGGAGCAGAGGAAACGGTGGAAACACATAAGCCAGGTTGAAGAACCAAGGAGCTGCTAGAGCATCTATCAGCGTCGCTCCCGGGTCCCTGGAACTGGATCCGTAACGAGGAAGCTTGGCGTTCTGGCGAGACGCCATGAGATCCAGTTCTGGTTTGCCCCAACGATGGACCAGCTGAGCAAACACCTCTAGATGGAGTTCCCACTCCCCCGGATGAAAAGTCTGACGACTTAGAAAATCCGCCTCCCAGTTCTCCACACCTGGGATGTGGATCGCTGACAAGTGGCAAGAGTGAGACTCTGCCCAGCGAATTATCTTTGAGACTTTTAACATCGCTAGGGAACTCCTGGTTCCCCCTTGATGGTTGATGTAAGCCACAGTCGTGATGTTGTCCGACTGAAATCTGATGAACCTCAGTGTTGCTAACTGAGGCCAAGCTAGAAGAGCATTGAATATTGCTCTTAACTCCAGAATATTTATTGGGAGGAGTTTCTCCTCCTGAGTCCACGATCCCTGAGCCTTCAGGGAGTTCCAGACTGCGCCCCAGCCTAGAAGGCTGGCATCTGTTGTTACAATCGTCCAATCTGGCCTGCGAAAGGTCATACCCTTGGACAGATGGACCCGAGATAGCCACCAGAGAAGAGAATCTTTGGTCTCTTGATCCAGATTTAGTAGAGGGGACAAATCTGAGTAATCCCCATTCCACTGACCTAGCATGCACAATTACAGCGGTCTGAGATGCAGGCGCGCAAATGGCACTATGTCCATTGCCGCTACCATTAAGCCGATTACTTCCATGCACTGAGCCACTGACGGGCGTGAAATGGAATGAAGGACACGGCAAGCATTTAAAAGTTTTGATAACCTGGACTCCGTCAGGTAAATTTTCATTTCTACAGAATCTATCAGAGTCCCTAGGAAAGAGACTCTTGTGAGTGGCAATAGAGAACCCTTTTCCACGTTCACTTTCCACCCATGCGACCTCAGAAATGCCAGAACTATCTTTGTATGAGACTTGGCAATTTGAAACTTGACGCCTGTATCAGGATGTCGTCTAGATACGGAGCCACCGCTATACCTCGCGGTCTTAGAACCGCCAGAAGTGAGCCCAGAACCTTTGTAAAGATTCTCGGGGCCGTAGCCAACCCGAAGGGGAGAGCTACAAATTGGTAATGCCTGTCTAGAAAGGCAAATCTTAGGAACCGATGATGATCTTTGTGAATCGGTATGTGAAGGTAGGCATCCTTTAAGTCCACTGTGGTCATGTACTGACCCTCTTGGATCATGGGTAGGATGGTCCGAATAGTTTCCATTTTGAATGATGGAACTCTTAGGAATTTGTTTAAGATCTTTAGGTCCAAGATTGGTCTGAAGGTTCCCTCTTTCTTGGGAACCACAAACAGATTTGAATAAAATCCCTGCCCTTGTTCCGTCCGCGGAACTGGGTGGATCACCCCCATTACTAGGAGGTCTTGTACACAGATTAGGAATGCCTCTTTCTTTATCTGGTTTTCTGATAACCTTGAAAGATGAAATCTCCCTTGAGGAGGAGAAGCCTTGAAGTCCAGAAGATATCCCTGAGATATGATCTCCAACGCCCAGGGATCCTGGACATCTCTTGCCCACGCCTGGGCGAAGAGAGAAAGTCTGCCCCCCACTAGATCGTAGCAGGTTTTCTGGCCTGCTTGCCCTTGTTCCAGGACTGGTTAGGCTTCCAGTTCTGTCTGAAATGAGCAACAGTTCCTCCCTGTTTTGGAGCGGAGGAAGTTGATGCTGCTCCTGCCTTGAAATTTCGAAAGGCGCGAAAATTAGACTGCTTGGCCTTTGGTTTGGCCTTGTCCTGAGGAAGGGTATGCCCCTTACCTCCAGTAATGTCAGCAACAATTTCCTTCAAGCCGGGCCCGAATAATGTCTGCCCCTTGAAAGGGATATTAAGTAATTTAGATTTAGAAGTCACGTCAGCTGACCAGGATTTAAGCCATAGCGCCCTTATATGGAAAGAGCTGGTGCTATTTCACGGATTATGTTAGCCAGACATTTTCAAGATCTTGAAAAAGCCCTGCACAGGGAGAAACGCGTTGATGTTAGTTGCCTATGAACTTTGTTGAACTTTGTTGCTACATTTGCAGTTTGAATTGATATTCTGCTTCCAAAAAAACTTTCTGTTTCATAAATACTGCCTTGGTTAATGTCTGGCTAACATAATCCGTGAAATAGTACCAGCACTTTCCATATAGGCACCAGCACTTTTGAAATAAAAGATTCTACATCTACTGCACATTTGGAAACTGTGTGCATCAGACCGGCTCTATCTTTGAAGTGAGGTGAGACTATAGTATCTACACACCGCTGAGACTGCTGTCCCCTTACAGCGGATGATCTAAACAGTATCCTGCGTGCTCGTTGGCACTTAAGAGCGGATACTCCATTCAAAAGGATCACGGCAGTGAGAAATCTGACACTGCCCACCTAAGGACCAATCAGATTGCACTCTGCAGACAGCGCCTATAAAAAAGTGACGTCACTCCGCTACGGCGGTAATTTTCTATCTACAGGACTGACGGCTGAATTGTTTGGGGGTAAGTCAGAAAAATCTCCCCTCCAAACTGATTTCGTGGACTGATTACGGGTAAGAAAAGATTTCCCTTTATAATACAGACTGTTCAATTGGATATCCGGAATTTTTCTGTCTATAAGCCAATTTCTCCTTTTTAAATGTGGTGGCAACCTTAATTTTAACTTTGATGTTACACGGAGACGTCCGTTTTTAGCAATAATAAGATTTGTTTGCACTTGTTTATAACAGATTAAATTTTAGGCAGAGCCTAATTTCTTATTCATTGTGCATTTATTACCATCACCACTACATACAATCCGAATGTTCTGATACATTTTTATTAACTGTTGATAATTTGTGTTTTAAATCCCACATTACACGATTTAAGTATTTGAATCTGCATTTATAGATTTAATATTTATAATTTTAATAATCAATGAAGAGACTGCTTCTCCAACATAGGTGTGTCCGGTCCACGGCGTCATCCTTACTTGTGGGATATTCTCTTCCCCAACAGGAAATGGCAAAGAGCCCAGCAAAGCTGGTCACATGATCCCTCCTAGGCTCCGCCTTCCCCAGTCATTCTCTTTGCCGTTGTACAGGCAACATCTCCACGGAGATGGCTTAGAGTTTTTTGGTGTTTAAATGTAGTTTTTATTCTTCAATCAAGAGTTTGTTATTTTAAAATAGTGCTGGTATGTACTATTTACTCTGAAACAGGAAAGAGATGAAGATTTCTGTTTGTAAGAGGAAAATGATTTTAGCAACCGTTACTAAAATCGATGGCTGTTTCCACACAGGACTGTTGAGAGGAATTAACTTCAGTTGGGGGAAACAGTGAGCAGACTTTTGCTGCTTGAGGTATGACACATTTCTAACAAGACTCGGTAATGCTGGAAGCTGTCATTTTCCCTATGGGAACCGGTAAGCCATTTTCTTAGTTTAAGTAAAAGAATAAAGGGCTTCATTAGGGCTTAAAAAACTGGTAGACATTTTTCTGGGCTAAAACGATTACTTTACTAAGTATATTTGGCAGATTATTACTTTTAATAGTTGTTAAATCTTGGGGATTGTTTTAATAAAAACGGCAGGCACTGTATTGGACACCTTTTTTAACTGGGGGCCTTTTCTAGTCATAGACAGAGCCTCATTTTCGCGCCTTTAATGCGCAGTTGTTTTTGGAAAGCATGGCATGCAGATGCATGTGTGAGGAGCTAAGAACCACTGAAAAAGCTTATAGAGGGCATCATTTGGTATCATATTCCCCTCTGGGCTTGGTTGGGTCTCAGCAAAGCAGATACCTGGGACTGTATAGGGGTTAATTGTAAAAACGGCTCCGGTTCCGTTATTTTAAGGGTTAAAGCTTTCAAATTTGGTGTGCAATACTTTTAAGGCTTTAAGTTACTGTGGTGAAATTTTGGTGAAATTTGAACAATTCCTTCATACTTTTTCACATATTCAGTAATAAAGTGTGTTCAGTTTAAAATTTAAAGGGACAGTAACGGTTTTATTGTAAAACGTTTTTTGTGCTTTGTTGACAAGTTTAAGCCTGTTTAACATGTCTGAACCATCAGATAACGATGTTCTATATGTATGAAAGCCAATGTGTCTCCCCATTTAAATATATGTGATATATTTGTGTCATAATGTCCAAACAAAGTAGGGATAATAATGCCATAGATATGATATTGCCCAAGATGATTCCTCTAATGAGGGGAGTAAGCATGGTACTGCATCATCCCCTTCTGTGTCTACACCAGTTTTGCCCACACAAGAGGCCCCTAGTACATCTAGTGCGCCAATACTTATTACCATACAACAATTAATGGCTGTTATGGATAATTCTATTGCATGCATTTTTTTCCAAAATGCCTACTTATCAGAGAAAGCGTGATTGCTCTGTTTTAAACACTGAAGAGCAAGAGGACGCTGATGATATCTGTTCTGACATACCCTCACACCTATCTGAAGGGGCCAGGAGGGAGGTTTTGTCTGAGGGAGAAATTTCAGATTCAGGGAAAATTTCTCAACAAGCAGAACCTGATATTGTAACTTTTAAATTTAAATTTCAACATCTCCACGCACTACTTAAGGAGGTATTATCTACTCTGGATGATTGTGACAATTTGGTCATTCCAGAGAAATTAGGTAAGATGGACAAGTTCCTAGAGGTTCCGGTGCCCCCCGATGTTTTTCCTATACCCAAGCGGGTGGCGGACATAGTAAATAAGGAGTGGGAAAGGCCCGGCATACCCTTTGTCCTCCCCCTATATTTAAGAAATTAGTTCCTATAGTCGACCCCAGAAAGGACTTATAGCATACAGTCCCCAAGGTCGAGGGGGCGGTTTCTACTCTAAACAAACGCACTTCTATTCCTATAGAAGATAGTTGTGCTTTCAAGATCCTATGGATTAAAGGTTAGAGGGTTTGCTTAAAAAGATGTTTGTTCAGCAAGGTTACCTTCTACAACCAATTTCATGCATTGTTCCTGTCACTACAGCTGCGTGTTTCTGGTTCGAAGAACTAGAAAAGTCGCTTAATAAAGAATCTTCGTACGAGGAGGTTTTGGACAGAGTTCAAGCTCTTAAATTGGCTAACTCTTTTTTATTTTAGATGCCGCTTTGCAATTAGCTAGATTAGCGGCAAATAATTCAGGGTTTGCTATCGTGGCGCGCAGAGCGCTTTTGCTTAACATCCCTTTCAAGGGTAAAACACTGTTTGGCCCTGACTTGAAAGAGATTATTTCAGGCATCACTGGGGGAAAGGGCCACGCCCTTCCTCTGGATAGGTCTTTTAAGGCTAAAAAGAAGCCAAATTTTCGTCCCTTTCGCAGAAACGGACCAGCCTCAAATTCTACACCCTCTAAGCAAGAGGGTAATACTTCTCAAACCAAGCCAGCCTGGAGGCCGATGCAAGGCTGGAACAAGGGTAAGCAGGCCAAGTCACCTGCCACTGCTACCAAAACAGCATGAAGTGTTGGCCCCCGATCTGGGAAGGATCTGGTGGGGGGCAGACTTTCTCTCTTTGCTCAGGCTGGGGCAAGAGATGTTCAGGATCCTTGGGCGCTAGAAATAGTTTCTCAAGGTTATCTCCTGGAATTCAGGGAACTACTCCCAAGGGGAAGGTTCCACGGGTCTCAATTATCTTCGAACAGGCATTCTTACACTGTGTAGAAGACCTGTTAAGCATGGGAGTGATTCATCCTGTTCCATTAGGAGAACAAGGGATGGGTTTTTACTCCAACCTGTTCATAATTCCCAAAAAAGAGGGAACATTCAGACCTATTTTAGATCTCAAGATTCTAAACAAGTTTCTAAGGGTTTCATCATTCAAAATGGAAACCATTCGAACGATCCTTCCTACCATCCAGGAAGGTCAATTCATGACCACGGTGGACTTAAAGGATGCGTACCTACGTATTCCTATCCACAAGGAACATTTTCGGTTCCTAAGGTTCGCCTTTCTGGACAAGCATTACCTGTGGCACTTCCATTCGTATTAGCCACTGCTCCAAGGATTTTCACAAGGGTACTAGGGTCCCTTCTAGCGGTGCTAAGACCAAGGGGCATTGCAGTAGTACCTTACTTGGACGACATCCTGATTCAAGTGTCGTCTCTGTCAAAAGCAAGGGCTCATACGGACATTGTCCTAGCCTTTCTCAGATCTCACAGGTGGAAAGTGAACATAGAAAAAAGTTCTCTGTCCCCGTCAACAAGAGTTCCCTTCTTGGGAACAATAATAGTTTCCTTAGAAATGAAGGTTTTTCTGACAGAGGCCAGAAAATCAAAACTTCTAAGCTCTTGTCAGGTACTTCATTCTGTTCTTCTTCCTTCCATAGCGCAGTCCATGGAAGTAATAGGGTTGATGGTTGCGGCAATGGACATAGTTCCTTTTGCACGAATTCATCTAAGACCATTGCACCTGGGCATGCTCAGACTGTGGAATGGGGATTATACAGACTTGTCTCCGACGATACAAGTAGATCAAATAACCAGAGATTCACTCCGTTGGTGGCTGACCCTGGATAACCTGTCACAGGGAATGAGCTTCCGCAGACCAGAATAGGTCATTGTCACGACCGACGCCAGTCTGGTGGGCTGGGGCGCGGTCTGGGAACCCCTGAAAACTCAGGGTCTATGGTTTCGGGAAGACTCTCTTCTCCCGATAAACATAATGGAACTGAGAGCGATATTCAATGCTCTCAAGGCTTGGCCTCGACTAGCAAAGGCCAAATTCATAAGGTTTCAATCAGTCATCATGACGACTGTTACATATATCAACCATCAGGGGGTAACAAGGAGTTCCCTGGCGATGGAGGAGCATCCGGGGGAGTGGGAACTCCATCTGGAAATCTTTGCCCAAATAACTCAATTATGGGGCATTCCAGACTTGGTTCTGATGGCCTCTCGTCAGAACTTCATGGTCCCTTGTTACGGGTCCAAATCCAGGGATCCCAAGGCGACTCTATTGGATACAATAGTAGCACCTTGGATCTTCAACCTAGCTTATGTATTCCCACCGTTTCCTCTCATTCCCAGGCTGGTAGCCAGGATCAATCTGGAGAGGGCTTCGGTGACCTTGATAGTTCCTGTGTGGCCACGCAGGACTTGGTATGCAGACCTGGTGAATGTGTCATCGGCTCCACCATGGAAGCTACCTTTGAGACAGGACCTTCTTATTCAGGGTCCATTTGAACATCCGAATCTGGTTTTCCTCCAACTGACTGCTTGGAGTTTGAACGTTTGATTTTATCAAAGCGTGGGTTTTCAGATTCTGTAATAGATACTCTTATTCAGGCTAGAAAGCCTGTAACTAGAAAAATTTACCATAATATATGGAAAAAATATATCTGTTGGTGTGAATCTAAAGGATTCCCATGGAACAAGATACAAATTCCTAAGATTCTTTCCTTTCTACAAGAAGGTTTGGAGAAAGGATTTTCTGCGAGTTCTCTGAAGGGACAGATCTCTGCTTTATCTGTTTTACTTCACAAAAGGCTGGCAGCTGTGCCAGACGTTTAAGCGTTTGTTCAGGCTCTGGTTAGAATCAAGCCTGTTTACAGACCTTTGACTCTTCCCTGGAGTCTTAATCTAGTTCTTTCAGTTCTTCAAGGGGTTCCGTTTGAACCCTTACATTCCATAGATATTAAGTTATTATCTTGGAAAGTTTTGTTTTAGGTTGCAATTTCTTCTGCTAGAAGAGTTTCTGAGTTATCTGCTCTGCAGTGTTCTCCGCCCTATCTGGTCCATGCAGATAAGGTGGTTTTTACGTACTGAGCCTGGTTTTCTTCCGAAGGTTGTTTCCAACAAAAATATTAACCAGGAGATAGTTGTACCTTCTTTGTGTCCGAATCCAGTTTCATAGAAGGAACGTTTGTTACACAATTTGGACGTTGTCCGTGCTCTAAAATTCTATTTAGATGCTACAAAGGATTTCAGACAAACATCTTCCTTGTTTGTTGTTTATTCTGGTAAAAGGAGAGGTCAAGAAGCAACTTCTACCTCTCTATCTTTTTGGCTTAAAAGCATCATCAGATTGGCTTATGAGACTGCCGGACGGCAGCCTCCTGAAAGAATCACAGCTCATTCCACTAGGGCCGTGGCTTCCACATGGGCCTTTAAGAACGAGGCTTCTGTTGATCAGATATGTAAGGCAGCGACTTGGTCTTCACTGCACACTTTTACCAAATTTTACAAATTTGATACTTTTGCTTCTTCTGAGGCTATTTTTGGGAGAAAGGTTTTGCAAACCGTGGTGCCTTCCATCTAGGTGACCTGATTTGCTCCCTCCCATCATCCGTGTCCTAAAGCTTTGGTATTGGTTCCCACAAGTAAGGATGACGCCGTGGACCGGACACACCTATGTTGGAGAAAACAGAATTTATGTTTACCTGATAAATTACTTTCTCCAACGGTGTGTCCGGTCCACGGCCCGCCCTGGTTTTTTAATCAGGTCTGATGATTTATTTTCTTTAACTACAGTCACCACGGTATCATATGATTTCTCCTATGCAAATATTCCTCCTTTACGTCGGTCGAATGACTGGGGAAGGCGGAGCCTAGGAGGGATCATGTGACCAGCTTTGCTGGGCTCTTTGCCATTTCCTGTTGGGGAAGAGAATATCCCACAAGTAAGGATGACGCCGTGGACCGGACACACCGTTTGAGAAAGTAATTTATCAGGTAAACATAAATTCTGTTTTTCCTTCGCCTAATTCTATCTTATAGCACTTTCTAAACACCATACACAGTTTTAAATTACAGACTGATTTTTGATCAGATGATCATTTCACCCCTTTTTTTTGAGTAATCCATAGAGGCATATGCTAATAGACATATACCTGTCTGGTTTTATGATTACACGTATTCACTTTATAATATATTTCAGATAAATAATTATCGATTAAACCTCACCTATTTGAAGTATTTAAATTTTCTGCACTTTATTAATATTTTCACAAATTTTTTGCACATACACTTGGCACTTTACTAATACCATCAGATAATCGCTTTTAGCTTTTTAGCGCTCCTGATTAATTTAACTATTCCTGTTGAGTCTAAATTTTTACTGCGCAAAAAAGCGCTACAATAGGCCCCTCCCACTCATATTACAACAGTGGAAAGCCTCAGTTAACTGTTTCTATGCAGAAATTAAGCCAGCCATGTGGAAAAATTATGCCCCAATAAGTTTTATCACCAGATGTACGTTAAAAAACGATTAAACTTGCCAGCAAACGTTTTAAAACACATTTCTTTGAAGAGTATATACCTCTATTAATAAGCCTGATACCAGTCGCTTCTACTGCATTTAAGGCTTTACTTATATATTTATTAATAAGCCTGATACCAGTCGCTTTCACTGCATTTAAGGCTTTACTTACATCTTTATTAATAAGCCTGATACCAGTCGCTTCCACTGCATTTAAGGCTTTACTTACATCTTTATTAATAAGCCTGATACCAGTCGCTTTCACTGCATTTAAGGCTTTACTTACATTACTTCGGTATCAGCAGCATTTTCTTAGTCAATTCCATTCCTTAGAAAAATATTTTACTGCACATACCTTAGTTGCAGGTAACCTGCACGCTGAGGAGTTACCTCACTCCTCAGAATGTGCGAGAACAGCAAGTGGATCTTAGTTACTTCTGCTAAGATCATAGAAAACGCAGGCAGATTCTTCCAAATACTGCCTGAGAAAAAACAGCACACTCCGGTGCCATTTAAAAATAACAAACTTTTGATTGAAGAAATAAACTAAGTATAAAACACCACAGTCCTCTCACGACCTCCTATCTAGTTGAGGATTGCAAGAGAATGACTGGATATGACATGTGAGGGGAGGAGCTATATAGCAGCTCTGCTGTGGGTGATCCTCTTGCAACTTCCTGTTGGGAAGGGAATATATCCCACAAGTAATGGATGATCCGTGGACTGGATACACTTAACAAGAGAAATTAGCAAATGCAGCTCTCTCAGAGCGATCTCACCCAAACCGTGTCTGGAGTATAACAGAGAGCGTCCGTGTCACAAAAAACAATGGTGATTCAAGCTGTGCTCCACATCAATCGAAAGTGTCAGCGACTCGATATAGCATGTAAGTATCCAACTCTCTTGGCGTCTGACGTCACATCCACCAGTCAGGCAACGCGCGTTTCGGGCTCCGCCCCTCAACTTGGCCTGTCGTCATCGGAACAACCACCTCCTTTTAAACTTGCAACTTGTAACTCCAGAACACGCCCTCTTGGCATCATTCCATCGTAAGCCACTCACAAACATAGGAGCCACATCACAGACATGCGCAAACGCACTCAGCGTAATCTTTAAGCTGTAACGGAACTTGCATGATATGTGTAAATGTGATACGGCTCTTACAATAAATGTGAACCGAAACTTCTTAAGTTGCAATTATGTAGAGGGATATAAGTGTTAATAATTAAGCAACACTCAGAGTGAACCAATAAAAAACAAAGATGAAAAAAAGGGATCTAATAAAAAACATTTTTTTAAAGTAAAATGAATTTTTCTGAAAAAATTAATAAATACAAAGAAAAAAGAAAAAACACAAAGAGTGTCAATACACATCTTTCACTAAAGAGAACAGATGAAGACACAGTCCCTATATAAAAGTACCCCATGTGATCTCCCTATTAAGACCATAGGGGGTTAAAGAATCCATTTTTTGGATCCAAAGTGCTTCCTTTTCAAAAAGCAACTTTTGTGTATTCCCACCTCTCCTTAAAGGGCCAACCCCATCTACCACCTGAAATTTGAGTTGACTTTTGTTATGCCCGAAAAGAGTAAAATGATGGGCAACTGGGGCAGAGGGGTCTAATTTACCTATCGCTACTTTATGCTGTTTGATCCTTTCTCGGATAGATTTTGTAGTTTCACCAACGTAAGCTAGCCCACATGGGCATTTGATGACATAGACTACATAATTAGAGTCACAGGTAAAATGTCCCCTAATTGGTAAACGTTTGCCCGATCTAGGGTGTGTAATTGTATCTCCCAGTTGTATCGAGTTACACTGTGCACAATTATTACAAGGGAAAGTACCTTGTATAACAGAATTATCAACTATTCGTATTGGCCCAATGTGGGTATCTGCTTTGACCAGGGCATCTCTCAGATTGCGGTTTCTCTTATACGAGAATAAGGGAAAATCTTTAAACGTGCCAGCAAGTAATCTATCTTCTGACAATAGACCCCAATGTTTCCTAAAAATCCTTTTTAAAGGAGCAATGTGGTAACCATAGTATGTTTGTATGGATGTTGTGACATCATGATTTTGTGTATGCAACAATTTTCTTGTTACATTTTCCCTGTGAACATTAAAATATTTCCTTATTTCTTTGCACATTTTTGCATTTCATTATTTATTCACTTTTAGTGCGGAGTCTAACATTTGTATTTATACTATTTTTTGGTGTAATTGGTAGTACACCATAGTCTCGAGCATTTATTATCTTACATTGACTAAGTACATATATTTATTTTGTAGTGCTCATCCTCTGATCTATTATATATTTAATATTTACTCCTACCTGAGGATTGAGCGCTTCTTTGCATTACTATTTTTGTATTTCTTGTGGTTATGGCATTTTTACAACAAACACAAGAAGCACCTAAGTTGTTTGCATATTCTGAATTAGATGCCTCTAGGATTGCCACACTTTGTTTGGGGAATCGTGATTTTCTTAAGCACTCTGAAGACTCAGATGAACCACAGTCCCTTGAAAAATTGTACCGTAAGAAAACTAGCCTTGAATTACATGCTATTACCCTACCTGAGTACCATCGCCTTAAATATATCCCTAGAGGATTACGTTGTAATTTACACCCCACATTGTTTAAAGATGATACAGAATTTTGTGATAAATGGGAAGGCATTTTGAACAAATGCTCAAGTGATCTAATTATCTTAACCATTGAGTATATTCAAAAGGAGATACCTAAAGTACAGACTGATATAGACAGAATTGAGAATCAGCTTAAATCCTTTAAATTAGAAGCTGATTATAAAAAGCTTAAGACTGACATTTTGGAATTAATTAACAAATTTAAAAAAGAAGTTGAAATTAAGAAAGCACAAAAATTTCAAAGAGACTCTACTGACTATTCCTCTAATAAAGTTTATAGGTGGAGAAATCCTAACTTTGTACCCTTTAGAAGGGAACCTAGAAGGGCACCCAGACATACTACAGATAACTCTGGGGATTCATCATCTGATCAAGATTCTAGAAGCCCTTCCCCTTTAGGCCAAGGTTCTTACAAACACAAACCTAAAGAAAAAAGAGAACACACAGAGGGGGGAAGAGGAACAGGAAATCGCATGCAAACGAGACACAGCAAAAGATAACTGAAGACTTGGTAATTAATATCTCTTCTATTACGTTTGATCCTCTTACCACCTCTGTTTTACAGAAAGGTTTATCCTTTATTCCTACAACAGGCCCCAATTTCTTTAAGATTGAAGCTGATTTACAACGCTTCTTAAGAAATCTTCGTTTCAAAGCTTTTTTTGCTACCCATCCCCAAGAAAATAGACACGAAGCATTTGTTGATACTTTTAGCCAATTCCATACACAGGTTCAGGACCTTAGAACTAAAGGTTCAGCACATGCACCAACTACGAACAGTACAGTGGAATCATTCATTACATTAATTAAAAAAGACTTTGACAAATTAAAGATAAAGGGCACTAAAATGGGTATTTCTAACTTGACATTGGCTGAAAGGAAGGCTCTCGAGGATCTGAGGTCTAGAAAAGACTTGATAATCAAGCCAGCCGATAAGGGCGGGGCCCTTGTTATCATGAACAGAGACCAATATATGTTAGAGGTTCAAAGTCAACTGGATGCGACTGATAATTACTCCAAATTGACCTTCAACCCTACAAGTAAATTTCAATCTTATATACAATCCACAGTAGATATGGCACTTGATCAGTGCATCATTACTAAGAAACAAGCAGATTTCTTGATTCAAAAAGACCCGGTCATACCAGTAATATACTGTTTGCCAAAAATACATAAGTGTTTAAATAATCCCCCAGGGAGGCCCATTGTGGCTAGCACAAATTCCATTTTTCAACCAGTCTCAATATTTCTTGATAAGCTACTGCGACCTTTGCTTGAGGATGTCCCTTCACATTTGGAAGATTCCTCAGATTTTTTGAGACAGATTGAAAATTTGGAATTTAATGAGAATTCTATTCTTGTAACTTTGGACACTAAATCATTATATACATCCATACCACATTGTGAAGGTATGAAATGCATTGGTGCTCAATTAAACAGAATGGCTCTCTAGTCACCCAGGGAACGGATGTTCATTATGGACTTGCTTGAAATAGTATTAACAAGGAACTATTTCCTCTTTGGAGATTCTTTCTATCTGCAAACAAAGGGTACGGCAATGGGGGCCAATATGACATACGCATCTCTATATGTACATGAGTTTGAACAAAAATTTGTATATAACAACCAGAGCTTTAAAACACATTGCAGCTTTTGGAAAAGATATATTGATGATGTCTTTATGGTTTGGACAGGTGATAGTAATTCACTGATGTCTTTCTTGCAGGAATTGAATACTTTTGATCCAAACCTACAATTTACCATCAATTACGACTCTAAGACACAGAATTTTCTTGATATAACTATCTCATTGAGCAATGGTTCCTTAACAGATGTGTTTAGAAAGGACACAGATAGAAACAATTTACTGGTCTTTTCTAGCTTTCATCCTCCACAGACCATCAAGAGCCTTCCTTTCAGCCAACTCTTAAGGGCTAAACGCATAGTTAATGATACATCACGTCTGAATGAACAATTTAACAACTTTTTTTATCGCTTTGAGAGCAGGGGATACCCCATTGACTTGTTGAATATGCACAAATCGAAGGTAGATCTTAACCCCCGCTCTGACCTTATTCAGAAAAAATCCAATAGGAGAACTTTAAATAATAGGATTCCATTTGTGGTACCCTATGGTTACCACATTGCTCCTTTAAAAAGGATTTTTATTAAACATTGGGGTCTGTTGTCAGAAGATTGATTACTCGCTGGCACGTTTAAAGATTTTCCCTTATTCTCGTATAAGAGAAACCGCAATCTGAGAGATGCCCTGGTCAAAGCAGATACCCACATTGGGCCAGTACGAATAGTTGATAATTCTGTTCCACAAGGTACTTTCCCTTGTAATAATTGTGCACAGTGTAACTCGATACAACTGGGAGATACAATTACACTCCCTAGATCAGGCAAACGTTTACCAATTAGGGGACATTTTACCTGTGACTCTAATTATGTAGTCTATGTCATCAAATGCCCATGTGGGCTAGCTTACGTTGGTGAAACTACAAAATCTATCCGAGAAAGGATCAAACAGCATAAAGTAGCGATAGGTAAATTAGACCCCTCTGCCCCAGTTGCCCATCATTTTACTCTTTTCGGGCATAACAAAAGTCAACTCAAATTTCAGGTGGTAGATGGGGTTGGCCCTTTAAGGAGAGGTGGGAATAGACAATAGTTGCTTTTTGAAAAGGAAGCACTTTGGATCCAAAAATGGATTTTTTAACCCCCTATGGTCTTAATAGGGAGATCACATGGGGTACTTTTATATAGGGACTGTGTCTTCATCTGTTCTCTTTAGTGAAAGATGTGTATTGACACTCTTTGTGTTTTTTCTTTTTTCTTTGTATTTATTAATTTTTTCAGAAAAATTCATTTTACTTTAAAAAAAATGTTTTTTTATTAGATCCCTTTTTTTCATTTTTGTTTTTTATTGGTTCACTCTGAGTGTTGCTTAATTATTAACACTTATATCCCTCTACATAATTGCAACTTAAGAAGTTTCGGTTCACATTTATTGTAAGAGCCGTATCACATTTACACATATCATGCAAGTTCCGTTACAGCTTAAAGATTACGTTGAGTGCGTTTGCGCATGTCTGTGATGTGGCTCCTATGTTTGTGAGTGGCTTACGATGGAATGACGCCAAGAGGGCGTGTTCTGGAGTTACAAGTTGCAAGTTTAAAAGGAGGTGGTTGTTCCGATGACGACAGGCCAAGTTGAAGGGCGGAGCCCGAAACGCGCGTTGCCTGACTGGTGGATGTGACGTCAGACGCCAAGAGAGTTGGATACTTACATGCTATATTGAGTCGCTGACACTTTCGATTGATGTGGAGCAAAGCTTGAATCACCATTGTTTTTTGTGACACGGACGCTCTCTGTTATACTCCAGACACGGTTTGGGTGAGATCGCTCTGAGAGTGCTGCATTTGCTAATTTTTTATCCTTACGGCGGACCCTTGTCCTTGAGTGCCGGAGGGGCTTGATTATACAGTCACAAAGTTAACATACATATGGCAACAAATGTCAACATAGAAAAGGAAACACTTTATTACATTTTGGTGATACTTGACATCATGTGTTATCCTGATAACGATTACCATCTGTGGGATGTATGAACTTTCTAAAGTGCATGAACTGCTTCATCTGTGATTCTTTGCTGCATCTTTTATCTCTGCAATTGTCAGCTACCCTACCATTGCTTTTTCTGCCATTTGCATGAACTGCTTATAGTGCATGATCTGCCTCGAAGTATTTGTATCCTGTTCAGATTTTCCTATGGTTTTGCATATATAACCTGGGCTTGCTTTTTACTCTCCATCTGACCTCCTCCACTCCATATTTGCTTGATAACTGGGGACGCCCAGTTGGTATGTATGGTTGTATGGATGTTGTGACATCATGATTTTGTGTATGCAACAATTTTCTTGTTACATTTTCCCTGTGAACATTAAAATATTTCCTTATTTCTTTGCACATTTTTGCATTTCATTATTTATTCACTTTTAGTGCGGAGTCTAACATTTGTGTATATATATATATATATATATATATATATATATATATATATATAATGTATGCATGTATATATACAGTGTGTGTGTGTGTATATATGTAGTGTGTGTGTATATGTGTATACAGTGTGTGTATATGTGTATACCGTGTGTATACAGTGTGTGTATATGTGTATATATGTATATACAGTGTGTGTGTGTATGTATACAGTGTGTGTGTATACAGTGTGTGTGTATACAGTGTGTGTGTGTATGTATACAGTGTGTATGTATACAGTGTGTGTGTATACAGTGTATATATGTGTATAGTGTGTGTGTATACAGTGTGTGTGTGTATGTATACAGTGTGTGTGTGTGTATACAGTGTGTTTGTGTGTATACAGTGTGTGTGTATACAGTGTGTGTGTATGTATACAGTGTGTGTGTATGTATACAGTGTGTGTGTGTGTGTATGTATACAGTGTGTGTATACAGTGTGTGTGTGTGTATGTATACAGTGTGTGTATACAGTGTGTGTGTGTATGTATACAGTGTGTGTGTGTGTGTGTATGTATACAGTGTGTGTATACAGTGTGTGTGTGTGTATGTATACAGTGTGTGTATACAGTGTGTGTGTGTATGTATACAGTGTGTGTATACAGTGTGTGTGTGTATGTATACAGTGTGTGTATACAGTGTGTGTGTGTATGTATACAGTGTGTGTATACAGTGTGTGTGTGTATATTTTTAAAATATTTTACAGACCGCATTTCCCATAGCTCCCTCCTGTCTGTTTCACCCCGCAAGAGAGGTACAAACCCCATGTCTTTTAATAGCTCCCTCCTGTGTCTTTCACTTTGTCACTCCACAGGAGAGGGATCATCCCCATGTCCCATAGCTCCCTTCTATCCCTGTCACAGTGTCACCCTGCCGGTGAGGGACATACCTTTATATTCCATAGCTCCCTCCAGTCTTTGTCACTGTTACTCTGCAGGGGTGGGACATACCTCATAATACATAGCTCCCTCCTGTCTTTATCACTGTGTTACTCTGCAGGGGTGGGACATACCTCATAATACATAGCTCCCTCCTGTCTTTATCACTGTGTTACTCTGCAGGGGAGGGACATACCTCATATTCCATAGCTCCCTCCTGTCTTTATCACTGTGTTACTCTGCAGGGGAGGGACATACCTCATATTCTATAGCTCCCTCCTGTGTGTTTCACTCTGCAGGAGAGGGACATACCTCATATTCCATATCTCCCTCCTGTCTTTATCACTGTGTTACTCTGCTGGAGAGGGCCATACCTCATATTCCATAGCTCCCTCCTGTCTTTATCACTGTGTTACTCTGCAGGAGAGGGCCACACCTCATATTCCATAGCTCCCACCTCTCTTTATCACTGTGTCACTCTGCAGGGGTGGGACATACCTCATAATACATAGCTCCCTCCTGTCTGTGTCACTCTGCAGGGGAGAAACATACCTCATATTCCATAGCTCCCTCCTGTCTTTATCACTGTGTCACTCTGCAGGGGAGAAACATGCCTCATATTCCATAGCTCCCTACTGTCTTTATCACTGTGTCACTCTGCAGGGGAGGGACATACCTCATATTCCATAGCTCCCTCCTGTCTTTATCACTGTGTTACTCTGCAGGGGAGGGACATACCTCATATTCTATAGCTCCCTCCTGTGTGTTTCACTCTGCAGGAGAGGGACATACCTCATATTCCATATCTCCCTCCTGTCTTTATCACTGTGTTACTCTGCTGGAGAGGGCCATACCTCATATTCCATAGCTCCCTCCTGTCTTTATCACTGTGTTACTCTGCAGGAGAGGGCCACACCTCATATTCCATAGCTCCCACCTCTCTTTATCACTGTGTCACTCTGCAGGGGTGGGACATACCTCATAATACATAGCTCCCTCCTGTCTGTGTCACTCTGCAGGGGAGAAACATACCTCATATTCCATAGCTCCCTCCTGTCTTTATCACTGTGTCACTCTGCAGGGGAGGGACATACCTCATATTCCATAGCTCCCTCCTGTCTGTCACTCTGCAGGAGAGGGCCATAACTGATATTCCATAGCTCCCTCCTGTCTGTGTAACTCTGCAGGGGAGGGACATACCTCATATTCCATAGCTCCCTCCTGTCTTTATCACTGTTACTCTGCAGGGGAGGGACATACCTCATATTCCATAGCTCTCTCCTGTCCATGTCACCTCTGCAGGGGAGGGGCATACCTCATATTCCATAGCTCCCTCCTGTCTTTATCACTGTGTAATTCTGCAGGGTAGGGACATATCTCATATTCTATATCTCCCTTCTGTCTGTGTCCCTCTACAGGGGAGGGGGGCGTACCTCATATTCCATAGCTCCCTCCTGCCTGTGTCACTCTGATAAAGACAGAAGGAAGCTATGGAATATGAGGTAGGTCCCTCCTGTCTGTGTAACTCTGCAGGGGAGGGACATACCTCATATTCCATAGCTCCCTCCTGTCTTTATCACTGTTACTCTGCAGGGGAGGGACATACCTCATATTCCATAGCTCCCTCCTGTCCATGTCACCTCTGCAGGGGAGGGACATAACTCATATTCCATAGCTCCCTCCTGTCTTTATTACTGTGTTACTCTGCAGGGGAGGGACATACCTCATATTCTATAGCTCCCTCCTGTGTGTTTCACTCTGCAGGAGAGGGACATACCTCATATTCCATATCTCCCTCCTGTCTTTATCACTGTGTTACTCTGCTGGAGAGGGCCATACCTCATATTCCATAGCTCCCTCCTGTCTTTATCACTGTGTTACTCTGCAGGAGAGGGCCACACCTCATATTCCATAGCTCCCACCTCTCTTTATCACTGTGTCACTCTGCAGGGGTGGGACATACCTCATAATACATAGCTCCCTCCTGTCTGTGTCACTCTGCAGGGGAGAAACATACCTCATATTCCATAGCTCCCTCCTGTCTTTATCACTGTGTCACTCTGCAGGGGAGAAACATGCCTCATATTCCATAGCTCCCTACTGTCTTTATCACTGTGTCACTCTGCAGGAGAGGGCCATACCTCATATTCCATAGCTCCCTCCTGTCTTTATCACTGTGTTACTCTGCAGGGGAGGGACATACCTCATATTCCATAGCTCCCTCCTGTCTTTATCACTGTGTTACTCTGCAGGGGAGGGACATACCTCATATTCCATAGCTCCCTCCTGTCTTTATCACTGTGTCACTCTGCAGGGGAGGGACACACCTCATGTTCCATAGCTCCTTCCTGTCTGTGTCACTCTGCGTGGGAGGGACATACCTCATGTTCCATAGTTCCCTCCTGTCTGTGTCACTCTGCAGGGGAGGGACACACCTTGTGTTCCATAGCTCCTTCCTGTCTGTGTCACTCTGCGTGGGAGGGACATACCTCATATTCCATAGTTCCCTCCTGTCTGTGTCACTCTGCAGGGGAGGGACATACCTCACATTCTATAGCTCCCTCCTGTCTGTGTCACTCTTCAGGACAGGAACATACCTCATATTCCATATCTCCTTCCTGTCTTTATCACTGTTACTCTGCAGGGGAGGGACATACCTCATATTCCATAGCTCCCTCCTGTCTGTCACTCTGCAGGAGAGGGCCATAACTGATATTCCATAGCTCCCTCCTGTCTGTGTAACTCTGCAGGGGAGGGACATACCTCATATTCCATAGCTCCCTCCTGTCTTTATCACTGTTACTCTGCAGGGGAGGGACATACCTCATATTCCATAGCTCTCTCCTGTCCATGTCACCTCTGCAGGGGAGGGGCATACCTCATATTCCATAGCTCCCTCCTGTCTTTATCACTGTGTAATTCTGCAGGGTAGGGACATATCTCATATTCTATATCTCCCTTCTGTCTGTGTCCCTCTACAGGGGAGGGGGGCGTACCTCATATTCCATAGCTCCCTCCTGCCTGTGTCACTCTGATAAAGACAGAAGGAAGCTATGGAATATGAGGTAGGTCCCTCCTGTCTGTGTAACTCTGCAGGGGAGGGACATACCTCATATTCCATAGCTCCCTCCTGTCTTTATCACTGTTACTCTGCAGGGGAGGGACATACCTCATATTCCATAGCTCCCTCCTGTCCATGTCACCTCTGCAGGGGAGGGACATAACTCATATTCCATAGCTCCCTCCTGTCTTTATTACTGTGTTACTCTGCAGGGGAGGACATATCTCATATTCTATATCTCCCTTATGTCTGTGTCCCTCTACAGGGGAGGGGGGCGTACCTCATATTCCATAGCTCCCTCCTGCCTGTGTCACTCTGATAAAGACAGAAGGAAGCTATGGAATATGAGGTAGGTCCCTCCCCTGCAGAGTGACACAGACAGGAGGGAGCTATGGAATATGAGGTACGCCCCCCTCCCCTGTAGAGGGACACAGACAGAAGGGATGTATAGAATATGAGGTATGTTCCTCCCCTGCAGAGTAACACAGTCCAGGGGAGGGACATACCTCATATTCCATAGCTTCCTTCTGTCATTATGTCCCTCCCCTGGACTGTGTTACTCTGCAGGGGAGTAACATACCTCATATTCTATACATCCCTTCTGTCTGTGTTCCTCTACAGGGGAGGGGGGCGTACCTCATATTCCATAGCTCCCTTCTGTCTGTGTCACTCTGCAGGGGAGGGACATACCTCATATTCCATAGCTTCCTTCTGTCATTATGTCCCTCCCCTGGACTGTGTTACTCTGCAGGGGAGTAACATACCTCATATTCTATACATCCCTTCTGTCTGTGTTCCTCTACAGGGGAGGGGGGCGTACCTCATATTCCATAGCTCCCTTCTGTCTGTGTCACTCTGCAGGGGAGGGACATACCTCCATATTACATATCTCCCTCCTGTCTTTATCGCTGTGTCACTCTGCAGAGGAAGGGCATACCTCTTATTCCATAGCTCCTTCCTGTCTGTGTAACTCTGCAGGAGAGAGACACACCTCATATTCCATAGCTCCCTCCTGTTTGTGTCACTCTGCGTGGGAGGGACATACCTCATATTCCATAGCTCCCTCCTATCTGTGTCACTCTGCAGTAGAGGGACACACCTCATATTCCATAGCTCCCTCCTGTTTGTGTCACTCTGCAGGGGAGGGACATAACTCATATTCCATAGCTCCCTCTTGTCTTTATCACGGTTTTACTCTGCAGGGGAGGGACATACCTCATATTCTATAGCTCCCTCCTGTGTGTTTCACTCTGCAGGAGAGGGACATACCTCATATTCCATATCTCCCTCCTGTCTTTATCACTGTGTTACTCTGCTGGGGAGGAACATACCTCATATTCCATAGCTCCCTAGCTCCCTCCTGTCTTTATCACTGTGTTACTCTGCAGGAGAGGGCCATACCTCATATTCCATAGCTCCCTCCTGTCTTTATCACTGTGTTACTCTGCAGGAGAGGGCCATACCTCATATTCCATAGCTCCCATTTCTCTTTATCACTGTGTCACTCTGCAGGGGTGGGACATACCTCATATTCCATAGCTCCCTCCTGTCTTTATCACTGTGTCACTCTGCAGGGGAGAAACATACCTCATATTCCATAGCTCCCTACTGTCTTTATCACTGTGTCACTCTGCAGGAGAGGGCCATACCTCATATTCCATAGCTCCCTCCTGTCTTTATCACTGTGTTACTCTGCAGGGGAGGGACATACCTCATATTCCATAGCTCCCTCCTGTCTTTATCACTGTGTTACTCTGCAGGGGAGGGACATACCTCATATTCCATAGCTCCCTCCTGTCTTTATCACTGTGTTACTCTGCAGGGGAGGGACATACCTCATATTCCATAGCTCACTCCTCTCTTTATCACTGTGACACTCTGCAGGGGAGGGACATACCTCATATTCCATAGCTCCCTCATCTCTTTATCACTGTGACACTCTGCAGGAGAGGGACATACCTCATATTCCATAGGTCCCTCCTGTCTTTATCACTGTGTCACTCTGCAGGGGAGGGACACACCTCATGTTCCATAGCTCCTTCCTGTCTGTGTCACTCTGCGTGGGAGGTACATACCTCATATTCCATAGTTCCCTCCTGTCTGTGTCACTCTGCAGGGGAGGGACACACCTTGTGTTCCATAGCTCCTTCCTGTCTGTGTCACTCTGCGTGGGAGGGACATACCTCATATTCCATAGCTCCCTCCTGTCTGTGTCACTCTTCAGGACAGGAACATACCTCATATTCCATATCTCCTTCCTGTCTTTATCACTGTTACTCTGCAGGGGAGGGACATACCTCATATTCCATAGCTCCCTCCTGTCTGTCACTCTGCAGGAGAGGGCCATAACTGATATTCCATAGCTCCCTCCTGTCTGTGTAACTCTGCAGGGGAGGGACATACCTCATATTCCATAGCTCCCTCCTGTCTTTATCACTGTTACTCTGCAGGGGAGGGGCATACCTCATATTCCATAGCTCTCTCCTGTCCATGTCACCTCTGCAGGGGAGGGGCATACCTCATATTCCATAGCTCCCTCCTGTCTTTATCACTGTGTAATTCTGCAGGGTAGGGACATATCTCATATTCTATATCTCCCTTCTGTCTGTGTCCCTCTACAGGGGAGGGGGGCGTACCTCATATTCCATAGCTCCCTCCTGCCTGTGTCACTCTGATAAAGACAGAAGGAAGCTATGGAATATGAGGTAGGTCCCTCCTGTCTGTGTAACTCTGCAGGGGAGGGACATACCTCATATTCCATAGCTCCCTCCTGTCTTTATCACTGTTACTCTGCAGGGGAGGGACATACCTCATATTCCATAGCTCCCTCCTGTCTTTATCACTGTTACTCTGCAGGGGAGGGACATACCTCATATTCCATAGCTCCCTCCTGTCCATGTCACCTCTGCAGGGGAGGGACATAACTCATATTCCATAGCTCCCTCCTGTCTTTATTACTGTGTTACTCTGCAGGGGAGGGACATACCTTTATATTCCATAGCTCCCTCCTGTCTGTGCCACTCTGCAGGGGAGGGACATACCTCATATTCCATAGCTCCCTCTTGTCTTTATCACGGTTTTACCGGTTTTACTCTACAGGGGAGGGACATACCTCATATTCCATAGCTCCCTCTTGTCTTTATCACGGTTTTACCGGTTTTACTCTACATGGGAGGGACATACCTCATGTTCCATAGCTCCCTCCTGTGTTTATCACTGTGACACTTTGCAGGGGAGGGACATACTGTACCTCATATTCCATAGCTCCCTCCTGTCTGTGTCACTCTGCAGGAGAGGGCCATAACTTATATTCCATAGCTTCCTTCTGTCATTATCACTGTGTTACTCTGCAGGGGAGGGACATACCTCATATTCTATATCTCCCTCCTGTATTTATCTGTGTCACTCTGCAGGAGAGGGACATACCTCATATTCCATAGCTCCCTCCTGTCTGTGTCACTCTGCAGGGGAGGGACATACCTCAAATTCTATAGCTCCCTCCTGTTTGTGTCACTCTGTAGGAGAGGGAAATACCTCATATTCCATAGCTCCCTCCTGTCTGTGTCACTCTGCAGGGGAGGGACATACCTCATATTCCATATCTCCCTCCTGTCTTTGTCGCTTTACAGGGGAGGGACATACCTCATATTCCATAGCTCCCTCCTGTTTGTGTCACACTGCAGGGGAGGGACATACCTCATATTCCATATCTCCCTCCTGTCTTTGTCGCTTTACAGGGGAGGGACATACCTCATGTTCCATATCTCCCTCCAATCTGTGTCACACTGCAAGGGAGGGACATACCTCACATTCTGTAGCTCCCTCCTGTCTGTGTCACTCTGCAGAAGAGGGACATACCTCATATTCCATAGCTCCCTCCTGTCTGTGTCACTACATCTTCAGAGCTCTTGATGGGTCCCATATTCTAATATGACTTTTATGTCATCTATTCTAGCTCACCCCAGCCATCTGATGAAGAGGATGAGTCTCAGGTAGCACCGCACACGACTTCACAGGTTAGTGTAACACAGCAGCAATTCTCCGGCTTTCCTGCTGTCTCTACAGTTTGCAGTCATTGCCAGACTTACATGTTTGTTCTGCAGCAGATTCACTAAATAATAATTAGATGAGTGAGAATACCATAGTTACCAGCAAGCCTGTAGAAAACAGAGAGGACATTTAGTGAATCTAGCCAGCTGTCTCTCATTGTCTATTTCAGAGTTTCCCGGTGAGCTGTCTCGGATGGGTTGAGATGACTGAAGAGGATTTAGCACCAGGAAGAAGCAGCATCGCTGTGAACACGTGTATCCGACAGCTGTCCCTACACAGCAACAGCCTCATGCAGGTCAGAGGTGCTCGCTCAGACCCTGTCTCATCTAGGTCAGGGGACGCTTGCTCAGATCCTGTCTCATCTAAGTCAGGGGGGCACTTGCTCAGACCCTGTCTCATCTAGGTCAGGGGACGCTTGCTCAGACCCTGTCTCATCTAAGTCAGGGGGGCACTTGCTCAGACCCTGTCTCATCTAGGTCAGGGGACGCTTGCTCAGATCCTGTCTCATCTAGGTCAGGGGACGCTTGCTCAGACCCTGTCTCATCTAGGTCAGGGGACGCTTGCTCAGACCCTGTCTCATCTAGGTCAGGGGACGCTTGCTCAGACCCTGTCTCATCTAGGTCAGGGGACGCTTTCTCAAACCCTGTCTCATCTAGGTCAGGGGACGCTTGCTCTTACCCTGTCTCATCTAGGTTAGGGGACGCTTGCTCAGACCCTGTCTCCTCTAGATCAGGGGACGCTTGCTCAGACCCTGTCTCATCTAGGTCAGGGGCGCTTGCTCGCACCCTCTCTCATCTAGGTCAGGGGACGCTTGCTCGCTTAATCCTGTCTCATCTAGGTCAGGGGGAGCTTGCTCCTACCCTGTCTCATCTAGGTCAGGGGGGAGCTTGCTCGCACCCAGTCTCATCTAGGTCAGGGGGGAGCTTGCTCGCACCCTGTCTCATCTAGGTCAGGGGGGCGCTTGCTCGCACCCTGTCTCATCTAGGTCAGGGGGGCGCTTGCTCGCACCCTGTCTCATCTAGGTCAGGGGGCGCTTGCTCGCAC
Source organism: Bombina bombina (assembly GCF_027579735.1). NCBI lineage: Eukaryota > Metazoa > Chordata > Amphibia > Anura > Bombinatoridae > Bombina > Bombina bombina. The sequence continues at coordinate 1,285,843,959 of NC_069501.1, read as the reverse complement.
CCTGTCTCATCTAGGTCAGGGGGGCGCTTGCTCGCACCCTGTCTCATCTAGGTCAGGGGGCGCTTGCTCGCATAATCCTGTCTCATCTAGGTCAGGGGGCGCTTGCTCGCATAATCCTGTCTCATCTAGGTCAGGGGGCGCTTGCTCGCATAATCCTGTCTCATCTAGGTCAGGGGGGGAGCTTGCTTGCACCCTGTCTCATCTAGGTCAGGGGGGGAGCTTGCTTGCACCCTGTCTCATCTAGGTCAGGGGGGCGCTTGCTCGCACCCTGTCTCATCTAGGTCAGGGGGGCGCTTGCTCGCACCCTGTCTCATCTAGGTCAGGGGGGCGCTTGCTCGCACCCTGTCTCATCTAGGTCAGGGGGCGCTTGCTCGCATAATCCTGTGTGCCCTTTTTTGCATATTGCCTTGTCCAGGTCATTCAAAGCTGAAACACACTTATTGCCTAGTGCAAGTGATTGAAAAGTTGTCTATTCCAGCACTGTAAGTGACACATGTACAGCTGGTCCCTGCTGCTACATTGTGAATGTTGAGCGGTTTTCAGTAGTACAACTTCTCTAACCGGATATTTGCTGTCTGCTTGCAGGGTAAGGATATGTTGCTTGTGTTGGATCAAGATTCACTGAAGCTCTTTGACCCTTCAGGACAGATCCTACTACACTCCCAGCCTATTGTCAGCATCCGGGTGTGGGGCGTTGGGCGAGATGATGGCAGGTGAGTGACGTCTTATTTGCTCAGTGCTTCTTAATGTAGCAGAAAATATCACCACCAGCAGATAGTCGTACAAATAAAGGTGTTGATTGGATGAAACCATAACTGTTTATAGGCAGCTTGTGTGAATACATTAGAGAAAGGCAGAATATTGTGTGTTTGATGTACATGTGACTGGCGGGGCACATTTAGTGATAGGCGTATGCTAAACACACTGTTAGATTATCTACACCACATCATGTGCATACACAAGTATAAGGCAGAACATTGTGCGTTTGTCATGTACATGTGACTGGGGAGGGCACGTTTAGTGACAGGCGTATGATAAACACTCTGTTAGATTACCTACACCACATCATGCGCATACACAAGTATTAGGCAGGACATAAGTACACAATGCCAGATAATTGCATTTACTCTTTAATGTCCCTTTAAAATAAAAAAAAATGTCGGTCCAAAGATATAAAGCAAACATTGATATGATGATGTTGAAGTATGAATGCTAGAAACATTTGATGACCATGGGCTCATGCAATTTTATAACCAATTAAAATAACTTTTTAAACACATTAATGTCACTGTTCTGTTAAGTTTCTTTCCAATGACATGGAGAGTCCACAAATCCATTCTAATTACTAGTGTGAATTCAACTCCTGGCCACCAGGAGCAGGCAAAGAACACCCCAGCAAAAGCTTTAAGTATCCCTCCCACTTTTCATAATCCCCAGTTATTCTTTGCCTTTCTACATCATGGAGGTATGTGCAGATGGGTGATGTGGTGTTTCGTATTATCAAGATGTGATGTGAACAAGATTTCTGGGTGCCAATTTCTGGGGATTTTTTTTTCGGGGCGATCATTGACTTCATATCGAGAATGAGTTTCTTAGGAGGTGAGAAAATCATCTCCCTGTCTGTCTTCTCTTCTATCATTGGTCTTTTCCCCGGTGGCTCTGGGTATTGTATTTTTTTCTTTTTTATGTTTTCTTCTGAGAATTATACAGTTTGTATTCTCCGACTATGGATCAAAGTCACTCTGATGTTTCTCTCAGGATAGTCCTAGACAACCTATCGTGATACCTTATCTATCCTGGTGGCTCTGGCAGGACCATCTGTTTCAAGGTTCATGCTTTTTTTGAGTCCATTTTGAGAAATTGTGACTTTAGAGCAAGTTCTTCGGCTGGTAAACTCTTGTCTCTTAGAGGGGACCTGGTCTCCTAGAGAGTTTGTCCTCCCTATTTTTAATTTAAAATTGAAATCCATCCCCTATGCACTGATAGTGTGGCCTCTTCTGAGGTCAGTCTGGTTTATCATTTCCACTCGAAATACATCTCTTCACTAGCTTATGGCTACCTGCAGGGAGGAACTAGGAGTTCCTTGGCGATGGAGGCGTTTCATGTTGTTCAGTGGGCAGGGTCTCACTTTTGCCTCTGTTCTGATATTTCTTACCAGGTGTGGACATCTGGGATGCAAGTGTTTGAGCTGGTAGACATTTCTCTAGGGGAGTGGTGATCATATCCCTCCGGTGGAGGACATGTTGTCTATTCTCCAAGTTTTCAGTTACAGATCCACTGCATGGAAACTGCATTCTGTCCTGGTGGACGATCTAGCGGTTCCTAGGGTTTTTGGTCTGATTTTCCTTTTCTTCTGTTTGCCCTCCTTCCTTAGGTTATAGCCTGTATCAATCTGGAGCAGGCTTGGATGATTCTATTTGCTCCAGCTTGGCCTTGCAGACTGTGATTTGATGTCATCCTCTAACCCGTGGAATTTCCGCTAAGGGAGGACTTTCTGTTTTAGGATCCTTTTCTGCACCTGATTCTGGATTTTCTGAAGCTGACTGCATTGAGTTTGAACGTCTAGTGTTGTCTAGACAAGGTTTTCTGATGATGGCTATTGACTCCTTGATCTGGCTCGTAAGCCGGTATCTCGCAGATGTTCCTAGGGTTTGGCACACTTATATTTCGGTGCAAAATGTTGGGTTTTTTCCTTGGCATAGAGTAAGGTTCCCTGTATTCGGTCTTCTCCAGGAGGTCTGAATAAGCGTTTATTAGTGAGTTTTTCCTGAAGGGTCAAATTCCTGCCGTTTCTGTTCTGTTGCATAAGCGTTTGGTCAACTTACCAGATGTTAAGTCCTTGGTTGGGACCCTGGTCAGAATTATGCCTGTGTTTGCTGTTGTTGCTCTTCACTGGAGCATTAATCTTGTTCTGGGTTCTGTAGCAGGCTATGTTTGAGCCTATGAATTCGGTTGATATTACGTTATTGTCTTGGAAAGTTTTTTATTTTTCTTTCCAATGGCATGGAGAGTCTACAAATCCATTAAATTACTAGTGGGGATTTAACTCCTGGCCACCAGGAGGCGGCAAAGAACACCCCAGCAAAGCTAAGTATCACTCCCACTTCCCATAAACCCCCAGCCATTCTTTGCTTTGTACATCAGGAGGATGTGCGAAGATGGTGTCTGAAGATATTTAATTCTTTAATAAGTACTTTTCCCTGCAAGCAAGGATTGGGTCAATGCTGTGTCCATGTAATCCTCTTTAGTAAGTGTAATGGTGGCTCTTAGCAGTTGGAAGATGGTGAGGTAGTCCTTGCTTACCTTCCAACATTTGTGCTACCCCTATATAGAAAATAAGGGTTGGTTACTCTGCTTTTCTTTTTCTTCAGGTCCCTGTCAGCGGTCGGATGAGGCTAACAGACCTGGAGGTGCTGTGACTGCTCTACAGCAGAAGACCCTAGAGGGTAAGTCCTTTCTGTTATAATTAATAAAAGTTTGTGGAGGAAGGCCTGGGAAGATCAGGGACCTAGTGGGACCTGCCACCCTCATGAGGGGTTTGTATATCAATGCATATATATCCGCTAGTTTGGGATATTTGTGGCTGAGCAGTTAACTGAGGGACAGTGAATATGCCACCCCCATTGCCGGTCTAATGTACAGGATAGACCCAGGCTTCATTGTGTGTTGGGACTGGGTATCATAAGGGTGTTTGTGATATTATCCCTCACTTTTTAATTTTCCCTGCTTGATCTGTTTTTAGAGATAATTGGGTGCTTTTACTTTATTGGGACTCAGTATTGGTATGCATGCTTGTTATTTCCTGTCAACTTAACTGCGTAGGTACTAAGCTACACAGGTAGTCGGGGGGCCAACTGTTATTCCAACAGAATCTCACAGTAAAACCGGCTTGCTTATTAAGGGGCAGACAACAGCATTATGCAGTCTGCTGTATATCTCCTGTTTTGACAGTGGAAATAGTTAGAGCCGCCATTATGGCGGATACTTGTTTCCCTTCTCTCTCTTATTGCCGCTATTCAAGCTAGCGTTGGTGTGCAGAAAGACCACTAGGAGGAAGTAAAGAATACCTCAAATAATATATATATATATATTTTTTTTGCCGGTCAATGATGTAAGCGGGCTGTGATAATTTGTCCTTATGTTTATTGGCCCATTCCGTTTTCTACTTCCAAAAACACTTGGGCGCTCAGCAGCGTATGCGCTACGCCATGCAGAGAAAGGGGTGATGGGCTCTACTGTTTCTTTCCTAAGATATGGAGAGTCCACAACATCATTCATTTACTAGTGGGAATATCACTCCTGGCCAGCAGGAGGAGGCAAAGAGCACCACAGCAAAGCTGTTAAGTGTCACTCCTCTACCCATAATTCCCAGTCATTCTCTTTGCTTCTGTCAATGGAGGAGGTGAAGTTTGGTGGAGTTTGATCTGAAGAAATTAATTCCTTATTAGGAAAATTAGACATTCAAATAGTAAGGTTTCTGTTCCACCTACTGCCACGCAGGTTGCCCTCCCTAAGTCTGATGAAGCGGATATGTCAGTAACCTCTGAGGGTGAAATTCGGACAGTATTATACTGTAAGTAAGCAGATTTAAGCTTGAACCCCTTTGTGTACTGATAAAGGAGGTATTGACTACTTTGGACGACTCTGATACTTCTGTCGTTGTCAACCCTAAAAAGTCTAGTAAACTTAATAAATACTATGATGTTCCTTCCTCTGTGGAAGTTTTACCTGTCCCAGACCCCCATGTGATGGAGATTATTTCACAGGAATGGGAGAAGTCAGGTATTCCTTTCTCCAGTATTTAAAAAGATGTTTCCTGTTGCTGACCTTATTAAAGATTCTTGGCGCACGGTGCCTAAAGTAGAAGGGGCTATTTCTACTCTGGCTAAGAGAACTATGATCCCTATAGAGGAAAGCTGCTCCTTTAAGTATCCCATGGACAAAAAGCTGGAAGCTTATTTGAAGATGTACAGTATGTTCATCAAGGTCTTCAATGGCAACCTGCAGTTTGTATTGCCACAGTAGCAAGTGCAGAATCTTATTGGTGCGACGCCTTGTCTGAATCAATTGTAGTAGATTCCGTTGGAGGAGATACAAGATAGGATTAAGGCTCTCAAACTAGCTAATTCCTTTATTTCTGATGCCAACATGCAAGTTATTAGACTGGGAGCCAAGATGTCAGGCTTCACTGTCCTAACCCGCAGGGCATTGTGGCTAAAATCTTAGTCAGCTGATTTTACCTTTTAAGTCCAAGCTCCTGGCGCTTCCTTACAAGGTTAAGACCTTGTTCGGACCTGGTCTGGCAGAAATCATTTCTGATATTACTGGTTGAAAAGTGTCTTTTCTACCGCAAGAAGAACAGACTCAAAGGATGTCAAAGTAATTTACGTTCCTTTCGTAACTTCAAAGGTCAAAAGTCTTTCTCTCCCTCTTCCAAGCAGGAGCAGTTCAAGTCTTCTTGGAAGCCCAATCAGTCTTGGAATAAGGGGAAGCTATCAAAGAAACCCTCAGCTGAGTCTGTCAGCATGAAGGGTTGGGCCCCGATCCGGGATCGGATCAAGTGGGTGGCAGACTTTGCCTGTTTGGTCAAGCGTGGAGATGAGATGTCCCATATCCTTGGGCTGTGGATATAGTATCTCAGGGTTGCAAAATAGAATTCAAAACTTTCCCTCCCAGGGGCAGATTGCACCTCTCAAGATTATCTGCAGACCAGGTAAAGAGAGAGGCATTCTTGAACTGCATTCAGGATTTTTCCTCCCTGTGAGTGATTGTTCCAGTAAGAAAACGGGGTCTAGGATTCTATTCAAATCTGTTTGTGGTGCCCAATAAAGAGGGAACTTTTTGACTCATTTTAGACCTAAAGTGCCTCAACAAGTTTCTCAGGCTACCGTCCTTCAAAATGGAAACCATTTGTTCCATTCTTCCTTTGGTCTAAGAGGGTCAGTTCATGATGACCATAGACCTGAAGGACATGTATCTTCATGTTCCCATCCACAGGGATCATCACAAATTCCTGAGATTCGCCTTTCTAGACAAACACTTTCAGTTTGTGTCTCTTCCGTTTGGCCTTGACACAGCTTCCAGAATTTTCTCAAAGGTTCTGGGGCTCTCTTGGCAGTGATCAGGTCTCGGGGAATTGCAGTGGCACCCTACCTGGACGTCATATTGGTTCAGGTGCCATCTTTTCAACAAGCAAACTCTCATACAGAGATCTTGTTGTCTTTTCTAGGTTCCCATGGTTGGAAAGTGAATTTGGAAAAGAGTTCCCTTGTTCCAGCTACACGGGATGTTTTCTTAGGGACCATAATAGATTCCCTATCTATGAAAATTTTTCAGGGGTTTGGTGGGTGTTTCTATAAGAGGACATTCAGGGGTTTGGTGGGTGTGGCTATAAGAGGACATTCAGGGGGTTGGTGGGTGTGGCTTTAAGATGACATTTATGGGTTTTGTGGGTGTACTTATAAGAGGACCATCAGGGGTTTGGTGCATGGTGGGTGTTTCTATTAGAGGACATTCAGGGGTTTGGTGGATGTAGCTATAAGAGGACATTCAGGGGTTTGATGGGTGTGGCTATGAGGACATTCAGGAGTTTGGTGGGTGTGGCTATGAGGACATTCAGGGGTTTGGGGAGTGTCTATAAGAGGACATTCAGGGGTTTAGTGGGTGTGGCTATAAGAATACATTCAGGGGTTTGGTGGGTGTTTCTATAAGAGGACATTCAGGGGTTTGGTGGGTGTTTCTATAAGAGGACATTCAGGGGTTTGGAGGGTGTGGCTATAAGAGGACAGTCAGCAGTTTGGTGGGTGTGGCTGTAAGAGGACAGTCAGCGGTTTTGTGGGTGTTTCTATAAGAGGACATTTAGGGGTTTTGTGGGTGTTTCTCTAAGAGGACATTCAGGTGTTTTTGTGGGTGTGGCTATAAGAGGACATTCAGGGGGTTGGTGGGTAAGGCTATAAGAGGACATTCAGGGGGTTCGTGGGTGTGGCTATAAGAGGACATTCAGTGGGTTGGCACATTGTGGGTTTTGCTATAAGAGGACATTCAGGGGTTTGGTGGGTATGGCTGTAAGAGGACAGTGGGTTGGTGCATGGTGGGTGTAGCTATAAGAGGACATTAAGGGGTTTGGTGGATTTTTCTATAAGAGGTCATTCAGGGGTTTGGTGGGTATAGCTATGAGGACATTCAGGGGTTTGGTGGGTGTAACTATAAAAGTACATTTCAGGGGTTTTTGTGGGTGTTTCTATAAGAGGACATTCAGGGGTTTGGTGGCTGAATCTATAAGAGGAAATTCAGGGGTTTGGTGGCTGAATCTATAAGAGGAAATTCAGGGGTTTGGTGGCTGAATCTATAAGAGGACATTCAGGGGTTTGGTGGGTGTGGCTATGAGGACATTCAGGAGTTTGGTGGGTGTGGCTATGAGGACATTCAGGAGTTTGGTGGGTGTGGCTACAAGAGGACATTCAGGAGTTTGGTGGGTGTGGCTTCAAGAGGACATTCAGGCATTTGGTGGGTGTGGCTATAAGAGGACATTCAGGGGTTTGGTGAGTGTGTCTATAAGAAGACATTCAGGGGTTTGGTGGATGTGGCTATAAGAGGACATTCAGGGGTTTGGTGGGTGTAGCTATAAGAGGACATTCAGGGGTTTGGTGGGTGTGGCTAAGAGGACATTCAGTGGGTTGGCGCATTGTGGGTGTAGCTATAAGAGGACATTCAGGGGTTTGGTGGGGTTTTCTATAAGAGGACATCCAGGGGTTTGGTGGGGCTTTCTATAAGAGGACATTTAGGGGTTGGTGGGTGTGGCTATAAAAGGACTTTCAGTGGGTTGTTGCATGGTGGGTGTGGCTATAAAAGGACATTCAGGAGTTTGGTGAATTTTTCTATAAGAGGACATTCAGGGATTTGGTTGGTGTGGCTATAAGAAGACCTTCAGTGGTTTGGTGGGTGTGGCTATAAGAGGACATTCAGGCGTTTGGTTGGTGTGGCTATAAGCGGACATTTTGGGGTTTGGTGGGTGTGGCTATAAGCGGACATTCAGGGGTTTGGTGGGTGTGGCTATAAGAGGACATTCGGGGGTTGGTGGGTGTGGCTATAAGAGGACATTCAGGGGTTTGGTGGGTGTTACTATGAGGACCTTCAGGCGTTTGTCCTCTTATAGCCACATTCACCAAACCCCAGAATGTCCTCTTATAGTCACATTCACCATTCTGGGGTTTGGTGTTTGTGGCTATAAGAGGACATGCTGTGGAGGAGGGATCAGTATGAATGAGGGTGATATAACAGGTGTGTGAGAGCCAGGCAGCATGAAACATGTTGGAGTGTTTGACACCTAGTTAGGCTGTGATGCTTTATATATACGTTTGTGGGCCTATTTCTCTTGTAAGGTGTATCCAGTCCACGGGTTCATCCATTACTTGTGGGATATTCTCCTTCCCAACAGGAAGTTGCAAGAGGACACCCACAGCAGAGCTGTCTATATAGCTCCTCCCCTAACTGCCACTCCCAGTCATTCTCTTGCAACTCTCGACAAGAAAGGAAGTATCAAGAGATATGTGGTGACTTAGTGTAGTTTTACCTTCAATCAAGAGTTTGTTATTTTTAAACGGTACCGGCGTTGTACTGTTTTTCTCTCAGGCAGAAATTAGAAGAAGAGTTCTGCCTGGAGATTTGATGATCTTAGCGGTTTGTAACTAAGGTCCATTGCTGTTCTCACACATAACTGATGAATATGGGAAAACTTAAGTTGGGGGAACAGCCTGCAGATTACCTGCTTTGAGGTATGTTTAGTATTTTTATTTCTAGAGAGAGGAATAAGTTCTAGAAAATGCTGACAGAGCCTTGTGTATTTGAGGTAAGCCTGATGCAGTGATTTAACAGCGACTGGGATCATGCTTACATAACAGGGTAATACTCATGTTAATATTCATATTGCTTAGTGACAAAACGTTTACATGATTTAATAAATAGGACGTTTTTTCTCTGAGGGAGATAAGTCTTTATTTGGGGCCTAGTTTCCACATGGCTAGTCAGATACTCCCAGGAGTATTTTCTTAAGGCCCCTCTGACATCCAGTACATGGTGGGAGGGGCCTATTTTAACTGTGCAGTTTTAATTCAGACTGAGACATCCAGCTTCCCTAGAAGAGTCCCCTGGCATCTGAGAACCATTTCAAAGGGGTTATTTCTGCACAAAATCGTTTTTATGGGCAGGTAGGAGCCTCAGCAGAGCTGTGGCATGGTGCTCAATTGATTTTTAACGTTTTTCAATCTGGCTTGGGGCCTAAGGGGTTAATCATCCATTTGCAAGTGGGTGCAATGCTGCTTTAGTCCCTTATTCACACTGTAAAAATTTCAAAGATTTTACTGTATTTTTTCACTGTTTTGCAGTTTAAGTGCTAGTTTTTTTTCTCTTAAAGGCACAGTAACATTTTTGTTTAATTGCTGTTTCACCTTTATTAAAGTGTTTTCCAAGCTTGCTTGTCTCATTACTAGTCTGTTAAACATGTCTGACATAGAGGAAACTCCTTGTTCAATATGTTTGGAAGCCATTGTGGAACCCCCTCTTAGAATGTGTACCAAATGTACTGAAATTTCTATAAACTATAAAGACCATATTATGGCGCTTAAAGATTTATCTCCAGGGGATTCTCTGACTAAAAAGAGGGAGATTATGCCATCTAACTCTCCCCATGTGTCAGAACCTATAACTCCCGCTCAAGTGACGCCAAGTACATCTAGCGCGTCTAATTCTTTTACCTTACAGGACATGGCGGCAGTTATGAATGCTACCCTCACAGAGGTATTCTCCAAACTGCCAGGGCTACAAGGAAAGCGAGACAGCTCTGGGGCTAGAATTAATACAGAGCTTTCTGACACTTTATTGCCTGTGTCCGATATACCCTCACAATGCTCAGAAGCCGAGGCAGGTGAGCTTCTATCTGTGGGTGACATTTCAGACTCAAGGAAGGCGTTACTTCAGTCTGATTCTGAGATGACAGCGTTTAAATTTAAGCTTGAACACCTCCGCTTATTGCTTAGGGAGGTTTTAGCGACTCTGGATGACTGTGACCCCATTGTGGTTCCAGAGAAATTGTGTAAAATGGACAAATACTTTGCAGTACCTGTTTACACCGATGTTTTTCCAGTCCCTAAGAGGTTTTCGGAAATTATTACTAAGGAATGGGAAAGACCAGGTGTGCCGTTCTCTCCCCTCCTGCTTTTTAAAAGATGTTTCCCATAGATGCCACCATACGGGATTCGTGGCAGACGGTTCCTAAGGTGGAGGGAGCAGTCTCCACCCTAGCTAAGCGTACACCTATCCCCGTCGAGGACAGTTGTGCTTTCCTAGATCCTATGGATAAAAAATTGGAGGGTCTCCTTAAGAAAATTTTTATACATCAAGGCTTTATTCTCCAGCCTCTTGCATGCATTGCCCCAGTTACTGCTGCAGCGGCTTTTTGGTTTGAGTCTCTTGAGGAGGCTCTACAGGTGGAGACCCCGTTAGACGATATTCTAGACAGGATTAAAGCTCTTAAGTTAGCTAACTCCTTTATTTCTGACGCCATTTTTCATTTAGCCAAGCTAACGGCTAAGAATTCAGGTTTTGCCATTTTGTCGCGTAGGGCGCTATGGCTTAAGTCCTGGTCAGCAGACGTTACTTCAAAGTCTAAGCTTCTTAACATCCCCTTCAAGGGACAGACCCTATTCGGGCCCGGTCTGAAGGTGATCATTTCTGATATTACTGGAAGAAAAGGTCACGCCCTTCCTCAGGATAGGTCCAATAAGTTAAGGACCAAACAGAATAATTTTCGTTCCTTTCGAAACTTCAAGAGTGGCGCAGCTTCAGTTTCCTCTAATGCAAAACAAGAGGGAAATTTCGCCCAGTCCAAACCAGTCTGGAGACCTAACCAGGCTTGGAATAAGGGGAAGCAGGCCAAGAAACCTGCGGCTGCCTCTAAGACAGCATGAAGGAGTAGCCCCCGATCCGAGACTGGATCTAGTGGGGGGCAGACTCTCTCTCTTCGCCCAGGCTTGGATCCCTGGGCATTAGAGATTGTTTCCAGGGATATCTTCTGGACTTCAAAGCTTCATCTCCAAAGGGGAGATTTCATCTCTCACAATTATCTGTAAACCAGATAAAGAGAGAGACATTCTTACGTTGTGTTCAAGACCTGCTGGTTATGGGAGTGATCCACCCAGTTCCAAGGGAGGAACAGGGGCAGGGCTTCTATTCAAATCTGTTTATAGTTCCCAAAAAAGAGGGAACTTTCAGACCAATCTTGGATCTCAAGATCCTAAACAAATTTCTCAGGGTCCCATCCTTCAAGATGGAGACTATCCGAACCATCCTCCCTATGATCCAGGAGGGTCAATATATGACTACCGTGGACTTAAAGGATGCTTATCTCCACATTCCGATTCACAGAGATCATCATCAGTTCCTCAGGTTCGCCTTCTTAGATAGGCATTACCAGTTTATGGCTCTTCCCTTCGGGTTAGCCACGGCACCAAGAATCTTTACAAAGGTTCTAGGGTCCCTACTGGCGGTTCTAAGGCCACGGGGCATAGCGGTGGCTCCTTACCTAGACGACATTCTGATACAGGCGTCGACTTTTCAAATCGCCAAGTCCCATACGGACATTGTTCTGGCCTTTCTGAGGTCTCACGGGTGGAAGGTGAACGAAGAAAAGAGTTCTCTCTCCCCTCTCACAAGTGTTTCCTTCCTAGGAACACTGATAGATTCAGTAGAAATGAAAATTTTTCTGACAGAGGTCAGGTTATCAAAGCTTCTAACTTCCTGCCGTGCTCTTCATTCCACTTCTCGCCGTCAGTGGCTCAGTGTATGGAAGTAATCGGCCTTATGGTAGTGGCAATGGACATAGTTCCGTTTGCCCGCCTACATCTCAGACCACTGCAACTTTGCATGCTCAATCAGTGGAATGGGGATTACACAGATTTGTCCCCTCTGCTAAAACTGGATCAAGAGACCAGGGATTCTCTTCTCTGGTGGTTCTCTCGGGTCCATCTGTCCAGGGGAATGAGTTTCCGCAGGCCAGAGTGGACTATAGTCACGACAGATGCCAGCCTTCTGGGCTGGGGCGCAGTCTGGAACTCCCTGAAGGCTCAGGGTTCGTGGACTCAGGAGGAAGCCCTCCTTCCGATAAACATTCTGGAACTGAGAGCGATATTCAATGCTCTTCAGACTTGGCCTCAATTAGCTGCGGTCAGGTTCATCAGATTTCAGTCGGACAATATCACGACTGTAGCCTATTTCAACCATCAGGGGGGGACAAGAAGCCCCCTGGCAATGTTGGAGGTTTCAAAGATAATTCTATGGGCAGAGGTTCACTCTTGCCATCTCTCAGCTATCCATATCCCAGGAGTAGAGAACTGGGAGGCGGATTTTCTAAGTCGGCAGACTTTTCATCCGGGGGAGTGGGAGCTCCATCCAGAGGTATTTGCCCAGCTGATTCAACTATTGGGCAAACCAGAAGTGGATCTGATGGCGTCTCGTCAGAACGCCAAGCTTCCCTGTTATGGGTCCAGGTCAAGGGATCCCCAGGCAGCACTGATAGATGCTCTAGCAGTGCCCTGGTCCTTCAGCCTGGCTTATGTGTTCCCTCCATTTCCTCTCCTCCCTCGTCTAATTGCCAAGATCAAGCAGGAGAGAGCTTCGGTGATTTTGATAGCAGCTGCGTGGCCACGCAGGACTTGGTATGCAGATCTGGTGGACATGTCATCCCTTCCACCATGGACTCTGCCGCTGAGGCAGGACCTTCTACTCCAAGGTCCATTCAAACATCCAAATCTAATTTCTCTGCGGCTGACTGCTTGGAGATTGAACGCTTGATTTTATCAAAACGTGGTTTCTCCGAGTCGGTCATTGATACCTTAATTCAGGCTCGAAAGCCTGTCACCAGGAAAATCTATCTTCAGATATGGTGTAAATATCTTCATTGGTGTGAATCCAAGGGTTACTCATGGAGTAAAGTCAGGATTCCTAGGATATTATCCTTTCTTCAAGAAGGATTGGAGAAGGGATTGTCAGCTAGTTCTTTAAAAGGACAGATTTCTGCTCTGTCTATTCTTCTGCACAAGCGTCTGGCAGATGTTCCAGACGTTCAGGCGTTTTGTCAGGCTTTAGTTAGAATCAAGCCTGTGTTTAAACCTGTTGCTCCGCCATGGAGTTTAAATTTAGTTCTTAAAGTTCTTCAAGGGGTTCCGTTTGAACCTCTGCATTCCATAGATATCAAACTTCTATCTTGGAAAGTTCTGTTTTTGGTAGCTATCTCTTCGGCTCGAAGAGTTTCAGAGTTATCTGCCTTACAGTGTGATTCCCCTTATCTGATCTTCCATGCAGATAAGGTAGTTTTGCGTACCAAACTTGGGTTTCTTCCTAAGGTGGTATCTAATAAGAATATCAATCAGGAGATTGTTGTCCCATCACTATGTCCTAATCCTTCTTCAAAGAAGGAACGTCTATTACACAATCTTGACATGGTTCGTGCTTTAAAGTTTTATTTACAAGCTACTAAAGATTTTCGTCAAACATCTGCATTGTTTGTTGTCTACTCTGGACAGAGGAGAGGCCAAAAGGCTTCGGCATCTTCTCTTTCTTTTTGGCTGAGAAGCATAATCTGTTTAGCTTATGAGACTGCTGGCCAGCAGCCTCCTGAAAGAATTACAGCTCATTCTACTAGAGCGGTGGCTTCCACATGGGCTTTTAAAAATGAGGCCTCTGTTGAACAGATTTGTAAGGCAGCGACTTGGTCTTCGTTTCATACTTTTTCTAAATTCTACAAATTTGATACTTTTGCTTCCTCGGAGGCTATTTTTGGGAGAAAGGTCTTGCAGGCAGTGGTGCCTTCCGTTTAAGTTCCTGCCTTGTCCCTCCCTTCATCCGTGTCCTAAAGCTTTGGTATTGGTATCCCACAAGTAATGGATGAATCCGTGGACTGGATACACCTTACAAGAGAAAACAAAATTTATGCTTACCTGATAAATTTATTTCTCTTGTGGTGTATCCAGTCCACGGCCCGCCCTGTCCTTTTAAGGCAGGTGTTTTTTATTTTTAAACTACAGTCACCACTGCACCCTATAGTTTCTCCTTTTTTTCTTGCTTGTCTTCGGTCGAATGACTGGGAGTGGCAGTTAGGGGAGGAGCTATATAGACAGCTCTGCTGTGGGTGTCCTCTTGCAACTTCCTGTAGGGAAGGAGAATATCCCACAAGTAATGGATGAACCCGTGGACTGGATACACCACAAGAGAGAGAAATTTATCAGGTAAGCATAAATTTTGTTTTTCATTAAGTTATATTTTGTACCTGTACGGTCCATTGACACCTGGGACTTTTCTTCTTATAAATTAGACCTTTGCTGGGATATGAAACTCAAAATCTCTGTGTTTGATTCAGATAAATATAAAAGTTCCAACAACTTTCAGGAGTAGCAAATGCACTACTGGAAGCTACTGATTGGTGGCTGCACATCTGTCTCTTGTCATTGGCTCACCAGATCTGCTCAGCTACCTCTCATTTGTGCATTGCTGCTTTTCCAACAATGGATACCAAGAGACTGAAGCACATTTCCTAAAAGAAGTAAATTGGAAAGTTGTTTAAAATTGTATGTTCTGCCTGAATCATGAAAGGAAAATGTTGTTTCATGTCCCTTTTAATCAAATGGTTTTGTTCTTTCTATGGCTATTATTATTATTATTATTAATCGCTGCTTTATCCGGTTATTTCTGTGCTTCTGATTATTTTTGTATCTCTGCCGTTGTGTCTCTCTCTGATAATGTCTGTCTCTTACATTACTGCCGCCTGTCTCTCTCTCTAATAATGTCTGTCTCTTACATTACTGCCGCCTGTCTCTCTCTCTAATAATGTCTGTCTCTTACATTACTGCCGCCTGTCTCTCTCTCTGATAATGTCTGTCTCTTACATTACTGCCGCCTGTCTCTCTCTGATAATGTCTGTCTCTTACATTACTGCCGCCTATCTCTCTCTCTCTGATAATGTCTGCCTGTCTTACATTCCTATTGCCGTTGTGTCTCTGTTTGATGCAGTCTTCTTATCTCTGGGATTCTGTCTGCTCCCCTGTTATTCTTCTTGTGTCTCGCTGTGATATTTGTGTTGGTTATGTCGGCCTTTTATTGCGCTTGTGCCCCTCTGTTTCTAACGCTTGTTTTTTTCCACTTTTCACGCATCTCGTGGACACAGAGAAAGGTGGGTGTATCTGTGTTTTCTGCTTTTACCCTTTAGATTTTGTGTTGGTGGAGAAGGGCTAGTAGTTTATTGCCTGTCATTCTCTCACTTGATCCTTGCTGTTGTATACAGTGGCACTTGCTGTATTAAAATGTTCTCTCCTTGCCGTCCTACTTCATGTTTTATTGTGTCATTGTCGCCCTCATACTCTCTTACTTCTTTTAGGGACTTTGCCTATGTTGCGAGGGACAAACTGACACAGCTGCTGAAATGTCACGTGTTTAGGTGTGAAGAACCAGCCAAAGCCATCGCCACTGGTCTGCACGGCGTCTGCTCCCGGGTGAGAGCGTCAGCTGAGCACATTTACATCTCCAGAGCAATTAGCAGCAGGAATAGAGGGCTGCTTTATTCATGTTATGGGTCACAGGTCACATTTTGCTCAGAGCTTGGTGATCTTTGTGGTGATCGTATCTTTATTGTAGCAATAAAGTATTGTAGTTACAGTCTGCAGGAGGTTCACTGTCGGAGAAATGAAAACATGATGCAGAAATAAAATCCTTACATACATAAAGTGATATAGCCAGTTATATGTCAGATAAAGATGCCTTGCCCTGCAGCCTCTGTCTGCAACATATCTGCATCAGATCACACCCTGCCCTGCAGCCTCTGTCTGCGACATGCCTACATCAGATCACACCCTGCCCTGCAGCCTCTGTCTGCGACATGCCTACATCAGATCACACCCTGCCATGCATCCATTGTCTGCGACATACCTACATCAGATCACACCCTGCCATGCATACATTGTCTGCGACATACCTACATCAGATCACACCCTGCCATGCATCCATTCTCTGCGACATGCCTACATCAGATCACACCCTGCCATGCATCCATTGTCTGCGACATACCTACATCAGATCACACCCTGCCATGCATCCATTGTCTGCGACATACCTATATCAGATCACACCCTGTCCTGCCGCCCCTCTGTCTTCCTGAACCCTCATCAGATCACACCCTGCCCTGCAGTCCCTCTGTCTGCTTGCACCCTCATCAGATCACACCCTTCCCTGCAGCCCCTCTTTCTGACTGAACCCACATGAGGTCACACCCTGCCCTGCAGCCCCTCTTTCTGAATGAACCCTCAACATATCACACCCTGCCCTGCTGGCCCTCTTTCTGCCTGAACCCTCATGAGATCACACCCTGCCCTGCAGCCCCTCTTTCTGCTTGAAACCTCATGAGATCACACCCTGCCCTGCAGCCCCTCTTTCTACCTGAACCCTCATGAGATCACACCCTGCCCTGCAGCTTCTCTTTCTGCCTGAACCTTCATCAGATCACACCCTGCCCTGCAGCCCCTCTTTCTGCCTGAACCCTCATCAGATCACACCCTGCCCTGCAGCCCCTCTTTCTGCCTGCACCCTCATCAGATCACACCCTGCCCTGCAGCCCTTCTTTCTGCCTGAACCCTCATCAGATCACGCCCTGCCCTGCAGCCCTTCTTTCTGCCTGAACCCTCATCAGATCACGCCCTGCCCTGCAGCCCCTCTTTCTGCCTGAACCTTCATCAGATCACACCCTGCCCTGCAGCCCCTCTTTCTGTCTGAACCCTCATCAGATCACGCCCTGCCCTGCAGCCCCTCTTTCTGCCTGAACCTTCATCAGATCACACCCTGCCCTGCAGCCCCTCTTTCTGCTTGAAACCTCATCAGATCACACCCTGCCCTGCAGCTCCTCTTTCTGCCTGAACCCTCATCAGATCACGCCCTGCCCTGCAGCCCCTCTTTCTGCCTGAACCTTCATCAGATCACGCCCTGCCCTGCAGCCCCTCTTTCTGTCTGAACCCTCATCAGATCACGCCCTGCCCTGCAGCCCCTCTTTCTGCCTGAACCCTCATCAGATCACACCCTGCCCTGCAGCTCCTCTTTCTGTCTGAACCCTCATCAGATCACACGCTGCCCTGCAGCCCCTCTGTCTGCCTGAACCCTCATCAGATCACACCCTGCCCTGCAGCCCCTCTTTCTGCCTGAACCCTCATCAGATCACACCCTGCCCTGCAGCTCCTCTTTCTGTCTGAACCCTCATCAGATCACACGCTGCCCTGCAGCTCCTCTTTCTGCCTGAACCTTCATCAGATCACACCCTGCCCTGCAGCCCCTCTTTCTGCTTGAAACCTCATCAGATCACGCCCTGCCCTGCAGCCCCTCTTTCTGCCTGCACCCTCATCAGATCACGCCCTGCCCTGCAGCCCCTCTTTCTGCTTGAAACCTCATCAGATCACACCCTGCCCTGCAGCCCCTCTTTCTGCTTGAAACCTCATCAGATCACGCCCTGCCCTGCAGCCCCTCTTTCTGCTTGAAACCTCATCAGATCACGCCCTGCCCTGCAGCCCCTCTTTCTGCTTGAAACCTCATCAGATCACACCCTGCCCTGCAGCCCCTCTTTCTGCTTGAAACCTCATCAGATCACGCCCTGCCCTGCAGCCCCTCTTTCTGCTTGAAACCTCATCAGATCACGCCCTGCCCTGCAGCCCCTCTGTCTGTCTGAACCCTCATCAGATCACGCCCTGCCCTGCAGCCCCTCTGTCTGCCACGTACACATCAGACAACACAGATCACTGTGCTTAGGTCTTTGCAGAGGGACTGAAGAAGACTGTTACAAATGCTGCACATGTGACAGTTGCTTTAGTTAAAGATTTGCTGTTAGATTATAAAGTTCTTCTGCTGCACAGGTTAACCTTAGTGAAATTTAGCCACGCTCCTCTTGCTATTTATCCCATTCACCTGCAGTATTTTAATTGCTGATGTTCTTTGTTTAGACTTTTCTTACTGTGACCAGGGCTAGTCATAATGTAACGTTTTTAGAAGATGGAGGTTGTGTGTGGTGTTAAACAGAGCAAGCACTGAGGGAACTGAAACCCTCGTGTTTCCTAGCTTTGTTGTGTTATATAGCCAGACGTACTGCTTGTGTCGGTGAGAGAGAGAGAGCAGAGTCGCTGCTTGTGTCGGTGAGAGAGAGAGCAGAGTCGCTGCTTGTGTCGGTGAGAGAGAGAGCAGAGTCGCTGCTTGTGTCGGTGAGAGAGAGAGCAGAGTCGCTGCTTGTGTCGGTGAGAGAGAGAGCAGAGTCGCTGCTTGTGTCGGTGAGAGAGAGAGCAGAGGGGCTGCTTGTGTCGGTGAGAGAGAGAGAGCAGAGGGGCTGCTTGTGTCGGTGAGAGAGAGAGTAGAGTGATTATTTGTGTCAGTGACAAAGTTGCTGCTTGTGTCGGTGAGAGAGAGAGCAGAGTCGCTGCTTGTGTCGGTGAGAGAGAGAGCAGAGTCGCTGCTTGTGTTGGTGAGAGAGAGAGCAGAGTCGCTGCTTGTGTCGGTGAGAGAGAAGAGTCGCTGCTTGTGTTGGTGAGAGAGAGAGCAGAGTCGCTGCTTGTGTCGGTGAGAGAGAAGAGTCGCTGCTTGTGTCGGTGAGAGAGAAGAGTCGCTGCTTGTGTTGGTGAGAGAGAGAGCAGAGTCGCTGCTTGTGTCGGTGAGAGAGAAGAGTCGCTGCTTGTGTCGGTGAGAGAGAGAGCAGAGTCGCTGCTTGTGTCGGTGAGAGAGAGAGCAGAGTCGCTGCTTGTGTTGGTGAGAGAGAGAGCAGAGTCGCTGCTTGTGTTGGTGAGAGAGAGAGCAGAGTCGCTGCTTGTGTCGGTGAGAGAGAGAGCAGAGTCGCTGCTTGTGTCGGTGGGAGAGAGAGCAGAGTCACTGCTTGTGTTGGTGAGAGAGAGAGCAGAGTCGCTGCTTGTGTCGGTGAGAGAGAGAGCAGAGTCGCTGCTTGTGTCGGTGAGAGAGCAGAGTCGCTGCTTGTGTCGGTGAGAGAGCAGAGTCGCTGCTTGTGTCGGTGAGAGAGAAGAGTCGCTGCTTGTGTTGGTGAGAGAGAGAGCAGAGTCGCTGCTTGTGTTGGTGAGAGAGAGAGCAGAGTCGCTGCTTGTGTTGGTGAGAGAGAGAGCAGAGTCGCTGCTTGTGTCGGTGAGAGAGAGAGCAGAGTCTCTGCTTGTGTCGGTGAGAGAGAGAGCAGAGTCGCTGCTTGTGTCGGTGAGAGAGAGAGCAGAGTCGCTGCTTGTGTCGGTGAGAGAGAGAGAGCAGAGTCGCTGCTTGTGTCGGTGAGAGAGAGAGCAGAGTCGCTGCTTGTGTCGGTGAGAGAGAGAGCAGAGTCGCTGCTTGTGTCGGTGAGAGAGAGAGCAGAGGGGCTGCTTGTGTCGGTGAGAGAGAGAGCAGAGTCGCTGCTTGTGTTGGTGAGAGAGAGAGCAGAGTCGCTGCTTGTGTCGGTGAGAGAGTAGAGTGATTATTTGTGTCGGTGAGAGAGAGAGCAGAGTCGCTGCTTGTGTCGGTGAGAAAGAGAGCAGAGTCGCTGCTTGTGTTGGTTAGAGAGAGAGCAGAGTCGCTGCTTGTGTCGGTGAGAGAGTAGAGTGATTATTTGTGTCAGTGACAAAGTTGCTGCTTGTGTCGGTGAGAGAGAGAGCAGAGTCGCTGCTTGTGTCGGTGAGAGAGAGAGCAGAGTCGCTGCTTGTGTTGGTGAGAGAGAGAGCAGAGTCGCTGCTTGTGTTGGTGAGAGAGAGAGCAGAGTCGCTGCTTGTGTCGGTGAGAGAGAGAGCAGAGTCGCTGCTTGTGTCGGTGAGAGAGAGAGCAGAGTCGCTGCTTGTGTTGGTGAGAGAGAGAGCAGAGTCGCTGCTTGTGTTGGTGAGAGAGAGAGCAGAGTCGCTGCTTGTGTTGGTGAGAGAGAGAGCAGAGTCGCTGCTTGTGTTGGTGAGAGAGAGAGCAGAGTCGCTGCTTGTGTCGGTGAGAGAGAGAGCAGAGTCTCTGCTTGTGTCGGTGAGAGAGAGAGCAGAGTCGCTGCTTGTGTCGGTGAGAGAGAGAGCAGAGTCGCTGCTTGTGTCGGTGAGAGAGAGAGAGCAGAGTCGCTGCTTGTGTCGGTGAGAGAGAGAGCAGAGTCGCTGCTTGTGTCGGTGAGAGAGAGAGCAGAGTCGCTGCTTGTGTCGGTGAGAGAGAGAGCAGAGGGGCTGCTTGTGTCGGTGAGAGAGAGAGCAGAGTCGCTGCTTGTGTTGGTGAGAGAGAGAGCAGAGTCGCTGCTTGTGTCGGTGAGAGAGTAGAGTGATTATTTGTGTCGGTGAGAGAGAGAGCAGAGTCGCTGCTTGTGTCGGTGAGAAAGAGAGCAGAGTCGCTGCTTGTGTTGGTTAGAGAGAGAGCAGAGTCGCTGCTTGTGTCGGTGAGAGAGTAGAGTGATTATTTGTGTCAGTGACAAAGTTGCTGCTTGTGTCGGTGAGAGAGAGAGCAGAGTCGCTGCTTGTGTCGGTGAGAGAGAGAGCAGAGTCGCTGCTTGTGTCGGTGAGAGAGAGAGAGAGCAGAGTCGCTGCTTGTGTCGGTGAGAGAGAGAGCAGAGTCGCTGCTTGTGTCGGTGAGAGAGAGAGAGCAGAGTCGCTGCTTGTGTCGGTGAGAGAGAGAGCAGAGTCGCTGCTTGTGTCGGTGAGAGAGAGAGAGCAGAGTCGCTGCTTGTGTTGGTGAGAAAGAGAGCAGAGTCTCTGCTTGTGTCGGTGAGAGAGAGAGCAGAGTCGATGCTTGTGTCGGTGAGAGAGAGAGCAGAGTCGCTGCTTGTGTTGGTGAGAAAGAGAGCAGAGTCGCTGCTTGTGTCGGTGAGAGAGAGAGCAGAGTCGCTGCTTGTGTCGGTGAGAGAGAGAGCAGAGTCGCTGCTTGTGTCGGGGAGAAGAGAGAGCAGAGTCGCTACTTGTGTCGGTGAGAGAGAGAGCAGAGTCTCTGCTTGTGTCGGTGAGAGAGAGAGCAGAGTCGATGCTTGTGTCGGTGAGAGAGAGAGCAGAGTCGCTGCTTGTGTTGGTGAGAAAGAGAGCAGAGTCGCTGCTTGTGTCGGTGAGAGAGAGAGAGCAGAGTCGCTGCTTGTGTCGGTGAGAGAGAGAGCAGAGTCGCTGCTTGTGTCGGTGAGAGAGAGAGCAGAGTCGCTGCTTGTGTCGGTGAGAGAGAGAGCAGAGTCGCTGCTTGTGTCGGTGAGAGAGAGAGCAGAGTCGCTGCTTGTGTTGGTGAGAAAGAGAGCAGAGTCGCTGCTTGTGTCGGGGAGAGAGAGAGAGCAGAGTCGCTGCTTGTGTCGGTGAGAGAGAGAGCAGAGTCGCTGCTTGTGTTGGTGAGAGAGAGAGCAGAGTCGCTGCTTGTGTCGGTGAGAGAGTAGAGTGATTATTTGTGTCGGTGAGAGAGAGAGCAGAGTCGCTGCTTGTGTCGGTGAGAAAGAGAGCAGAGTCGCTGCTTGTGTTGGTGAGAGAGAGAGCAGAGTCGCTGCTTGTGTCGGTGAGAGAGTAGAGTGATTATTTGTGTCAGTGACAAAGTTGCTGCTTGTGTCGGTGAGAGAGAGAGCAGAGTCGCTGCTTGTGTCGGTGAGAGAGAGAGCAGAGTCGCTGCTTGTGTCGGTGAGAGAGAGAGCAGAGTCGCTGCTTGTGTCGGTGAGAGAGAGAGCAGAGGGGCTGCTTGTGTCGGTGAGAGAGAGAGCAGAGTCGCTGCTTGTGTCGGTGAGAGAGAGAGCAGAGTCGCTGCTTGTGTCGGTGAGAGAGAGAGCAGAGTCGCTGCTTGTGTTGGTGAGAAAGAGAGCAGAGTCTCTGCTTGTGTCGGTGAGAGAGAGAGCAGAGTCGATGCTTGTGTCGGTGAGAGAGAGAGCAGAGTCGCTGCTTGTGTTGGTGAGAAAGAGAGCAGAGTCGCTGCTTGTGTCGGTGAGAGAGAGAGAGCAGAGTCGCTGCTTGTGTCGGTGAGAGAGAGAGCAGAGTCGCTGCTTGTGTCGGTGAGAGAGAGAGCAGAGTCGCTGCTTGTGTCGGTGAGAGAGAGAGCAGAGTCGCTGCTTGTGTCGGTGAGAGAGAGAGCAGAGTCGCTGCTTGTGTTGGTGAGAAAGAGAGCAGAGTCGCTGCTTGTGTCGGGGAGAGAGAGAGAGCAGAGTCGCTGCTTGTGTCGGTGAGAGAGAGAGCAGAGTCGCTGCTTGTGTCGGTGAGAGAGAGAGCAGAGTCGCTGCTTGTGTCGGTGAGAGAGAGAGCAGAGTCGCTGCTTGTGTCGGTGAGAGAGAGAGCAGAGTCGCTGCTTGTGTCGGTGAGAGAGAGAGCAGAGTCGCTGCTTGTGTCGGTGAGAGAGAGAGCAGAGTCGCTGCTTGTGTCGGTGAGAGAGAGAGCAGAGTCGCTGCTTGTGTCGGTGAGAGAGAGAGCAGAGTCGCTGCTTGTGTCGGTGAGAGAGAGAGCAGAGTCGCTGCTTGTGTCGGTGAGAGAGAGAGCAGAGTCGCTGCTTGTGTTGGTGAGAAAGAGAGCAGAGTCTCTGCTTGTGTCGGTGAGAGAGAGAGCAGAGTCGCTGCTTGTGTTGGTGAGAAAGAGAGCAGAGTCTCTGCTTGTGTCGGTGAGAGAGAGAGCAGAGTCGATGCTTGTGTCGGTGAGAGAGAGAGCAGAGTCGCTGCTTGTGTTGGTGAGAAAGAGAGCAGAGTCGCTGCTTGTGTCGGGGAGAGAGAGAGAGCAGAGTCGCTGCTTGTGTCCGGGGGAGAGAGAGAGAGCAGAGTCGCTGCTTGTGTCCGGGGGAGAGAGAGAGAGCAGAGTCGCTGCTTGTGTCCGGGGGAGAGAGAGAGAGCAGAGTCGCTGCTTGTGTCCGGGGGAGAGAGAGCAGAGTCGCTGCTTGTGTTCGGGGGAGAGAGAGAGAGCAGAGTCGCTGCTTGTGTCCGGGGGAGAGAGAGAGAGCAGAGTCGCTGCTTGTGTCGGTTAGAGAGAGAGCAGAGTCGCTGCTTGTGTCGGTTAGAGAGAGAGCAGAGTCGCTGCTTGTGTCTGTGAGAGAGAGAGCAGAGTCGCTGCTTGTGTCGGTGAGAGAGAGAGCAGAGTCGCTGCTTGTGTCGGTGAGAAAGAGAGCAGAGTCTCTGCTTGTGTCGGTTAGAGAGAGAGAGCAGAGTCGATGCTTGTGTCGGTGAGAGAGAGAGCAGAGTCGCTGCTTGTGTCGGTGAGAGAGAGAGCAGAGTCGCTGCTTGTGTTGGTGAGAAAGAGAGCAGAGTCGCTGCTTGTGTCGGTGAGAGAGAGAGCAGAGTCGCTGCTTGTGTCGGTGAGAGAGAAGAGTCGCTGCTTGTGTCGGTGAGAGAGAGAGCAGAGTCGCTGCTTGTGTCGGTGAGAGAGAGAGCAGAGTCGCTGCTTGTGTCGGTGAGAAAGAGAGCAGAGTCGCTGCTTGTGTTCGGGGGAGAGAGAGAGAGCAGAGTCGCTGCTTGTGTTGGTGAGAGAGAGAGCAGAGTCGCTGCTTGTGTTGGTGAGAGAGAGAGCAGAGTCGCTGCTTGTGTCGGTGAGAGAGAGAGCAGAGTCGCTGCTTGTGTTGGTGAGAGAGAGAGCAGAGTCGCTGCTTGTGTTGGTGAGAGAGAGAGCAGAGTCGCTGCTTGTGTTGGTGAGAGAGAGAGCAGAGTCGCTGCTTGTGTCGGTGAGAGAGAGAGAGCAGAGTCGCTGCTTGTGTCGGTGAGAGAGAGAGAGCAGAGTCGCTGCTTGTGTCGGTGAGAGAGAGAGCAGAGTCGCTGCTTGTGTCGGTGAGAGAGAGAGAGCAGAGTCGCTGCTTGTGTCGGTGAGAGAGAGAGAGCAGAGTCGCTGCTTGTGTCGGTGAGAGAGAGAGAGCAGAGTCGCTGCTTGTGTCGGTTAGAGAGAGAGCAGAGTCGCTGCTTGTGTCGGGGAGAGAGAGAGAGCAGAGTCGCTGCTTGTGTCGGGGAGAGAGAGAGCAGAGTCGCTGCTTGTGTCGGGGAGAGAGAGAGCAGAGTCGCTGCTTGTGTCGGGGAGAGAGAGAGAGCGCAGAGTCGCTGCTTGTGTCGGTGAGAAAGAGAGCAGAGTCGCTGCTTGTGTCGGTGAGAGAGAGAGCAGAGTCGCTGCTTGTGTCGGGGAGAGAGAGAGAGCAGAGTCGCTGCTTGTGTCCGGGGGAGAGAGAGAGAGCAGAGTCGCTGCTTGTGTCCGGGGGAGAGAGAGAGAGCAGAGTCTCTGCTTGTGTCTGGGGGAGAGAGAGAGAGCAGAGTCGCTGCTTGTGTCCGGGGGAGAGAGAGAGAGCAGAGTCGCTGCTTGTGTCCGGGGGAGAGAGAGAGAGCAGAGTCGCTGCTTGTGTCCGGGGGAGAGAGAGAGAGCAGAGTCGCTGCTTGTGTCCGGGGGAGAGAGAGCAGAGTCGCTGCTTGTGTCCGGGGGAGAGAGAGAGAGCAGAGTCGCTGCTTGTGTCCGGGGGAGAGAGAGAGAGCAGAGTCGCTGCTTGTGTCCGGGGGAGAGAGAGAGAGCAGAGTCGCTGCTTGTGTCCGGGGGAGAGAGAGAGAGCAGAGTCGCTGCTTGTGTCCGGGGGAGAGAGAGAGAGCAGAGTCGCTGCTTGTGTCCGGGGGAGAGAGAGAGAGCAGAGTCGCTGCTTGTGTCTGGGGGAGAGAGAGAGAGCAGAGTCGCTGCTTGTGTCCGGGGGAGAGAGAGCAGAGTCGCTGCTTGTGTTCGGGGGAGAGAGAGAGAGCAGAGTCGCTGCTTGTGTCCGGGGGAGAGAGAGCAGAGTCGCTGCTTGTGTCCGGGGGAGAGAGAGCAGAGTCGCTGCTTGTGTCCGGGGGAGAGAGAGCAGAGTCGCTGCTTGTGTCCGGGGGAGAGAGAGAGAGCAGAGTCGCTGCTTGTGTCGGGGAGAAGAGAGAGCAGAGTCGCTGCTTGTGTCGGGGAGAGAGAGAGCAGAGTCGCTGCTTGTGTCGGGGAGAGAGAGAGCAGAGTCGCTGCTTGTGTCGGGAAGAGAGAGAGCAGAGTTGCTGCTTGTGTTGGGGAGAGAGAGAGAGCAGAGTAGCTGCTTGTGTTCGGGGGAGAGAGAGAAAGCAGTCGCTGCTTGTGTCGGGGAGAGAGAGAGCAGAGTCGCTGCTTGTGTTTGGGGGAGAGAGAGCAGAGTCGCTGCTTGTGTCGGGGAGAGAGAGCAGAGTCGCTGCTTGTGTCCGGGGGAGAGAGAGAGAGCAGAGTCGCTGCTTGTGTCCGGGGGAGAGAGAGAGAGCAGAGTCGCTGCTTGTGTCCGGGGGAGAGAGAGAGAGCAGAGTCGCTGCTTGTGTCCGGGGGAGTGAGAGAGAGCAGAGTCGCTGCTTGTGTCCGGGGGAGAGAGAGAGAGCAGAGTCGCTGCTTGTGTCCGGGGGAGAGAGAGAGAAAGCAGATTCCCTGCTTGTGCTGTGTTTTGTGTGAACCAGAGCATGCACCGTGGGATCTGATCCCCACTTGATTATTACCTATGTTGGGTTATACAGCAAGAATGTTATGATATGCTGGGGTGTGGATCTGTTATGCAGAGTGACACACAGAACAGAAAAGTATGAGTTAATATACAGCAACAGCTTAAGGAAGAATCAATATTTCTTTCCAATGTCATGGAGAGTCCACAATTCCATTCAATTACTGTTGGGAATTCAGTTCCTGGCCACCAGGAGGCAAAGACACCCCAGCAAAGCTTAAGTATCCCTCCCATTTCCCATAATCCCCAGTCATTCTTTGCCTTTCTGACAAGGAGGAGTGCGAAGATAGTGCTCTGAAGAAGTATTGAACTAAGTCCTTTAATGCAGTGATTTTTAACCTTTTTTTTTGCCGTGGCACACTTTTTTACATTAAAAAATCCTGTGGCACACCACCATCCCAAAATTTAAAAAAAAATCACACATTGTAGCCTAATACAGCATATATATATACACACACACAAACACACACATACTGTATGTATTGTGCTGTTATGCCATGTCTCCTACAAACTACTCCTGCACTGGGAGTAAAAAACAAGCAAAGTTTAAAAAATATGTCACACTGTTGTCAGTCTGCCGTGGCACACCTGAGGATCTCTCACGGCACACTAGTGTGCCACGGCACACTGGTTGAAAAACACTGCTTTAATGGGTAGCTTCCCTTCAAGTAGGACTGGAGTAATGCTTTGTCCATGTAATCCTCTTGAGTAAGAGTGTTGTAGTGGTTAGCTGCTGGAGGTTGCAGGGAAGTTTTCTGTTCTCTCTCCAGCAATCTATGCTAACCCCCATCAAGCAACCAGGGTTAGTTACTCTGCTTTCCTTTCTACTCAGGTCCCTGTCACAAGTCTGGATGAAGCTGACAGACCTGAAAGTGATGTGACTGCACAGCAGAAGACCCTGAAGGGTAAGTCCTTTTGTATTTCCTTTCCCTTACAGGGGATAAAATACAAAACTAAACAAATCTAATACAGGAGGAAGAGGGCCCTGCTACAAAGAGCTCACAGTCAATAGATTTTGCGTGCAGAGACATAAGGTTGGGGTAGTTGCAGCAGTGAGTCAGGCAGTTCATGTGTTAGTTTGGTTAGGAGGAGAGATGGTAAGCCTCTCTGAATAGGTGGGTTTTTAAGGAGTGTCTGAAGCTATTCAAGGTGGTAGATAGTCTTATGGAGCGGGGTTGAGAGTTCCAGAGGACAGGAGCAGCACATGTGAATTCTTGTAGACGGGAGTGGGACATAGAGATAACAGGAGTGGAAAGACGTAGGTCAGAGGTTGATCGAAGAGGACGGGATGGGGAATATTTCATGATGAGAGAGGAAATATAGTTGGGAGTTAGACTGTTGAGTGCTTTGTAAGTTAGGTAGTGACACTGAACCCAAATTTTTTCTTTCATGATTCAGAGAGAGCATGCACTTTTAAGCCACTTTTTAATTTACTCCTATTATCATTTTTTCTTCATTCTCTTACTATCTTTATTTGAAAAAGGCATCTAAGCTAAGGAGCCAGCAAATTTTTGGTTCAGAACCCTGGACCATAACTTATTTATTGGTGAATGAATCTATCCACCATTCAGCAAGAACAACCCAGGTTGTTCACAAAAAATGGGCCGGCATCTTTACTTACATTCTTGCTTTTCAAATAAAGATAGTAAGAGAATGAAGAAAATTTGATAATAGGAGTGAATTAGAAAGTTGATTAAAATTGCTGCTCTATCTGAATCACAAAAGAAAAAAATTGGGTTTAGTGTCCCTTTAATACTTTAAATTGTATATTGGAGTGTATGGGGAGCCAGTGTAGAGACTGGCAGAGCGGAGCAGCTGATGTAGATCGGCGACTTAGGTGGATGAGTCTAGCAGAAGCATTCATCATAGATTTTAGAGGCGGTGTTTTGGACGGTTATTTAGAAGTAGATTGCAATAATCAATGCGTGACAAAATGACGGAATTAATTAGTAGTTTTTTGAGTAAGGAAGGGACGAATTCTGGAAATGTTGCGTAGGTGTGAAAGGCAGGATTTGGTAAGCGCTTGTATATGTGGGTTGAATGTGAGTTCCGAGTCAAGAGTAAGTTCCTTTTGTGGAGGGTATCTGTGGCAACTTTTCTACTTTAATCGGTCATCTGGGAAACATAGAGCTCTTTATGGGTTATCTGTTTTCTTTCTAATGACACAGTGAGTTCACGGATCATCATCAATTACTGTTGGGAATATCACTTCTGGCCAGCAGGAGGAGGCAAAGAGCACCACAGCAAAGCTGTTAAATATCACTCCCCTACCCACAATCCCCCAGTCATTCTCTTTGCCTGTAGTGCAAGAAGGAGGTGAAGTTTTGGTGCCTTATGAGGTTTTCTTCAATCAAGATTTTATTATTTTTTTAGAAGAGTAAGCTTACTCTGTTACTTTCTGGGGTCTAGCCTAGTCCACATCAGTCTCTTCAGTAGTGGCTTTTGAGCATTTGAGAACTTGTGAGGTACAATCCTCACTGTGTTTTCTCAAGAATTTGCTGCCCTAACTAGAAAACCTGAGTAGGTTTTTCTCTCTTCACAGGTCCATGTGAGGTGCTGCACCCTCTCAAACCAGGTGAGCTGCCATTTTAATTTTCTTTTGCAAGGAGATTGCCGGCACTTGTTACAGATAAAAGCTGTCTTATTTAATATGGGGCTTTATTAAACCTTCATGTTTGGGGGTTCTTTTATGCAGTTTGGCATTGAGATTGTGAGGTAATTTATGGTGGCTCAGTGTGTTATAGTAGTTTTTATACTTTAACTTTTGGACATGGAGATTTGGTTTGTTGCGCTAACACACATTTCTATTTAAAGACACAGTACACATTTATTTTTTTATTTTCAAATAAATAATTTTTACACTTTATCCTTATTTATTACATAAGATGGATCCAAGAGGCTTTTCAAACAATTATCCCAGGCGAAGTTGCTGCTTGTCAGTTATGTTTTGATGCTCAGGTGGAACCCCCAGTTCCTTTTTGTTACTCATGCATTGTTTAGGTGTCTCCTGTTGCAGATATGCCGCAGCTTTCTCCTCAACCTTCCCACTTTTTTAGTCTCCACATACAGTGCCCTTTGTTTCCTCTTGCAATCCTGTAGGATTTTTTCTACAAGACATTGCTTCTCAGGTATCCCTTGCGGTATCTGAGGCCTTGTTTGCTTTCCCCATGTTGCAGGGAAGGCGTAAAAGGAAAATTAAGGAAACAGTAAGGTTTCTGATCAAGTTCTGACTATCCAGTGTCTCTTCCCATAAACCTGAGGAAAAAGACATGTCGGTAGCATCTGAGGGGGGAATCGCACACTCAGACAGTGTAATTCCTTCTTCTGATGCTGAAGTGGTATCCTTCAGATTTAAGCTAGAACACCTTTGGCTACTTTGGACGACTCCGACACAACTATCGTAGTCAATCCTAAAAAGTCTAGTAAATTGAACAAATACTTTGATGTTCCCTCCGTGGTGGAGGTTTTTCCGGTTCCTGACCGTGCTGTGGAGATTATTGCTCGAGAATGGGAAAAACATAATTTATGCTTACCTGATAAATTCCTTTCTTCTGTAGTGTGATCAGTCCACGGGTCATCATTACTTCTGGGATATTACTCCTCCCCAACAGGAAGTGCAAGAGGATTCACCCAGCAGAGTTGCATATAGCCCCTCCCCTCTACGTCACCCCCAGTCATTCGACCAAGGACAAAAAACGAGAAAGGAGGAACCAAGGGTGTAGTGGTGACTGGAGTATAATTTAAAAATAAATACCTGCCTTAAAAACAGGGCGGGCCGTGGACTGATCACACTACAGAAGAAAGGAATTTATCAGGTAAGCATAAATTATGTTTTCTTCTGTTAAGTGTGATCAGTCCACGGGTCATCATTACTTCTGGGATACCAATACCAAAGCAAAAGTACACGGATGACGGGAGGGATAGGCAGGCTCTTTATACAGAAGGAACCACTGCCTGAAGAACCTTTCTCCCAAAAATAGCCTCCGAGGAAGCAAATGTGTCAAATTTGTAAAATTTGGAAAAAGTATGAAGTGAAGACCAAGTTGCAGCCTTGCAAATCTGTTCAACAGAGGCCTCATTCTTGAAGGCCCAAGTGGAAGCCACAGCTCTAGTAGAATGGGCTGTAATTCTTTCAGGAGGCTGCTGTCCAGCAGTCTCATAAGCTAAACGTATTATACTACGAAGCCAAAAAGAAAGAGAGGCTGCCGAAGCCTTTTGACCTCTCCTCTGTCCAGAGTACACGACAAACAGAGAAGACGTTTGTCGAAATTCCTTAGTTGCCTGCAAGTAAAATTTTAGGGCACAAACTACATCCAGATTATGTAGTAAGCGTTCCTTCTTTGAAGAAGGATTTGGACACAAAGAAGGAACAACAATCTCTTGATTGATATTCCTGTTAGTGACTACCTTGGGTAAGAATCCAGGTTTAGTGCGCAGAACTACCTTATCCGAATGAAAAATCAAATAAGGAGAATCACAATGTAAGGCTGATAACTCAGAGACTCTTCGAGCCGAGGAAATAGCCATTAAAAATAGAACTTTCCAAGATAACAACTTTATATCAATGGAATGGAGGGGTTCAAACGGAACGCCCATGGTGGAGCAACAGTCTTAAACACAGGCTTAATCCTCGCCAAAGCCTGACAAAAAGCCTGAACGTCTGGCACTTCTGACAGACGTTTGTGTAACAGAATAGACAGAGCTGAGATCTGTCCCTTTAATGAACTAGCAGATAAACCCTTTTCTAAACCTTCTTGTAGAAAAGACAATATCCTAGGAATCCTAACCTTACTCCAAGAGTAACCTTTGGATTCACACCAGTATAGGTATTTACGCCATATTTTATGGTAAATCTTTCTGGTAACAGGCTTCCTAGCCTGTATTAAGGTGTCAATAACTGACTCAGAAAACCCACGTTTTGATAAAATCAAACGTTCAATTTCCAAGCAGTCAGCTTCAGAGAAGTTAGATTTTGATGTTTGAAAGGACCCTGTATCAGAAGGTCCTGTGTCAGAGGTAGAGACCAAGGTGGACAGGATGACATGTCCACCAGGTCTGCATACCAAGTCCTGCGTGGCCATGCAGGTGCTATCAGAATCACTGATGCTCTCTCCTGTTTGATTCTGGCAATCAGTCGAGGAAGCATCGGGAAGGGTGGAAACACATAAGCCATCCTGAAGTCCCAAGGTGCTGTCAGGGCATCTATTAGGACTGCTCCTGGATCCCTGGATCTGGACCCGTAGCGAGGAAGCTTGGCGTTCTGTCGAGACGCCATGAGATCTATCTCTGGTTTGCCCCAACGTCGAAGTATTTGGGCAAAGACCTCCGGATGAAGTTCCCACTCCCCCGGATGAAAAGTCTGACGACTTAAGAAATCCGCCTCCCAGTTTTCCACTCCCGGGATGTGGATTGCTGACAGGTGGCAAGAGTGAGACTCTGCCCATCGAATTATCTTTGATACTTCCATCATTGCTAGGGAGCTTCTTGTCCCTCCCTGATGGTTGATGTAAGCTACAGTCGTGATGTTGTCCGACTGAAACCTGATGAACTCCCGAGTTGTCAACTGCGGCCAGGCCAGAAGGGCATTGAGAACTGCTCTCAATTCCAGAATGTTTATTGGCAGGAGACTCTCCTCCTGACTCCATTGTCCCTGAGCCTTCAGAGAATTCCAGGCGGCACCCCAACCTAGAAGGCTGGCGTCTGTAGTTACAATTGTCCAGTCTGGTCTGCTGAATGGCATCCCCCTGGACAGATGTGGCCGAGAAAGCCACCATAGAAGAGAATTTCTGGTCTCTTGATCCAGATTCAGAGAAGGGGATAAGTCTGAGTAATCCCCATTCCACTGACTCAGCATGCACAATTGCAGTGGTCTGAGGTGTAAGCGGGCAAATGGCACTATGTCCATTGCCGCTACCATTAAGCCGATTACCTCCATGCATTGAGCCACCGATGGGTGTTGAATGGAATGAAGGGTGCGGCAAGCACTTTGAAGTCTTATTAACCTGTCTTCTGTCAGGTAAATCTTCATTTCTACAGAATCTATAAAATCACCATAGTCCTCTCACACATCCTATCTAGTCGTTGGGTGCAAGAGAATGACTGGGGGTGACGTAGAGGGGAGGGGCTATATGCAACTCTGCTGGGTGAATCCTCTTGCACTTCCTGTTGGGGAGGAGTAATATCCCAGAAGTAATGATGACCCGTGGACTGATCACACTTAACAGAAGAAAAAGATGTTTCCTATAGCGGATTCTATTAAGGAGTCATGGCAGACGGTTCCTAAGGTAGAAGGAGCAATCTCCACTTTAGCCAAGAGGACTACTTTTCCCATAGAGGATAGTTGTTCTTTTAAAGATCCAATGGATAAAAAAATTAGAGGCTTTACTAAAAAAGATGTATGTCCACCAGGGTCTACAATGGCAACCTGCGGCGTGTATCGCCACTGTTCCCAGCACTGCGGCTTACTGGTTTGATGCGTTGTCTAAATCTCTTCAGACAGATACCCCTTTTGATGAGATCCAGGACAGGATTAAGGCTCTCAAGTTAGCCAATTCCTTCATTACAGATGCTTCCTTATAGGTTATTAAACTGAGAGCCAAAATTTCTGGTTTTGTGGTCCTAGCCCGTAGGGCCTTGTGGTTGAAGTCATGGTCTGCGGATGTTTCATCTAAATCTATGCTCATGGCTATTCCTTACAAGGGTAAGACCTTGTTTGGTGGAAATTATTTCAGATATTACTGGAGGGAGGGGTTATTTTCTTCCTCAAGATAAAAAAGAATAAGCAGAAGGGACGTAATTTTCGTTCCTTTCGTAACTTTAAAGGCAAGTCTTCCTTCCCTTCCTCCAAGCAAGATCAAGCCAAGCCTTCCTGGAAGCCCAACCAGTCCTGGAATAAGGGAAAGCAATCTAAAAAGCCTTCAGCTGATTCCAAGTCAGCATGAAGGGTTGGCCCCTGATCCGGGAGCAGGCAGACTCTCTTTTTTCCCAGGCTTGGATAAGAGATGTACCAGATCCCTGGGTGGTGGACATTGTTTCCCAGGGATACAAAATAGACTTCAAATCTTTTCCTCCCAGAGGCAGGCTTCTCCTCTCCAGATTATCTGTAGATCAGATAAAAAGAGGCGTTCTTACATTTTGTCAAGGACCTTGCCGCCCTGGGGTAATAGTTCCGGTTCCCTTTCAGGAAAGGGGTCTGGGATTTTACTCAAATCTGTTTGTAGTTTCCAAAAAGGAGGGAACTTTTTGACCAATCCTAGATCTAAAATGTTTAAACAATTTTCTCAGAGTGCCATCCTTCAAGATGGAGATTATACGCTCCATTCTTCCCTTGGTACAAGAGGGTCAGTTCATGACAACTATAGACCTAAATGATTGCATACCTTCATGTTCCCATTCACAGGGACCATCACAAGTTTCTGAGATTCGCCTTTTTGGACAATCGTTTCCAGTTAGTAGCCCTTCCATTCGGCCTTGCCACAGCTCCCAGAATTTTTTCAAAGGTTCTGGGGGCTCTTTTAGCTGTGCTTAGATCTCGGGGCATTGCAGTGGCACCTTATCTGGATGACATTCTGGTTCAGGCACCATCTTTTCAACAAGCAGAATCTCATACGGAGATCTTGTTGTCTTTTCTTCAATCCCACTGATGGAAGGTGAATTGGGAAAAAAGTTCTCTGGTTCCAGCTACAAGGGTCGTATTTTTGGGGACCATAATAGTTTGCCTGTTAAT
Organism: Bombina bombina; assembly: GCF_027579735.1. Taxonomy (NCBI): domain Eukaryota; kingdom Metazoa; phylum Chordata; class Amphibia; order Anura; family Bombinatoridae; genus Bombina; species Bombina bombina. The sequence goes on along the minus strand of NC_069501.1, from coordinate 1,285,810,802 downwards.
GAAGATTTTTCTGACGAAGGTCAGAAAAAGAAAGATTTTCTACTCTTGTTTTACCCTTCAGTCCTCTCCACGGCTGTCAGTGGCTCAATGTGTGGAGGTAATCGGTCTGATGGTGGCTTCCGTTTGCTCGGTTCCATCTCAGACCACTGCAGTTATGCATGCTCAGACAATTGAAAGGGGACTATACGGACCTGTCTCCGCGTGTAGATCTAGATCAGTCGTCAGTAGACTCTCTTCCATGGTGGCTTTCTCAGGATCATCTCTCCCAGGGTACTTGCTTCCGCAGACCCTCCTGGGTGATTGTGACCACGGATGCCAGCCTTCTAGGTTAGGGAGGAGTATGGGGCTCGTTGAAGGCTCAGGGCTTATGGACCCAGGAGGAGTCAGTCCTGCCCATAAACATCTTGAAGCTGAGAGCAATCTTCAATGCTCTTCTTGCCTGGCCTCAGTTAGCCTTAGCCCGGTTTATCTAATTCCAGTCAGACAACATAACCTCGGTGGCCTTCATCAACCACCAGGGGGGAACTCAGAGTTCCTTGGCCATGACAGAGGTGGCCCAAATTATTCAGTGGGCGGAGACCCACAACTGCTGTCTTTCTGCGATCCACATCCCAGGAGTGTACAATTGGGAAGCGGATTTTCTGAGCAGACAGACTTTTCATCCCAGGGAATGTGGGAACTTCATTTGGATGTGTTTTCCAGCTTGACCCTCAAGTGGGGGCAGCCGGAGTTGGATCTCATGGCTTCTCATCAGAATGCCAAACTTCCGAGATACAGCTCGAGGTCAAGAGATCCGCAGGCCTTTCTGATTGTTGCTCTTGCAGTTCCTTGGAACGTCAGTCTAGCATACCTGTTTCCTCCGTTCACTCTCCTTCCAAGAGTCATTGCTCAAATCAAGCAGGAGAGGGCGTCTGTAATTCTCATAGCCCCGGCGTGGCCTCGCAGGATTTGGTATGCAGACCTAGTGGAAATGTTATCCTTTCCACCTTGGAGACTGCCTCTGAGGAAGGGCATTCTACTTCAGGGTCCCTTCCTTCATCTAAATCTCGTTTCTCTGAAGCTGACTGCTTGGTGATTGAACGCTTAGTTTTATCTAAACGTGGATTTTTGAGAACTTGATCAGGCTTGTAAGCCTGTGACTCGCAGGATTTACCATAAGATCTGGCGTAAATACTTGTATTGGTGTGAATCCAAAGGATACTCTTGGAGTAGAGTAAGGATTTCTAGGATTTTGTCCTTTCTCCAGGATTGTCTGGAGAAGGGTTTGTCGGCAAGTAATTTAAAGGGTCATATTTCGGCATTGTCTATTTTGTTACATAAGTGCTTGGCGGATGTGCCAGACGTGCAATCGTTTGGTCAGGCCTTGGTTAGAATTCGGCCTGTGTTTAAACCTGTTACTTCTCCATGGAGTCTTAACCTTGTTCTTAAAGTTTTACAACAGCTCCGTTTGAGCCTATGCATTCTTTAGATATTAAGAAGTTATCTTGAAAAGTTTTTCTTGTTGCGATTTCCTCTGCTCGGAGAGTTTCTGAACTCTCTGCTTTACAGTGTGATTCCCCTTATCTTATATTTCACTCTGTGTACTAAGTTTGATTTCCTGCCCAAGGTTGTTTTTCGGTCAAGAATATTAATCAGGAAATTATTGTACCTTCTTTGTGTCCTAATCCTTCTTCTCACAAAGAACGCTTGTTACATAATCTGGATGTTGTGCGAGCGCTAACATTTAATTTGCAGGCAACTTTCGTCAGTCTTCTGCATTGTTTGCTTTTCTGGGAAACGCAAGGGTCAGAAAGCTACGGCTACTTCACTTTCCCTTTGGCTAAAAGAGCGTTATTTGCTTGGCATATGAGACTGCTGGACATCAACCTCCTGAGAAAATCTCAGCTCATTCCACAAGGGCTGTTTCTTCTTTGTGGGCCTTCAAAAATGAAGCTTCTGTGGAACAGATTTGCAAGGCTGCAACTTGGTCATCTTTGCACACTTTTTCCAAATTCTATAAATTCGATACTTTTGCCTCGGCTGAGGCTTCTTATGGGAGAAAGGTTCTTCAAGCAGTGGTGCCTTCTGTTTAGGTTCCTGTCTTGTCCCTCCCTTATCTGTGTCCTCTGGCTTGGGTACTGGTTCCAACAGTAATTGATGATGATCCGTGGACTCACCGTGTCATTAGAAAGAAAACTAAATTTATGCTTACCCGATACATTTATTTATTTCTTGACACGGTGAGTCCACGGCCCGCCCTGTATTCAGATAGTTTCTTTTTATATAAACCTCAGGCACCTCTGCACCTTGGGTTACTTCCTTTCTCTCCTTTCCCTTTGGTCGAATGACTGGGGTTGGAGGGAAGGGCGGTGATATTTAAAGGGACATTCAAGTCCAAAAAAAACTTTCACGTTTCAAATAGGGCATGTAATTTTAAACAACTTAACAATTTACTTTTATCACCAATTTTGCTTTGTTCTCTTGGTATTCTTAGTTGAAAATTAAACCTAGGAGGTTCATATGCTAATTTCTTAAACCTTGAAGGCTGCCTCTAATCTAAATGCATTTTCACCACTAGAGGGCATTAGTTCACGTGTTTCATATAGATAGCATTGAGCTCATGCATGTGAATTTACCATGGAGACAGCTCTGATTGGCTAAAATGCAAGTCTGTCAAAAGAACTAAGGGGGCAGTCTGCAGAGGCTTAGGTACAAGGTTATTACAGAGGTAAAATGTGTATGATTATAACTGTGTTGGTTTTGCAAAACTGGGGAATTGGTAATTAAGGGATTATCTATCTTTTAAAACAACAAAAATTCTGGTGTTGACTGTCCCTTTAACAGCTTTGCTGTGGTGCTCTTTGCCTCCTCCTGCTGGCCAGGAGTGATAATCCCAATAGTAATTGATGATGATCCGCGGACTCACTGTGTTAAGAAATAAATACATTTATCAGGTAAGCATCAATTTCCTTTTTTTTCCCTGACTGTAAAAGCTTTGACGCTCTGGTCTCTAGTACACACCTTTATTGTTTGTTTGCAGTAATAGTTTGTCCCTCTCTCATGCTGTAATAGTTTGTCCCTCTCTCATGCAGTAATAGTTTGTCCCTCTCTCATGCAGTAATAGTTTGTCCCTCTCTCATGCAGTAATAGTTTGTCCCTCTCTCATGCAGTAATAGTTTGTCCCTCTCTCATGCAGTAATAGTTTGTCCCTCTCTCATGCTGTAATAGTTTGTCCCTCTCTCATGCTGTAATAGTTTGTCCCTCTCTCATGCAGTAATAGTTTGTCCCTCTCTCATGCAGTAATAGTTTGTCCCTCTCTCATGCAGTAATAGTTTGTCCCTCTCTCATGCAGTAATAGTTTGTCCCTCTCTCATGCAGTAATAGTTTGTCCCTCTCTCATGCTGTAATAGTTTGTCCCTCTCTCATGCAGTAATAGTTTGTCCCTCTCTCATGCTGTAATAGTTTGTCCCTCTCTCATGCTGTAATAGTTTGTCCCTCTCTCATGCTGTAATAGTTTGTCTCTCTCTCATGCTGTAATAGTTTGTCCCTCTCTCATGCAGTAATAGTTTGTCCTTCTCTCATGCAGTAATACTTTGTCCCTCTCTCATGCAGTAATAGTTTGTCCCTCTCTCATGCTGTAATAGTTTGTCCCTCTCTCATGCAGTAATAGTTTGTCCCTCTCTCATGCTGTAATAGTTTGTCCCTCTCTCATGCTGTAATAGTTTGTCCCTCTCTCATGCAGTAATAGTTTGTCCCTCTCTCATGCTGTAATAGTTTGTCCCTCTCTCATGCAGTAAGCTATTGTGGGGTATGTTTTCTGCTTTAGGAAGTCTAAACCCATATTCAAACCCTGATAAGACTAGTGTACTTGTGCATTTGCAGCATACAGCTAAGGTACTTGTGCACACGGCCGCATTTGCAGCATACAGCTAAGGCACTTGTGCACACGGCCGCATTTGCAGCATACAGCTAAGGCACTTGTGCACACGGCCGCATTTGCAGCATACAGCTAAGGCACTTGTGCACACGGCCGCATTTGCAGCATACAGCTAAGGCACTTGTGCACACGGCCGCATTTGCAGCATACAGCTAAGGCACTTGTGCACGCGGCCGCATTTGCAGCATACAGCTAAGGCACTTGGGCACACGGCCGCATTTGCAGCATACAGCTAAGGTACTTGTGCACACGGCCGCATTTGCAGCATACAGCTAGGGTACTTGTGCACACGGCCGCATTTGCAGCATACAGCTAAGGCACTTGTGCACACGGCCGCATTTGCAGCATACAGCTAAGGCACTTGTGCACACGGCCGCATTTGCAGCATACAGCTAAGGCACTTGTGCACACGGCCGCATTTGCAGCATACAGCTAAGGCACTTGTGCACACGGCCGCATTTGCAGCATACAGCTAAGGTACTTGTGCACACGGCCGCATTTGCAGCATACAGCTAAGGCACTTGTGCACACGGCCGCATTTGCAGCATACAGCTAAGGCACTTGTGCACACGGCCGCATTTGCAGCATACAGCTAAGGCACTTGTGCACACGGCCGCATTCGCAGCATACAGCTAAGGCACTTGTGCACACGGCCGCATTCGCAGCATACAGCTAAGGCACTTGTGCACACGGCCGCATTCGCAGCATACAGCTAAGGCACTTGTGCACACGGCCGCATTTGCAGCATACAGCTAAGGCACTTGTGCACACGGCCGCATTTGCAGCATACAGCTAAGGCACTTGTGCACACGGCCGCATTTGCAGCATACAGCTAAGGCACTTGTGCACACGGCCGCATTTGCAGCATACAGCTAAGGCACTTGTGCACACGGCCGCATTTGCAGCATACAGCTAAGGCACTTGTGCACACGGCCGCATTTGCAGCATACAGCTAAGGCACTTGTGCACACGGCCGCATTTGCAGCATACAGCTAAGGCACTTGTGCACACGGCCGCATTCACAGCATACACATACACACTTGTGCACACGGCCGCATTTGCAGCATACAGCTAAGGCACTTGTGCACACGGCCGCATTTGCAGCATACAGCTAAGGCACTTGTGCACACGGCCGCATTCGCAGCATACAGCTAAGGCACTTGTGCACACGGCCGCATTCGCAGCATACAGCTGCTTAACTTAATTTGATGGCCCCTGTGTTTGCGCACTCAATCACGGCATATGTCAGTTTATTTGTAGCTGGGAACGCTGGTTTTCAGGGGGTTTAATTGTGGCGTACAGCCCCTTATTTATAGACTAAACATTACTACGCAAGAGAGCACCGCCAGAGGTGGTTGCAGCGTTCATCTCTTTTGGTTTCCTTAGGAACTTATTAATTAGGCTTCTTTTTTATTCAGATGATAAAGTCAAGGCGCCTTGAGACCCTCACGGGTGATTAGTTTGCGCTTTACAAGTACCCAATAGATAGATAGATAGAAGGCTTATTGATCGTTTCTAACGGAAGGAGCTTATTGATGTTTATCTTGGCAAACTTCATTGTTTAATACGTCATTTATCCATGGCTGTACTTTTTCCGCCACAGACTGTGACGTTTCATAGATTAGCTCCTTCATGGAGTCTGTCTGCAATGTTAGTATCTCCCTCATACTCTGTATACTCTCTGTATGAAGTAAAATATATTTGTCTTTCATACTTCTATGTTTATATTGGATTGCACTTTCTGTCTCTCCCATAGTGAGGGAATTTCTTGCCCTTTTACTGCATCATCCTTTTGTTGTGAGATACTTTTTTATCGTTGTGTTTCTTATATGGGCACCATATTTCTTTCTCCTTCGTATTGGGGGCATTTGCAGCCATGTCTTGGAACATCTATTTCTATTACGTAATATTTTCTTAGTGAGGACACTATTGTAATCTCTCATATTGAGGTGATTTCTATTAATGTTTTAGTGATCTTAAGACACTAATGTTAATTTTTATGTTACTCTATTTTATTTACATGGGCACAATAAGAAGTCTTTCTCATATTGAGATGATTTCTGCTAATGTCTGTGACATCATGTCCTGTCCTATGTGTTTTATATATATACACACACGCACATAAAGTCCAGAAGAGAGCACTCTCACCGTATAATTCAGCTGCCAGGGTGCCAACAGTTAAATACATAGTACATAAGGAGGTGCACGCTGGTCTTTTCAACAAGTGAAATATATTTTAACAAGCGTGATGTTTCGGGGACACACTCCCCATCCTCAGACAAGCAAACACAAACCACAAGTGACAATTTCAAACAATAAAGGCCCTACCCACAGTGAGAAAAATTGAGCCAAAACCATAGTCATGGTAATCCTTAATAAACAATAGCAATAGCATCAGTGAATACACATTGTATAAAGTACAAACCACAAAACATGGCCATTATATCACTCAGTGCATGTGATCAGTGTATATGATAATCTATATATCTAAACACCTGTATATGAAAAATAAATAAAAGATAAATCAAGTGATCAAGTGAAATGCACATTGGGCTTATTCAGCAGAGTAAAGTAAACAGCGTCAAAGCTCCCCTTATAGGGGTTAACGGGTCCGGTTACATCTGACATCTTATGTGGGCATATACTCAATGTGCATCATACAGAAAATATTATATTATAAGAGTCTACCTTCTGATTACATTTTTTTGATCCTATAAACCTCTGTGTGTGCATTTTAAAGGCGTGCAGCATTGCCGTGTGAGTGTACACCCAGTCCCATACCACTGACGTCATCATAAAGGGACGTGCCAAGAATGTTACACGCCGTTGCCATGGAAATCAACAGGCGTGGATAGGTACCGGCGCCCCCACTGGATTAACTGAATCATAACAAGCTTTTATGTTAAGGCTACTCCACTATCAATAGATCAAGAGACACTCAAGGGAAAGCAGATTACAGCATCAGCATATCAACGTTTATAAGAGTGTATAACATACAGAGGTGGAATAGTGGTAATATAAAAAGTACCGGAATAGAATCAAAATGTCCCTTTATAAAAATGTACCATATAAGATGTATACACACGTCTATCAGTGTATCCACTGAAGCCTCACAATAACTGTTAGGTCCAATGTCTTAAAAGAGAAGCACATGAATGAAAATAGCAGTGATGGCAGAATGTAATATTACTTTGTATGGATCTACTCCCTATAGCCAGCAACCCTCAGAATTTACTTATATTTTAACCATATTTAAACTGTAGGTGTAAATACTACATGGTTGTTAAAATCAACATACTAAGAGGATATACACTACTTGCTAGGAGGATTAGAGCTATATCGTCCAAGTTGGCCAACATATCTACAATGACCCATTCTCCTATACTTATTGTACTATATTCTTTTGGAGGGGGAACATGGTCTCACATATGACCATCAACATGTAGTCACACAGACTATTGTGTATGTTAGTGCCCATCCCCTATGGGGGCATACGGTAGATACCCATATGTGGAGCCAACAATTACATTTTTCATGCAGCTCCTTGAATTGAGTCTGACTGAAATACTTCAAGATTGAAGACACTATTGTCAAATAAACAGAACGGCCATGGGCTCGAATGTTGCACCATACTTCGCAAATCTCTATGGAGCACTATGAGGAAGAGATCATGAGGGTCTTTCACAGAAAAAAAGTTGTAGTGTATCAGCAGTATATTGACAATCTCTTTATGATCTGGGCGGGATCAAAAGAAACACTACAGAACTGGTTCCAAGAACTAAATAACCTCAAACACCCTATTCAATTTAAAATGAATTTGAGTCAAGAAAGAGTGGAATTCCTGGTTCTATGTATCTACAGGGAAGGTGAGAATCTGGGGACCAGACTCTATCAAAAACCGACTGATAGAAATTCAGTCCTACATGCGCAGAGTTGCCACCGCACCTCCCTCCTCAGAGCCATACCACATGGCCAAATGTCAAAGGTCAACAGAAACAGTGATGCATCCAATAAAAAGTTACTACTACATGACATAGTGAGGAAATTTATTGAAAGAGGATACAAATGGGAACAACTTCTGTAGTGTATAAATGAACAGGACAATACAGTATCTGTGAATTAGATGGATTCTAACAACTGCATGAACATCGCCACAAAATATTGTCCTGATACGAAGAACATAGGACACAGCATTAAAGAACATTGGTACATCACCCAAAGCGACCCTACCATTTAAGTAGTAGGAGAGCCCAAGGGTGGCCTTTAAAAGAAACCAGAATCTGAGAGATCAATTGGTTTTACTGACCCAACACACTGCTATGCGAAGAGAACTTGCCTGACAAGCTCCAAAAAGGAATTTTTTTGTTGCATAGGTTGTACCACATGCAATGCAATGATTCCTGGTCCCACGTTCCATCATCCTGATACTAATCAGAGTTCTATATCCAACATTACCTCACGTGTACCACACCATTTGTAGTCTACATGATCAGCTGTCCTTGTGGCCTGCTTTACATTGGAAAAACGGCAGATGACTCATGAACATGTATGGCCAACTGCAGGTCCTCCATCAGAGTGGCAATCAAGCGGTGGCCCATCACTTTGCTACAAGTGGACACATGGTACAGTACTTGCGGTTCAAGTTAATTGATTACATACCCATACTGCCAAGGGGAGGTGATTGTCAGGGCTTGTTAAGGAACAGTGTTGCCGTTTCCTGTAAGGCAAGAATTTTAGTGTCATGAACCTCAACTTCTGAGTACAAGAGACTAAAGATACATTGTTTGTGTTACATTGATTTCTGGGATTGATCATAAATTACTCACCAAGTAATTGATAAGCCCAGAGATCATAGATCAGTTAATGGATGGGATTGCTAGTTATTACAATATTGCTACCACCTGTGAAACTCACTAAAAATTGCAGCAGTGTAAAACTTTGAAACCCCTATGTGCATAAAACATTTAAGATCTTAAACATAGCATAAGGCAAGCTTGCAGGTAAGTATGTACGGTCTGTATATATATATTGAGGACTTAAACATAGCATGGAATAACTTGCAGGTAAGTATGTACGGTCTGTATATATATTGAGGACTTAAACATAGCATAAGGCAAGCTTGCAGGTAAGTATGTACGGTCCGTATATATATTGAGGACTTAAACATAGCATGGAATAACTTGCAGGTAAGTATGTACGGTCTGTATATATATTGAGGACTTAAACATAGCATAAGGCAAGCTTGCAGGCAAGTATGTACGGTCTGTATATAGATTGAGGACTTAAACATAGCATAAGGCAAGCTTGCAGGTAAGTATGTACGGTCTGTATATATATATATATATATATATATATATATATATATATATATATATATATTGAGGACTTAAAAATAGCATGGAATAACTTGCAGGTAAGTATGATCTGTCTGTATATAGATTGAAGGTCTTAACATAGCTTGCAGGTAAGTATGAATGATTTAAATATATTTTGAACATACATGCGCATAGGAGATTTATCCAAAATAAGCAGGTTGGTTACCGGTTAGTAACAGTTCTTGCTTAGGCGTAGTGAGGTTTCCTTTTCGTCGCAGGGATATTTGTCCGTAGGAGCGGAGAGTGACTCTATCTGGTCTGACCGATCTGAAGCGTGGAGCGGGTGACGTCACCGCTATCGGTAATACCGGAAATGGCTGACAGAGCAGGTTGCTGGAAGCGAGTCTTGCAGATTGGAAGGAAGAGGCTTGGTGGTCAGCACATCAGCTGAATAGGTAAGCTGCAATACTAAGCACAATAGTGAGTGTGAAGTGGGATTTTATTGAGGAGTGAGAAAAGGAACTCCCTCTACTTAAAGGAACAGTAGTGAGCATGACAGTGATAGAGTCTGCAAACTGCTCCAAATTGAGTCTAAGTGGATGTTTAAACTCAACACCCTTAGCCCAAAGGGACTTAACGTTAGCCTGGACTGGCACCGTTTCCTATAAGGGATTACTTAATGGAGAAGATTCTGACATTGGACTCTCTAGTCTTGTGGACTTCTAATAATAGGAATACCACAATCCATATTCTATGATAGACACTTATGCCATTCCTTTGTTGCACAAATCTCTAATATCCTATTTTTTTGGGATCCCATGGATTTGGGACCACCCACTCTCCTGTATGCCCCATAGGGGATGGGCACTAACATAAATGTGTAGTCTGTGTGAGTACATGTCGATGGTCATATGTGAGACCATGTCCCCCCCCCAACAGAATATAGTACAATGAGTATAGTAGAATGGGTCATTATATTGATGTTTTGGCCATCCTGGACGATATAGCTCTTATCCTTGTAGCAAGTAGTGTATATCCTCTTAGAAGCTATAACTTACTCATTCTTTTGATGAGATTTTCTACTTATGCTTGTATTATGTATGGTCCTATGTTGCTCCTGAGGAAGGACCTTTTACTTCAATATCCGTTCCTCCGCCTGTATCTAGTTTGTCTACGGCTACTTGTATGGAGATTGATTGTTTAGTCCTGTCTCAAAATCGGATAGGGTCTTTGTCTCTCTGAGCCTGTGACTCGCTGGATGTCTCTCAAGGTCTGGCAAGCCTATATCTCTTGGAGCGAGTCTGCAGATTTTTCCTTGGAAACAGGGTTCGATTTTGTTTGTATTAATCTTTTATCTTGGAAAGTTTTTTTTATCTTTAATGGCTTTTTCTTCTGTTTGTAGAGTCTCAAAATTATCTGCCTTTCAGTGTGACCCTCCTTCAGAGGATATTGCTTTTCTCCGTACTAACTTAGGTTTCCTTCCTAAGATGGTTTCTGACCGCAATATTAATCAGAAGATTGTTTTTCCTTCCGTCTGTCATATTACTTCTTCTCTGAAGGATAGTTTGAATTTTAACCTGGATGCGGTTCGTATTCTAGGTTCTATTTCCAGGTTACCAAGAAGTTTAGACATTTTTTCTTCATTGTTTGTGATATTTTCCGGTAGGCGCAGGGGCCTAGAGTCCTCTGCAGCTTATTTCTCTTGTTAAGTGTATCCAGTCCACGGATCATCCATTACTTGTGGGATATTCTCCTTCCCAACAGGAAGTTGCAAGAGGATCACCCACAGCAGAGCTGCTATATAGCTCCTCCCCTCACTGTCATATCCAGTCATTCTCTTGCAACTCTCAACTAAGATGGAGGTCGTAAGAGGACTGCGGTGTTTTATACTTAGTTTATTTCTTCAATCAAAAGTTTATTTTTAAATGGTACCGGAGTGTACTGTTTATCTCAGGCAGTATTTAGAAGAAGAATCTGCCTGCGTTTTCTATGATCTTAGCAGAAGTAACTAAGATCATTTGCTGTTCTCACATATTCTGAGGAGTGAGGTAACTTCAGAGGGGGAATAGCGTGCAGGTTTTCCTGCAATAAGGTATGTGCAGTTAAAATATTTTTCTAGGGATGGAATTTGCTAGAAAATGCTGCTGATACCGAAGTAATGTAAGTAAAGCCTTAAATGCAGTGATAGCGACTGGTATCAGGCTTATTAATAGAGAAATAAAGAAGGATGAGAACAGCTCTTCAAATATGCAATTCTTCTGCAGACAAACATATGAAACAGTCTATTTAGTTGTTCCCGGGACTTACCCCAAATGAGCTCTGCCGCCCCTGTAGTTGCGACTTGGCTGTGTAATCTTTACCATATAGAAGCTCTGGATATGCCGAAGGACCTCCGTGGTCAAACCGAAACTTTGTCGGTGGGCTGATAGCTCCAAGTAAACGGCACTCACATGAAACTCCGGCAGCGCTTCTAGCTTGCCATACGGACATTCAGCGTCGAACGTGACGTCACAGGGTTCGCCGGTCGGGGGGCGGTGCTCTCTGTCTTCACCCGGGTTTACAACTGGATACAGATGAACAGGGGCTAAAGCGGATCCCAAGCTGGTGTAGATACGTACAATCACAAAGAAGGCAGGATCCAGCTTTTGTATATAATAAAATCCAAATTTTATTCAGTATAATTTAAAACGCCAAACAGGCTATAGAAACAGCACAAACAAAGTAGGTGTGTGAGCGTGACACCAGGGCTTACATGTTTCGGCCAGCAGCCGTAATCATAGCCATAGGTGCCATGCAGGTGAGTGCATACTTAAAAAGGTAGTAGTAAATTGTGATTGGACAAAATACAAATTAAAAAAACGCCCACACTTCGCAGGTAGAAAAGGGAGTTAACCCTTACTTCCCTAAATATGGAACAACACGTATAGATACATAGACAGGTTAATATGTGTACAGAGTTATGGTATAGAATTCAAGACATCATTAGTGCATGATATACATGTTGGAGAAAATAGATAAAAATAAAGATAAAAATAAAAATAAAAGTTCTGGCCATACAAACCGACAGAATGCTATATAGATGTACAAGACTAAACACTATACATAAATAGAATGCTGCACTAGATGTACTATACTTCAAATTATGGTGCAAAAATGTATAGAATATAAAATATTTAACTTATAATACTTGACACTTCTAATACACAATATTGTATAGTAAAGTTTAGCCCCTGTCTACCTAATCTTAGTATAGTGATAGAATGTGTACTATGTAGACAATGCACCTAAATTTATATAGTGGTGCTTGCGGCTAGTTGTAATACTATATAGACTTTATGAATAATGTATAACAGGATAAGAGGGAAGGGGGAGAAGAAAGAGAAGGATGGAAAAAAGGATGAAAAGAGAACGCATAATGTATAATTCAATAGTAATGAAAGTATGAAGGAACATATACTAGAATAGTAAAATGAAAGCAAATAACATTGAGTAAAAGTGTGTATAATAGTTAGATATATGCCCTAAACGTACGATGATATACGATTTATATTGGAAAAACATAAGAGCAATGTATATATATTCATAACCTTAATGGGTAATACATAGACCATGGTATGTCCTGAGAGTAGATGATAGTTCTTAAAGAGATAGATGTATACATATGTACTACTCCATCTATAGGGCAACAGTAAAATAAGAGGTATATAAACCCATAATATAGTAATATCAATAATTGCACAGAATGGTAGTTGGATGTAGTGTATAGTGTGTTATACTCTGTAGTATATGAGGCATGGTGTACATAACGGCAGGGCTTACTGATGTGACTATTCCCAAAAGTTGATCAAATCATATCTGGAGTTTAATCCTAATGGAAGTCTAGTTTTTAACGTATAGATCCAATATACTTCTCTTTTAGCAAGTATATTCTCTAAGTTGCCACCCCTTTTTGGGACTTTGGCTTGTTCTATTGCCAGCCATTTAAAAGAATTTAAGCTGCATCTATGTTTAGTGGCAAAATGTTGAACTAGAGGTGTGCTTGACGTACCTTTAGTGATTGTTGAAAAGTGTTCCCTGATACGTGAATTGATGTCCCTTGAGGTTAACCCCACATACTGGATGTTACATAAGGTGCATATAATAATATATATGACATCCGTACTTTGGCAGTTGAGACAAGTTTTAATAGGATATGTCTGACCAGTTGTTGTAGAAGTAAATTCTTTTGTAACCCAAGCAAAGTCACAGGGTTTACACTTTTTATGGCCACATTTAAACATACCTAAATGTTGTAACCATGAGCTAGTGGGTTGTGATGTCTGTTTGAGTTCTGTTGGCGACAGGATGGATGCTAGTGTAGGGCTTTTTCTGTATGAGCACCTAACCCCTTGTTTTACGGTGTCAATCAGCTTATCATCAGCTGCCAGCAGAGGAAAATGTTTCTTAACTATATTACAAATCTGTGGGTATTGTGTACTATATGTTGTCACAAAGTGTACACCTTGAAAATCACTATGTATTTGTTTGGGTTTGTCTTTCAAAAGTTGGTCTCTATCTAACTTGTCCACAGCTGATCTCGCTTGTTTGATATGTCTGCGTGTATATTTTCTTTCTTTAAGCCTCTTCTCAAGGCAATCAGCCTCCCGCACATAATCTACAGTATTGCTGCAGTTCCTCTTTAGCCTAGAAAATTGGCCCTTTGCAACAGCATATGATGTGTTTTTGGGGTGACAGCTAGAAGCGTGCAGGAGGGTATTGCCAGAGATGGGCTTGCGATATACTTTAGAGGTAATGTGTCCGCTACTTTCTCCTGTAAGGCATAGATCTAAGTAACTGATAGACTTTGTGTCTGTGACATAGGTAAAATTTAAGTTTAGATCATTATTATTAATCATTTCCATGAAAGATAATATTTCTTCTGTTAAGTGTGATCAGTCCACGGGTCATCATTACTTCTGGGATATTAACTCCTCCCCAACAGGAAGTGCAAGAGGATTCACCCAGCAGAGCTGCATATAGCTCCTCCCCTCTACGTCACTCCCAGTCATTCTCTTGCACCCAACGACTAGATAGGAGGTGTGAGAGGGCTATGGTGATTATACTTAGTTTTATATCTTCAATCAAAAGTTTGTTATTTTAAAATAGCACCGGAGTGTGTTATTACCTCTCTGGCAGAGTTTGAAGAAGAATCTACCAGAGTTTTTGCTATGATTTTAGCCGGAGTAGTTAAGATCATATTGCTGTTTCTCGGCCATCTGAGGAGAGGTAATCTTCAGATCAGGGGACAGCGGGCAGATGAATCTGCATAGAGGTATGTAGCAGCTTTTATTTTCTGACAATGGAATTGATGAGAAAATCCTGCCATACCGATATAATGTCATGTATGTATACTTTACACTTCAGAGAATTACACTGTAAGAAGTACATAAAGCTGTTTAATAACTAGAAATTATGTTTAACGTTTTTGCTGGAATGTAAAATCGTTTTCATTTGCTGAGGTACTGAGTGAATAAATGTTTGGGCACCATTTTTCCACTTGGCAGTTGCTTAAATCTGTTTTTTTCTGTCAGTTTCTGTTCTCCCTCACTGCTGTGTGTGAGGGGGAGGGGCGGTTTTGGCGCCTTTTCTATGCATCAGTTTTTTCAGTCAGCAGCTCATTGTATTTCCTGCATGATCCGGTTCATCTCTACAGAACTCAGGGGTCTTCAAACTTATTTTGAGGGAGGTAATTTCTCTCAGCAGAGCTGTGAGAATTATAGTTGACTGTGATAAAAAAAACGTTTATTCTGTAATTGTTTCCTGCTTTCAGAATTTGTTATCTTTGCTATTGGGATAAACCTTTGCTAAAGTTGTGTTGTTTACAAGGATTGAGGCTATAACTGTTTCAATTTATTAATTTTCAACTGTCATAGATTTTCTGTGCTTCTTAAAGGCACAGTACGTTTTTAATTGAATTGTATTCCAAGTTGCAAGTTTATTTGCTAGTGTGTTAAACATGTCTGATTCAGAGGATGATACCTGTGTCATTTGTTGCAATGCCAAAGTGGAGCCCAATAGAAATTTATGTACTAACTGTATTGATGCTACTTTAAATAAAAGTCAATCTGTACAAATTGAACAAATTTCACCAAACAACGAGGGGAGAGTTATGCCGACTAACTCTCCTCACGTGCCAGTACCTGCATCTCCCGCTCGGGAGGTGCGTGATATTATAGCGCCGAGTACATCTGGCCGGCCATTACAAATCACATTACAGGATATGGCTTCTGTTATGACTGAAGTTTTGGCTAAATTACCAGAACTAAGGGGTAAGCGTGATCACTCTGGGGTGAGAACAGAGTGCGCTGATAATATTAGGGCCATGTCAGATACTGCGTCACAGGTTGCAGAACATGAGGACGGAGAACTTCATTCTGTGGGTGACGGTTCTGATCCAAACAGACTGGATTCAGATATTTCAAATTTTAAATTTAAACTGGAAAACCTCCGTGTATTACTAGGGGAGGTGTTAGCGGCTCTGAATGATTGTAACACAGTTGCAATACCAGAGAAAATGTGTAGGTTGGATAAATATTTTGCGGTACCGACGAGTACTGAGGTTTTTCCTATACCTAAGAGAATTACTGAAATTGTTTCTAAGGAGTGGGATAGACCCGGTGTGCCGTTCTCACCCCCTCCGATATTTAGAAAAATGTTTCCAATAGACGCCACCACACGGGACTTATGGCAAACGGTCCCTAAGGTAGAGGGAGCAGTTTCTACTTTAGCTAAGCGTACCACTATCCCGGTGGAGGATAGCTGTGCCTTTTCAGATCCAATGGATAAAAAATTAGAGGGTTACCTTAAGAAGATGTTTGTTCAACAAGGTTTTATATTGCAACCCCTTGCATGCATTGCGCCGATCACGGCTGCAGCGGCGTTCTGGATTGAGTCTCTGGAAGAGAACATTAGTTCAGCTACTCTGGACGACATTACGGACAGGCTTAGAGTCCTTAAACTAGCTAATTCATTCATTTCGGAGGCCGTAGTACATCTAACTAAACTTACGGCGAAGAATTCAGGATTCGCCATTCAGGCACGCAGGGCGCTGTGGCTAAAATCCTGGTCAGCTGATGTTACTTCTAAGTCTAAATTGCTTAATATACCTTTCAAAGGGCAGACCTTATTCGGGCCCGGGTTGAAAGAGATTATCGCTGACATTACAGGAGGTAAAGGCCATGCCCTGCCTCAGGACAAAGCCAAAACTAAGACTAGACAGTCTAATTTTCGTTCCTTTCGTAATTTCAAAGCAGGAGCAGCATCAACTTCCTCTGCACCAAAACAGGAAGGAGCTGTTGCTCGCTACAGACAAGGCTGGAAACCTAACCAGTCCTGGAACAAGGGCAAGCAGACCAGGAAACCTACTGCTGCCCCTAAAACGTCATGAATTGAGGGCCCCCGATCCGGGATCGGATCTAGTGGGGGGCAGGCTTTCTCTCTTCGCCCAGGCTTGGGCAAGAGATGTCCAGGATCCCTGGGCGCTAGAAATAATATCTCAGGGATACCTTCTGGACTTCAAATCCTCTCCTCCAAGAGAGAGATTTCATCTGTCAAGGTTGTCAACAATCCAGACAAAGAAAGAGGCGTTTCTACGCTGCGTACAAGAGCTCTTGTTAATGGGAGTAATCCACCCAGTTCCACGATCGGAACAGGGACAGGGGTTTTACTCAAATCTGTTTGTGGTTCCCAAAAAAGAGGGAACTTTCAGACCAATCCTGGACTTAAAGATCCTAAACAAATTTCTAAGAGTTCCATCGTTCAAGATGGAAACTATTCGAACAATTTTGCCCATGATCCAAGAGGGTCAGTACATGACCACAGTGGATTTAAAGGATGCTTACCTTCACATACCGATTCACAGAAATCATTACTGGTATCTAAGGTTTGCCTTTCTAGACAGGCATTACCAATTTGTAGCTCTTCCATTCGGATTGGCTACGGCTCCAAGAATCTTCACAAAGGTTCTGGGCACTCTTCTGGCGGTACTAAGACCGCGAGGAATTTCAGTAGCTCCGTACCCAGACGACATACTGATACAAGCTTCAAGCTTTCAAACTGCCAAATCTCATACAGAGTTAGTACTGGCATTTCTAAGGTCACATGGATGGAAGGTGAACGAAAAGAAAAGTTCACTCGTTCCACTCACAAGAGTTCCCTTCCTGGGGACTCTTATAGATTCTGTAAAAATGAAGATTTACCTGACAGAGGACAGGTTAACAAGACTTCAAAGTGCTTGCCGCACCCTTCATTCCATTCAACACCCGTCAGTGGCTCAATGCATGGAGGTAATTGGCTTAATGGTAGCGGCAATGGACATAGTACCCTTTGCTCGCCTACACCTCAGACCACTGCAACTGTGCATGCTAAGTCAGTGGAATGGGGATTACTCAGACTTATCCCCTTCTCTGAATCTGGATCAAGAGACCAGAAATTCTCTTCTTTGGTGGCTTTCTCGGCCACATCTGTCCAGGGGGATGCCATTCAGCAGACCAGACTGGACAATTGTAACAACAGACGCCAGCCTTCTAGGTTGGGGTGCCGTCTGGAATTCTCTGAAAGCTCAGGGACAATGGAGTCAGGAGGAGAGTCTCCTGCCAATAAACATTCTGGAATTGAGAGCAGTTCTCAATGCCCTCCTGGCTTGGCCCCAGTTGACAACGCGGGGTTTCATCAGGTTTCAGTCGGACAACATCACGACTGTAGCTTACATCAACCATCAGGGAGGGACACGAAGCTCCCTAGCTATGATGGAAGTATCAAAGATAATTCGCTGGGCAGAGTCTCACTCTTGCCACCTGTCAGCAATCCACATCCCGGGAGTGGAGAACTGGGAGGCGGATTTCTTAAGTCGTCAGACTTTTCATCCAGGGGAGTGGGAACTTCATCCGGAGGTCTTTGCCCAAATACTTCGACGTTGGGGCAAACCGGAGATAGATCTCATGGCGTCTCGACAGAACGCCAAGCTTCCTCGTTACGGGTCCAGACCCAGGGATCCAGAAGCAGTCCTGATAGATGCCCTGACAGCACCTTGGGACTTCAGGATGGCTTACGTGTTTCCACCCTTCCCGATGCTTCCTCGATTGATTGCCAGAATCAAACAAGAGAGAGCATCAGTGATTCTAATAGCACCTGCGTGGCCACGCAGGACTTGGTATGCAGATCTGGTGGACATGTCATCCTGTCCACCTTGGTCTCTACCTCTGAAACAGGACCTTCTGATTCAGGGTCCCTTCAAACATCAAAGTCTAACTTCTCTGAAGCTGACTGCTTGGAAATTGAACGCTTGATTTTATCAAGACGTGGGTTTTCTGAGTCAGTTATTGATACCTTAATACAGGCTAGGAAACCTGTTACCAGAAAGATTTACCATAAGATATGGCGTAAATACCTATATTGGTGTGAATCCAAAGGTTACTCTTGGAGTAAGGTTAGGATTCCTAGGATATTGTCTTTTCTACAAGAAGGTTTAGAAAAGGGTTTATCCGCTAGTTCATTAAAGGGACAGATCTCAGCTCTGTCCATTCTGTTACACAAACGTCTGTCAGAAATTCCTGACGTCCAGGCTTTTTGTCAGGCTTTGGCCAGGATTAAGCCTGTGTTTAAAACGGTTGCTCCACCATGGAGTTTAAACCTTGTTCTTAATGTTTTACAGGGCGTTCCATTTGAACCCCTTCATTCCATTGATATAAAGTTGTTATCTTGGAAAGTTCTATTTTTAATGGCTATTTCCTCGGCTCGAAGAGTCTCTGAGTTATCAGCCTTACATTGTGATTCTCCTTATTTGATTTTTCATTCGGATAAGGTAGTTCTGCGTACTAAACCTGGGTTCTTACCTAAGGTAGTTACTAACAGGAATATCAATCAAGAGATTGTTGTTCCTTCTTTATGCCCAAATCCTTCTTCGAAGAAGGAACGTCTACTGCACAACCTGGATGTAGTCCGTGCTCTAAAATTTTACTTACAGGCAACTAAGGAATTTCGACAAACGTCTTCTCTGTTTGTCGTTTACTCTGGGCAGAGGAGAGGTCAAAAAGCTTCTGCTACCTCTCTTTCTTTTTGGCTTCGTAGCATAATTCGTTTAGCTTATGAGACTGCTGGACAGCAGCCTCCTGAAAGGATTACAGCTCATTCCACTAGAGCTGTGGCTTCTACTTGGGCCTTTAAGAATGAGGCCTCTGTTGAACAGATTTGCAAGGCTGCAACTTGGTCTTCGCTTCATACTTTTTCCAAATTTTACAAATTTGACACTTTTGCTTCATCGGAGGCTATTTTTGGGAGAAAGGTTCTTCAGGCAGTGGTTCCTTCTGTATAAAGAGCCTGCCTATCCCTCCCGTCATCCGTGTACTTTTGCTTTGGTATAGGTATCCCAGAAGTAATGATGACCCGTGGACTGATCACACTTAACAGAAGAAAACATAATTTATGCTTACCTGATAAATTCCTTTCTTCTGTAGTGTGATCAGTCCACGGCCCGCCCTGTTTTAAGGCAGGTAATATTTTTTAATTTATACTCCAGTCACCACTTCACCCTTGGCTTTTCCTTTCTCGTTGGTCCTTGGTCGAATGACTGGGAGTGACGTAGAGGGGAGGAGCTATATGCAGCTCTGCTGGGTGAATCCTCTTGCACTTCCTGTTGGGGAGGAGTTAATATCCCAGAAGTAATGATGACCCGTGGACTGATCACACTACAGAAGAAAGGAATTTATCAGGTAAGCATAAATTATGTTATCTACAGGTCACCCTGACCAAATGAAAAGAAGGTCATCTATGTA
This sequence comes from Bombina bombina, assembly GCF_027579735.1. Lineage (NCBI taxonomy): Eukaryota > Metazoa > Chordata > Amphibia > Anura > Bombinatoridae > Bombina > Bombina bombina. The sequence continues at coordinate 1,285,790,760 of NC_069501.1, read as the reverse complement.
GCGTTTAAAAAAACAAATATGTGATCTGTATGGGTTACTGTGGTCAAAGATGTTGTCTAGCTCCCATTTGCCAAGAAATAGATTTGCATAGGAGGGGGCGTATTTCGCCCCCATGGCCGTTCCACATCTCTGAACATAGTATCGCCCTTCAAAGGTGAAAAAATTGTGAGTCAAAAGAAATTCCAGGATTCTCAAAACATAGTCTTGAAAGGCAGGTGTGTATTCTGTATGTGTGATCAAAAAGTACCTAACTGCCTCAATGCCTTTATTATGTGGAATTCTGGAATATAATGAGACTACATCCACTGAAAGCCAGTGATAATTTGTTTGCCAATTTGTATCCCTTAGCAAATTGAGTACATGCTTTGAGTCCCTGGTATATGAGGGTAGTTGGTTAACCAGAGGTTGTAAAATAGCATCAAGCCACTGGGACAATCTTTCAAATAAGGAATCAATACCACTAACTATTGGTCGGCCCTTTACATCAATTAATGATTTATGGACCTTAGGGAACATATGGAAGACTGGGATCCTAGGATATTTTACATAAAGATAGTCAGCTGTATTTTCATCCAAAAAACCATGTTCAATACCATCATCTAGGATACCACATAGGAGTTTCTTATACTCATTAGTTGGATTTCTGGGTAAGAGTGAGTAGTCTGAAGGATTACTTAGCTGTCTGAGAGCTTCTGATACATAATCCTTCCTATCAAGGACTACAATAGTACCGCCCTTATCTGACGGTCTAATCACTAGATTTGGTTGTTGTTGTAGTGACCTGAGTGCTTGAGATTGTCTTTTAGTCAGGTTATTTGTTGTACTGTCTATAGTCTCTTTTAGTTTCTGTAGGTCAGCCTCTACACGTGCGTGAAATGTCTCTATTATTGGCCCTCTGTTTTGTATTGGGTAGAAGGTAGATTTGTTTTTAAATGAAAAAGCCCTATTCAGTGTTCCAGATGCACTATTACTCTCTATGGCTAAATTTTGTAGAGATATAAGATCACAGACTTCAGAAAATGTGTTTATACCAGTACATGTTGTAGTGTGGACGCTAGTTGATTCAGAGTTGCTAATCTCATATGAAATGTCTGAAAAATGTTTCTTAAGTGTGATATTCCTTACAAATTTATTGATATCAATGAGTGTTTGGAAGATGTCGAAACTTGTAGTAGGTGCAAAACCTAAACCCAGAGAGAGTACATCAATTTGATCATTAGTCAGTATAGTTGAAGATAGGTTTACCACACTATTTATTTGTATTTGGTCTGTGTGCGGTTGCCCCGTACAGGGTATCTCTCTTGGCTGTTGTGTGGTGTCCCCCCTATACCCTGCAGAGGTGGACCCATTGGAAAAACCTGATTCAAAAGTAGCATATCCTGTGCCCCTGTGTTCCCAATGTATGCCCCCATTTGTTCATCTGGTCTATTAGTAGAGACATATTTGGACACAGTATTTCTATCTTTGGATCTTGCTGCTTGTGGTACCAGGTTTACAGATGTTGTGTTGGGTATACTGGGAGTATTAGAGGCATTAACAGCATTTAAAGAAACAATGGGGACAGTGGGTGCCTTTAGAATGCCCTGCTGAGTGTTAGACATAGTGTTTGTTTGTGTTACTCTATCTATCTCATTATCACCACCTGAATTATCATCGTACGTTTAGGGCATATATCTAACTATTATACACACTTTTACTCAATGTTATTTGCTTTCATTTTACTATTCTAGTATATGTTCCTTCATACTTTCATTACTATTGAATTATACATTATGCGTTCTCTTTTCATCCTTTTTTCCATCCTTCTCTTTCTTCTCCCCCTTCCCTCTTATCCTGTTATACATTATTCATAAAGTCTATATAGTATTACAACTAGCCGCAAGCACCACTATATAAATTTAGGTGCATTGTCTACATAGTACACATTCTATCACTATACTAAGATTAGGTAGACAGGGGCTAAACTTTACTATACAATATTGTGTATTAGAAGTGTCAAGTATTATAAGTTAAATATTTTATATTCTATACATTTTTGCACCATAATTTGAAGTATAGTACATCTAGTGCAGCATTCTATTTATGTATAGTGTTTAGTCTTGTACATCTATATAGCATTCTGTCGGTTTGTATGGCCAGAACTTTTATTTTTATTTTTATCTTTATTTTTATCTATTTTCTCCAACATGTATATCATGCACTAATGATGTCTTGAATTCTATACCATAACTCTGTACACATATTAACCTGTCTATGTATCTATACGTGTTGTTCCATATTTAGGGAAGTAAGGGTTAACTCCCTTTTCTACCTGCGAAGTGTGGGCGTTTTTTTAATTTGTATTTTGTCCAATCACAATTTACTACTACCTTTTTAAGTATGCACTCACCTGCATGGCACCTATGGCTATGATTACGGCTGCTGGCCGAAACATGTAAGCCCTGGTGTCACGCTCACACACCTACTTTGTTTGTGCTGTTTCTATAGCCTGTTTGGCGTTTTAAATTATACTGAATAAAATTTGGATTTTATTATATACAAAAGCTGGATCCTGCCTTCTTTGTGATTGTGTTATTAATAGAGATACATACTCTTATAAAAGTGTATTTTAAAACGTTTGCTGGCATGTTTAATCGTTTTTTACATATGTTTGGTGATAAAACTTATTGGGGCCTAGTTTTTCCACATGGCTGGCTTGAATTTTGCCTAGAAACAGTTCCCTGAGGCTTCCCACTGTTGTAATATGAGTGGGAGGGGCCTATTTTAGCGCTTTTTTTGCGCAGAAAAAATTACAGACACAGACTTCCAGCTTCTTCCTGCATGATCCAGGACTTCTCTGAAGGGCTCAAAAGGCTTCAAAAGTCTTATTGAGGGAGGTAAAAAGCCACAGTAGAGCTGTGGCAGTTGTTGTGACTGTTTAAAAAACGTTTTTGTCATTTGTTATTCCGTTTTTGGTATTAAGGGGTTAATCATCCATTTGCAAGTGGGTGCAATGCTCTGCTAACTTATTACATACACTGTAAAAATTTCGTTAGTGTAACTGCATTTTTTCACTGTTATTTCAAAATTTGGGAAAATTTGTGTTTCTTAAAGGCGCAGTAACGTTTTTTATATTGCTTGTAAACTTGTTTTAAAGTGTTTTCCAAGCTTGCTAGTCTCATTGCTAGTCTGTTTAAACATGTCTGACACAGAGGAACCTACTTGTTCATTATGTTTGAAAGCCATGGTGGAGCCCCATAGGAGAATGTGTACTAAATGTATTGATTTCACCTTAAACAGTAAAGATCAGTCTTTATCTATAAAAGAATTGTCACCAGAGGGTTCTGTCGAGGGGGAAGTTATGCCGACTAACTCTCCCCACGTGTCAGACCCTTCGCCTCCCGCTCAGGGCACGCACGCTAATATGGCGCCAATTACATCAGGGACGCCCATAGCGATTACCTTGCAGGACATGGCTGCAATCATGAATAATACCCTGTCAGAGGTATTATCTAGATTGCCTGAATTAAGAGGCAAGCGCGATAGCTCTGGGGTTAGGAGAGATACAGAGAGCGCGAATGCTGTTAGAGCCATGTCTGATACTGCGTCACAGTATGCAGAACATGAGGACGGAGAGCTTCAGTCTGTGGGTGACATCTCTGACTCGGGGAAACCTGATTCAGAGATTTCTAATTTTAAATTTAAGCTTGAGAACCTCCGTGTATTGCTTGGGGAGGTATTAGCTGCTCTGAATGACTGTAACACAGTTGCCATTCCAGAGAAATTGTGTAGGCTGGATAGATACTATGCGGTGCCGGTGTGTACTGACGTTTTTCCTATACCTAAAAGGCTTACAGAAATTATTAGCAAGGAGTGGGATAGACCCGGTGTGCCTTTTTCCCCACCTCCTATATTTAGAAAAATGTTTCCAATAGACGCCACTACACTGGACTTATGGCAGACGGTCCCTAAGGTGGAGGGAGCAGTTTCTACTTTAGCAAAGCGTACCACTATCCCGGTTGAGGACAGTTGTGCTTTTTCAGATCCAATGGATAAGAAATTGGAGGGTTACCTTAAGAAAATGTTTATTCAACAAGGTTTTATTTTGCAGCCCCTTGCATGCATTGCGCCTGTCACGGTTGCGGCGGCATTCTGGTTTGAGGCCCTGGAAGAGGCCATCCAGACAGATCCATTGAATGAAATTATTGACAAGCTTAGAACGCTTAAGCTAGCTAACTCATTTGTTTCTGATGCCATTGTTCATTTGACTAAACTAACGGCTAAGAATTCTGGATTCGCCATCCAGGCGCGTAGGGCGCTATGGCTTAAATCCTGGTCAGCTGACGTGACTTCAAAGTCTAAATTACTCAACATTCCTTTCAAGGGGCAGATCCTATTCGGGCCTGGCTTGAAGGAAATTATTGCTGACATTACTGGAGGCAAGGGTCATACCCTTCCTCAGGACAGGACCAAATCAAAAGCCAAACAGTCTAATTTTCGTGCCTTTCGAAATTTCAAGGCAGGTGCAGCATCAACTTCCTCCGCTTCAAAACAAGAGGGAACTGTTGCTCATTCCAGACAGGCCTGGAAACCTAACCAGTCCTGGAACAAGGGCAAGCAGGCCAGAAAGCCTGCTGCTGCCCCCAAGACAGCATGAAGGAACGGCCCCCTATCCGGAAACGGATCTAGTGGGGGGCAGACTTTCTCTCTTCGCCCAGGCGTGGGCAAGAGATGTTCAGGATCCCTGGGCGTTGGAGATCATATCTCAGGGATATCTTCTGGACTTCAAAGCTTCTCCTCCACAAGGGAGATTTCATCTTTCAAGGTTATCAGCAAACCAGATAAAGAAAGAGGCATTCCTAAGCTGTGTGCAAGACCTCCTAGTAATGGGAGTGATCCATCCAGTTCCGCGGACGGAACAAGGACAGGGATTTTATTCAAATCTGTTTGTGGTTCCCAAGAAAGAGGGAACCTTCAGACCAATCTTGGATCTAAAGATCTTAAACAAATTCCTCAGAGTTCCATCATTCAAAATGGAAACTATTCAGACCATCCTACCCATGATCCAAGAGGGTCAGTACATGACCACAGTGGACTTAAAGGATGCCTACCTTCACATACCGATTCACAAAGATCATCATCGGTTCCTAAGGTTTGCCTTTCTAGACAGGCATTACCAATTTGTAGCTCTTCCCTTCGGGTTGGCCACTGCCCCGAGAATTTTTACAAAGGTTCTGGGCTCACTTCTGGCGGTTCTAAGACCGCGAGGCATAGCGGTGGCTCCGTATCTAGACGACATCCTGATACAGGCGTCAAGCTTTCAAATTGCCAAGTCTCATACAGAGATAGTTCTGGCATTTCTGAGGTCGCATGGGTGGAAAGTGAACGTGGAAAAGAGTTCTCTATCACCACTCACAAGAGTCTCCTTCCTAGGGACTCTTATAGATTCTGTAGAGATGAAAATTTACCTGACGGAGTTCAGGTTATCAAAACTTCTAAATGCTTGCCGTGTCCTTCATTCCATTCCACGCCCGTCAGTGGCTCAGTGCATGGAAGTAATCGGCTTAATGGTAGCGGCAATGGACATAGTGCCATTTGCGCGCCTGCATCTCAGACCGCTGCAATTATGCATGCTAAGTCAGTGGAATGGGGATTACTCAGATTTGTCCCCTCTTCTAAATCTGGATCAAGAGACCAGAGATTCTCTTCTCTGGTGGCTTTCTCGGGTCCATCTGTCCAATGGTATGATGCCAGCCTTCTAGTTTGGGGCGCAGTCTGGAACTCCCTGAAGGCTCAGGGATCGTGGACTCAGGAGGAGAAACTCCTCCCAATAAATATTCTGGAGTTAAGAGCAATATTCAATGCTCTTCTAGCTTGGCCTCAGTTAGCAACCCTGAGGTTCATCAGATTTCAGTCGGACAACATCACGACTGTGGCTTACATCAACCATCAAGGGGGAACCAGGAGTTCCCTAGCGATGTTAGAAGTCTCAAAGATAATTCGCTGGGCAGAGTCTCACTCTTGCCACCTGTCAGCGATCCACATCCCAGGCATAGAGAACTGGGAGGCGGATTTTCTAAGTCGTCAGACTTTTCATCCGGGGGAGTGGGAACTCCATCCGGAGGTGTTTGCTCAACTGGCCCATCGTTGGGGCAAACCAGAACTGGATCTCATGGCGTCTCGCCAGAACGCCAAGCTTCCTTGTTACGGATCCAGGTCCAGGGACCCAGGAGCAACGCTGATAGATGCTCTAGCAGCTCCTTGGTTCTTCAACCTGGCCTATGTGTTTCCACCGTTTCCTCTGCTCCCTCGACTGATTGCCAAAATCAAACAGGAGAGAGCATCGGTGATTCTGATAGCGCCTGCATGGCCACGCAGGACCTGGTATGCAGACCTAGTGGACATGTCATCTCTTCCACCATGGATTCTGCCTCTGAGGCAGGACCTTCTAATACAAGGTCCTTTCAATCATCCAAATCTAATTTCTCTGAGACTGACTGCATGGAGATTGAATGCTTGATTCTATCAAGGCGTGGCTTCTCCGAGTCAGTCATTGATACCTTAATACAGGCTCGGAAGCCTGTCACCAGGAAAATCTACCATAAGATATGGCGTAAATATCTTTATTGGTGTGAATCCAAGAGTTACTCATGGAGTAAGGTTAGGATTCCTAGGATATTGTCCTTTCTCCAAGAGGGTTTGGACAAAGGCTTATCAGCTAGTTCTTTAAAAGGACAGATCTCTGCTCTGTCTATTCTTTTGCACAAGCGTCTGGCAGAAGTTCCAGACGTCCAGGCATTTTGTCAGGCTTTAGTTAGGATTAAGCCTGTGTTTAAAACTGTTGCTCCCCCGTGGAGCTTAAACTTGGTTCTTAAAGTTCTTCAGGGAGTTCCGTTTGAACCCCTTCATTCCATTGATATTAAACTTTTATCTTGGAAAGTTCTGTTTTTGATGGCTATTTCCTCGGCTCGAAGAGTCTCTGAGTTATCTGCCTTACATTGTGATTCTCCTTATCTGATTTTTCATTCAGACAAGGTAGTTCTGCGTACCAAACCTGGGTTTTTACCTAAGGTGGTTTCTAACAGGAATATCAATCAAGAGATTGTTGTTCCATCATTGTGTCCTAATCCTTCTTCAAAGAAGGAACGTCTTTTGCATAATCTGGACGTAGTCCGTGCCTTGAAGTTTTACTTACAGGCTACTAAAGATTTTCGTCAAACATCTGCCCTGTTTGTCGTTTACTCTGGACAGAGGAGAGGTCAAAAAGCTTCGGCAACCTCTCTCTCCTTTTGGCTTCGGAGCATAATACGCTTAGCCTATGAGACTGCTGGACAGCAGCCCCCTGAAAGGATTACAGCTCATTCTACTAGAGCTGTGGCTTCCACCTGGGCCTTTAAAAATGAGGCTTCTGTTGAACAGATTTGCAAGGCTGCAACTTGGTCTTCGCTTCACACCTTTTCAAAATTTTACAAATTTGACACTTTTGCTTCTTCGGGGGCTGTTTTTGGGAGAAAGGTTCTACAGGCAGTGGTTCCTTCCGTTTAAGTTCCTGCCTTGTCCCTCCCATCATCCGTGTACTTTAGCTTTGGTATTGGTATCCCACTAGTAATGGATGATCCGTGGACTGGATACACTTAACAAGAGAAAACATAATTTATGCTTACCTGATAAATTTATTTCTCTTGTAGTGTATCCGGCCCGCCCTGTCCTTTTAAGGCAGGTCTAAATTTTAATTAAACTACAGTCACCACTGCACCCTATGGTTTCTCCTTTCTCGTCTTGTTTCGGTCGAATGACTGGATATGACAGTGAGGGGAGGAGCTATATAGCAGCTCTGCTGTGGGTGATCCTCTTGCAACTTCCTGTTGGGAAGGAGAATATCCCACAAGTAATGGATGATCCGTGGACTGTATACACTACAAGAGAAATAAATTTATCAGGTAAGCATAAATTATGTTTTTTCCTTTTGGCTATGGAGTGACTTTCGTTGGATTATGAGATGGCTGGACAGCAGCCTCTTGAGAGGATTACGGCTCACTCTCCTTGTGCTGATTCCTCTTCCTGGACTTTTAAGAACTAAGCTTCCCTGGAACAAATCTGCAAGGAAAAATTTAGCAACTTTGATGTTTTTGTCTTCGTTGAGGTTTTCGGGAGAATGTTGCTTCTAGCGGTGGAGCCTTCAGTTTAGGTCCGTCTGCCTTTACTTCTCCCTATCCATTCTGCATCTTCTCTTGCTTGGTTACTGGTTTACCAACAGTAATTGAATGTAATCGTAGACTCTCCCTGCCATTGGAAAGAAAACAAAATTTATGCTTACCTGAAGATAAATTATTTTCTATCCTGGCATGGAGAGTCCACGACCCACCTTTTTTTATATTTTTTAAGGCGGCATTTATTTTTACATAATCTTCAGGCACCTCTATACCCCTGGTGTTCCTCTTTCCCTCGGCTGAATGAATGGGGATTATGGTAAGGGGAGGAATACTTAAGCTTTGCTGGGGTGTCTTTGCTGCCTTCTGGTGGCCAGAAGCTGAATTCCCAACAGTAATTGAATGGAATCGTGGAATCTCCATGCCAGGAAAGAAAATAATTTATCAGGTAAGGATACATTTAGTTTTTTTAGTCATAGGTTGTAGCTACCGTTTAACAACACTATTACTATATGAAATAATATGTTACTGCAGGTAGCCTTTGTTCTTTCTATAGAGAGATTTAGGAATGTGGCAAGGGAAATTCACAAACTAACCTCTGTGAGATCAGCACAATGATGTAGTTTGTTAGGACTTATACTGAGGTAACGAAATAATATATCCCAAGGTGATACAGCAAGGAAGAGGCTGTGCGTGATTACAAACAGAGGGATTACAAGTGTTAATATAAATGTAAATAATAAAGCAAACCACTTATTAAACAATAGTGGCAGAACACAGTAGGTACTTTTTATAGCAAGTGCACATACAGTTATTACGATCTCAGTGATAGAATTAGAAGCTTCGTCTGCCTACTACTTACTATGTCAGCGCTGACGAGCTTCCTGAGTAGAGTGGAGATGTCCGTGAAAAGCGGCAGAGGTAAAGTTTGACTGCGAACAGCAGGGAGTGGTTCTGGTTCCAGTGAGCAGCGTAACTAGTTAGAGTAGCGGAAACAAGGATAGGCTTTAGGAATCAGCTGGACAAGAAATATTTACATAGGTTCTTCAGACGATCTCCTCGCTTGTTAAGTTAACACTAGGTACACGTCTAGTATGGCAGTAGTGAAGAATAACCATGCATACGAAATACCAAGCAACTAGGTAATGAGCTGCTGGTGTTTAAATAGCAAAGGAAATTAAAGGAAGATTCCCCTCCCCCCCCACTATGCTCACCAGTAGCTTCACAAAACATTACAGCATTAGGTCTAATGTAATGTGACTGGCTGAGTACAAATTAATTCTGGAGCCCCCTACCTGTATATCACAATACACACACCCTACACGTTACCATCCATGACCCACTAAATCCATTATTATCAATGTCTCTTCTTACAGATCATGGCAGAAAGACGCAGTGCACGCTCTCTTGTCAATGGGCTTTTCTTAGATCCGTCTAGAATGGTGGACATTCCTTTTCAAGGTAAGATGTCTTTCTTAAGAAACAATCCTAGTTATATTAATCGCTCTTGTTCCTTTGGGCCAGTACATGAGGCTAGTCTGTGCTAGCAGACTGATGGGTTACAAGGAATGCAGAAGCTTTATGAGGCCAGTGCCCCCATCTTCATGCACCACCAGGCTCTCCTCAAGAGCTCTGGTCCTTTTCCTTCTTTCATTTCCTCAGCACTTCTGTTTACTCAAGGGTCTGTTAGTGGTTGGTTAGTATTGTAGTGAACAAACTGTAAAATGCTCATATAAGCTGTGCTGAAAAAACGCACACTAGGATATCCACAACTATGAAGTCACTATTGGCCGGGGCTGTAATAGAGCAGTGTAAAAAAGCCAAAAAGGCTCTGGTCTCCTACCTTGTACTCCAATGAGACAGGCATGTTATCTTCAGTGTATTAGACGCAGAAATCAGCCAACGTGAAAACCAGCTAAGCCACGGAGGTGAAACTTCAAAGTAATGCCTAGGAACAGAGACTACATAGATGATCCTTATGATCACTTATACCCCCATGGTATTGCTGTGCTAAGAAACTGCCATCTGATGTATCTGCCCCTCGTGACCTCCATTAATTTGACCGCTTGGAACTGTTTGTTAGAAAAAGAGCACTGACTTCTGGAACTTGTATTGAATAGTACAATGAGAAAAAGTCAAGCACTTCTTTCATAAAACAACAAACTTTATTGCCACTTCTTAAAAACCATGGAAGATGATCATATCAGACATGTTTGTGTTCAGCATTAATCATAGATCAGTATTGCAGTGCCCCACAGCTGGCTACATATTCTGTTAAGCAGGCGATGGATGGCTAAATCGTTTACTGGAGACATGGATATGAACTGGCCTTACTGGCTGTGACTTATCTTCACGCACCCTTATGTTAAAGGGCCCTTGGTCCCTCTACCGTGTGGTAACAGGCCCTGGGTCCCTCTACCGTGTGGTAACAGGCCCTGGGTCCCTCTACCGTGTGGTAACAGGCCCTGGGTCCCTCTACCGTGTGGTAACAGGCCCTGGGTCCCTCTACCGTGTGGTAACAGGCCCTGGGTCCCTCTACCGTGTGGTAACAGGCCCTGGGTCCCTCTACCGTGTGGTAACAGGCCCTGGGTCCCTCTACCGTGTGGTAACAGGCCCTGGGTCCCTCTACCGTGTGGTAACAGGCCCTGGGTCCCTCTACCGTGTGGTAACAGGCCCTTGGTCCCTCTACCGTGTGGTAACAGGCCCTTGGTCCCTCTACCGTGTGGTAACAGGCCCTTGGTCCCTCTACCGTGTGGTAACAGGCCCTTGGTCCCTCTACCGTGTGGTAACAGGCCCTTGGTCCCTCTACCGTGTGGTAACAGGCCCTGGGTCCCTCTACCGTGTGGTAACAGGCCCTGGGTCCCTCTACCGTGTGGTAACAGGCCCTGGGTCCCTCTACCGTGTGGTAACAGGCCCTGGGTCCCTCTACCGTGTGGTAACAGGCCCTGGGTCCCTCTACCGTGTGGTAACAGGCCCTGGGTCCCTCTACCGTGTGGTAACAGGCCCTGGGTCCCTCTACCGTGTGGTAACAGGCCCTGGGTCCCTCTGCTGTTTGCTTTCAAATTTCAGATGCCTTTTCTAAAGGGGACATTTCTTCAGATTCCGATGTACCAATTTCCTTTGACTCCGCTAATTTGGGTGATTTTTGTTTAAGGCTATTAAACCCTTAAGCACTGAGGTTTATTTTTTTATGACACGATGAGTCCACGGATCATCACAATTACTAGTGGGATATTCACCTCCTGGCCAGCAGGAGGCGGCAAAGAGCACCACAGCAGAGCTGATAAATATCACCTCCCTTACTCCCAACCCAGTCATTCGACCGAAGTCAAGGAGAGAAAGTAAGTAATAAGGTGCAGAGGTGCCTGAAGTTTACAAACCCAACAACCTGTCTCTAATAACAACAGGGGGGGCCGTGGACTCATCGTGTCAAAAAAGAAATAAATTTATCAGGTAAGCATAAATTTCTTTTACAAAGATATGACGAGTCCACGGATTTCATCCTTGTTTGATATTAACCTCCTGCTAACAGGAAGTGGCAAAGAGCACCACAGCAGAGCTGTATATATAGCCCCTCCCCTTCCCCTCCACCCTCAGTCATTCTCTTTGCCTCTGTTATACTAGGAAGACATGGTAAAGTGAGGTGTTAGTTTTAGTTTCTTCAATCAAGAAGTTTATTTTAAATTGTAAAAATAAGATAGGGAAAGGGAGGCTAGTAAAGCCTAATTATATCTTTACCTTGGACTATATGGCAACGCCCAGGTGATACAAAACCTTGTATGAAGGAAAAGATTCAAATGTGCAGACTCTTAAAATATTTAATGATTCAATATGAAAAAGGGAGATTATACAGCAACCGCAATTAGATTGCTATAGATATAGACAGGGATTTCAGCACATATTTTTTAGTATAAATTGCTCAGCAAAATTCTCAGCTCCGCAAATAGCGGTAAGTGAACTCGTTCACCACATTCCCATATGACACCCCGATAATATGAATATCAAAGTAACCAACCAGTGAAAAGACACATGAACCAATGAATCAGGAAACGAAGTAGGACAAATGCATTAGCACAGATTTCGCTGTGCAAATTTATTGTAAATCACACAGAGCAAGACAATAAAGCTGTAAAACTATGAACTGTCTGCACTGACAACACCTCCACTAGCGGGTGGTTACGTATAAGCGTAAAATCTGCCACCATAGTGATCATTGAGGATCTATGTCAGGACAACTCTTGTATAAATAAGGGCAACAAACAAATTACACTTAAAGACTGAATAAAGTGTTATGTGTATCGCTTAAATAATGTGCACATTACCTAAATTTGGCCAAATTGTGCATAAACCTCCTCAAATAATTTAGAAGAGAACAGTATAGTCTGTAGGGGGCCAATGGAACAACTCCAGTAACAGCGGGCACCACCAATGATGTTAAAGGTATCTGGTGTCATGTTATAATGTATCTGGATCTATGTTTCTTAACCCCAGTGTATACAGACTAACTGTAAATATAAACATTGAGCAATATACATATGTTAATTTATACAATGATTTTTCAAAGACAAGAAAAAGCTATAGGGATAGGAAATAACAACTCCAGTATTCAGCGGGCACCACCAATTATTAAAGGTATCCGGTGTCATGAATATAGTTATTCTAGATCTATGTTAGAACTACCCCAAGGCTTTCACAGTTGCATATACGCTAATATTGTTAAATCAAGAACATATTAAACTTGAAACATAAGATACAAGATGAAAATGAAGAAATTGCACACAGGTTGTTATTGTAGCAGTATAGGGAGATCACCCCAAAAAAACAACAACAAATAAAAGTTTGTCCCATTACTTGGAGCCGTGTGTGCAAATGGTGCATCGAAACACCCTCTGGTATCCGATATATGACAAGCTGCAATGTCAGATTATATAGGCTCAGTTAGTTATACAAACGTGTGTTAGCTTCCAATAGTAGAATTTCCAATTTGTTTCTGTGTGAGAGTAAGCATTTGTTCGCCAACATGCTGAGTTTAGCACAGCGTGGACGCCACAGCGATCTGTCCTTCATGCACGTCCATCTCCACTTCCTACGTCACTGCCGACGTACGTTTCACCCCCCACGTGACAGCCAGAAAGCACAGGGGTTTCCTCAGGGCAAAAGCGGATGCTGATTCTAGGAGAAGCCGCATTATAACCATCCTTCTTTAAGCTCATAGGAGGATATAGAAAATAGTAATAGCCAATAGTGAACCTTTAATGAGCCGCAGCCCTTTTGTATATACAAAAAGCTTCGGCAACCTCTCTGTCCTTTTGGCTTCGGAGCGTAATACTCCTAGCTTATGAATGACTGGATATGACAGTTAGGGGAGGAGCTATATAGCAGCTCTGCTGTGGGTGATCCTCTTGCAACTTCCTGTTGGGAAGGAGAATATCCCACAAGTAATGGATGATCCGTGGACTGGATACACTACAAGAGAAATAAATTTATCAGGTAAGCATAAATTATGTTTTTTTTGTATTTACTAGCAATATCATCTGCTAGAAGATTATCTGAATTGTTAGCTCTTTCTTGTGATCTTCCCTACCTTATTTTTCACCAAGATAAAGTGGTTTTGAGGCCTTAGTTTTATTTCTTTCCAAAAGTCGTTTCTGCAGAGAACATGAATCAAGAGATTTAAGTTCCTTCTCTTTTCCCTAATACTCAAAATTTTAAGGAAAGACTTCTTTATAATTTTGATGCCTGGAAAATAGATACTTTTTCTTTTTTAAGACACGATGAGTCCACGGATCATCTTAATTACTAATGGGATATTCACCTCCTGGTCATCAGGAGGAGGCAAAGAGCACCACAGCAGAGCTGTTAAATAGCTCCTCCCTTCCCTCCCACTCCAGTCATTCTCTTTGCCTACGTTAGTGATAGGAAGAGGTAAAGTGAGGTGTTAGTATAGATTCTTCAATCAAGAGTTTATAATTTTTAAAGTAGTGCCAGAGTGTGCTGATTTGTCCTAGGGTGTAGCCGTAGTCCAAATCAGTCTCTTCAGTAGAGCAGTGGTGGCTTTAGAGCAATGGGAACTTGTGGGACATAATTCTCACTGCGCCTCCCATACATTGATGCTGCCCTTATCCTGATAGCCTAAGTATGATGATTCAGGCTGTATCTTTATCCACAGGGCTATGAGAGGGAGAGGACCTCTTAAACCTGCTGAGCTGCCCTGCTGTCGGGCAGATTTCAAAGGTAAGTGCTGACTTTTTCTTTTATTCTGGGTCTGAAGCAAGAAAAGGATTCAGGACAGAGGAAATATAGCACTTTACTGGGACATATATCTCCTATATATTTATTTAGGAGGATCCTGTGACAGCATGTTAATAGCAGGCACTGGGGCTGAGGAGAGTGGCTTCTGGGGGCACTTGAACCGGACTGACTAAGGGGCTCAAGAGTAATGTCCAATAACAGAGAGGGCTAAACCACTTATTATGTGGTCGCTGGTAAATCACGTATTATTTTATACCTATCTTTTAGTATTACTATTTGTCCCAGGTTAACAAAGGGGGTTTCAGTTATCCCACGGTAGCCTATTTCTGTGATAATAATGGCGACCGGGAGAGCGTGTATTGTTACGCCCATGAAGGGCGGGGTTATGTTTTGCGCTGTTTTCTGAGAGGTGCAATTTACAATCTCTAGTTTTTTCTATAAGGAAACTTTGAGATGCGTGTTATCACCCACGAGGGGCGGAACTATGTGGGAGGCCGAATTAGGCTGCATTCGCTTCTTTTCTTCCGTTCATCGGAAGGTGGAGCTTTAAGCACTCAGTGTGTTCATCTATGTGGGTCCGGATAGCGCTACAGCTAAAAGCGCTCTGGATCTGTTTAGGATCTAAGACATGAGTATTAGAAAGGCACCTCAGCAAGATTTCACTGAGGTGTAAGTGTAATATTTGTGTGCTAATCTAAGACTTCTGCACACAGAGATAAAAATTTACAGCAAAAGTTAGAGACAGTAACGTTTTTTATCTGTTGATCTTTATTAAACGAATTTCAACTGTTATTGGTTTAATCCATCCTTTGTGTCTCAGGATGGAACAGGAGCTCACAAAAATCTGTGCCACAAATTTCTCCTATAAGTGTCCCACAAAATGTTATGGCCCACATGCAGTGCCCTGCGCTTCCTCTCCTCTTGGAGTTACTTTACTTTTCATTCATTATAGGTTTTCCCACGAGGTAGAAAACTTTATTAGAGGAATTATTTTCAATTATTTAGGTCAATAGAAAAGGGTTGACTTAGTAGTTGCTTTTCCGAATGGTTCTTCCCTGTTACCTGAAAGAGGAAGATACTTCAGGATTATCTGAGAGAGAATTCCGGACTCAGATGGAATAATATCTTTATTTGATCCTGAGGTTGTTTTTCTTTCAGTTTTTTAGCTTGATCACCTCCATTTGTTACTTTAGGATGTTTTTGGCTACCCTGGGCGACTCAGACACTATCGGTGTAATCTATCCTAGTGCGCATTCCCTATTAAAAAAAAAAAAAAAAAATCTCAGCTAAGGAGGCTGGGCAATCATTTCCTAAGGTGGAAGAAGTAGTTTCCAGCTTAGCTAAGAGTACTACTATACCCTTAGAGGATAGTTGGGTTTTTTTCCAAGGTCCTATGGACAAAAATCAGCAAGGGTATGTACACCAGGGCTTACAATGGCAACCAGCTGTGTTCTTTGCTACCGTCACTAGTGCAACGGCATATTGGTTTGATGCGCTGTCTGATAGAACTAAGTCAGTAACTCCCCTGGACAAGATCCAGGATAGGATAAAAGCTTTCAAATTGGCTAATTGCTTTATTTCAAATTTTTCCCTTCAAGTTATCAAACCGGGAGCATAGGTTTCGACAGATAAGCTCGACATGCACTGTGGTTGAGCTCTGTAGCAACCCAAGGGTTACAGGTTTAATCCCCGGCAAGGTCCACTCAGCCTTTCACCCTTACGAGGTCGATAAAATGGGCAGCGCGGGTGATTAACCCAATTCATGAAACTTTAAAGGGTTTCTCTGTTCCAGCTCACAGAGCTTTATGGTTAGAGACTTGTTCTATGGATGTACGATCTAGGTCTAAGCTTTTAGAGATTCCTTACAAGGGGAAGACCCTGTTGGGATCTGGCTTGGCGGAAATAATAATTTAAAGAATTAAAAAAAAAAAATGTAATGGCCTGCTGTTAAACAAGGACAGCATGAAGGTCATGCCCCGATCCAGGACCGGATCTTGTAAGGGTCCCTGAGCGATAGAAAATAGTATCCCAGGGATACAAATTAGAGTTTAAAAGTTTTCCTCCCAGAGGCAGTTTTCTGCTTTCAAGATTATTTGCAGATTAGACAAAAAGGAGAGGCATTCTTAAACTGATTAGGAGACCTCTCAGACCTGGGAGTGATTGTTCCAGTTCCAATACAGGTTCAGGTTTTGGGTTTTCTACACCAATTGGTTGGTGGTTCACAAAAAAAGGAGGGTCCCTTCAGACCACTTTTTAGATCTCAATAGTGTACCGTCCTTCAAGAGGGAAACTATTGTTCCACTCTTCCCTTGATCCAAGAGGGTCAATTTATGACAACAGAGGATTTCAAGGACGCGTACCTTCATGTGCCATCCCAAGAATCGTCTCTAGTACTATGTTTGCCTTTCT
This sequence comes from Bombina bombina, assembly GCF_027579735.1. Taxonomy (NCBI): domain Eukaryota; kingdom Metazoa; phylum Chordata; class Amphibia; order Anura; family Bombinatoridae; genus Bombina; species Bombina bombina. Next base: position 1,285,773,970 of record NC_069501.1, on the reverse strand, counting down.
GGACAAACGCTTCCAGTTCGTGGCTTGTCCTTTTGGTCTTGTCACAGCTCTCAGAGTTTTCACAAGGGCTCTGGGATCGCTGTGGGCGGTGCTTCAGTTGTGGGGCATTGCAGTGGCACTCTATCTGGACAACATCCAAGTCCAGGCGCCATCCTTACAGCAAGCAAGATTTCATGTGGACATGGTGTTATCCTTCCCGCGATATCACGGGTGGAAGGTATATTTGGAAAAGAGTTCCTTTGTCCCACAAACAAGGGTAACTTTCTTTGGAACCATAGTAGATTCCTTATCAATGAAGATTCTTCTGACAATGTCAGGAAATCAGAGATTATCGATATTTGTCTAGTCATTCAGTCCCCTCCTCAGCCTTCAGTGGCTAAGTGCATAAAGGTAGTTGGGCTGATGGTGGCGGCAATGAACATCATTCCGTTTGCTCGTCAGACCTCGGCAGTTAAGCATGCTCAGGCAATGGATAGGAGATTATACGGATTTCTCTCCTCGAATTCTACTGGAATCATCTCTCCCAGGGTACCTGCTTTCGCAGACCATCTTGGGTGATTGTGACAACAGACGCCAGCCTTCTAGGTTGGGGAGAAGTCTGGGGCTCCCTAAGGGTTCAGGGGGTTTGGTCTCAGCCTGAGGCTGTTCTTCCTAAAAGCATTATGGAGCTGGGAGCGATCTACAATGTTCTGGCCGCAGTTAGCCTCAGTCCAGTTTGTCAGGTTCCAGTCGGTCAGAATAACATGAGTGGCTTACATCAATCATCAGGGAGGAACGAGAAGTTCCTTAGCGATGACAGAGGTATCCAAAATACTCAGGTGGCAGAGGCCCATTCTTGCTGCCTGTTGGCAGTCCCAATCCCAAGGGTGGACAACTGGGAGGCGGATTTCTTGAGCAAGCAGACCTTTCATCTGGGGGAGTGGGAATTCCATCTGGAAGTGTTCTCCAGTTTTTTTCTCAGTTTGCTTTTCTTCCTCGGGTGTTTGCTCGAATCAAGCGGGAGAGGGCATCGGTAACCCTCATAGCACAGGCTTAGCCTCGCAGAGTTTGGTATGCAGATCTGGTGAACATGTCATCTCTGCCACCTCTGAGACTTCCGTGAGGAGGGACTTTCTAATCAAGGGCCTTTCTTTCACTCACATCTGTTTTTCTTTGAAACTGTGTGTTTGGAGATTGAGCACCGTTTTTGGGAGAAAGGTTCTTCAAGCAGTGGTGCCTTCCTTTTAGGTTCCCTATCTTATCCCTCCCGTATCATCTCTGTACTCTAGCTTTGGTATTGAATCCCATTAGTAATTAAGATGATCCGTGGACTCATCATGTCTTAAAAAAGAAAAGAAAATGTATGCTTACCTGATAAATTTATTTCTTTTCTTTTTTAAGACACGATGAGTCCACGGATCATCTTAATTACTAATAGGAAAGGTTCTTCAAGCAGTGGTGCCTTCCGTTTAGGTTACCTGTGTTGTCCCTCCCATATCATCTGTGTACTCTAGCTTGGGTATTGAATCCCATTAGTAATTAAGATGATCCGTGGACTTACCTGATAAATGTATTTCTTTTTTGACACGATGAGTCCACGGCCCGCCCTGTTCTTTTAGACAGGTTGTGGGTTATTGTAAACTTCAGACACCGCTGCACCTTGGCTCGGGAAGGGAGGAGCTATTTAACAGCTCTGCTGTGGTGCTCTTTGCCTCCTCCTGCTGACCAGGAGGTGAATATCCCATTAGTAATTAAGATGATCCGTGGATTTGTCATGTCAAAAAAGAAATAAATTTATCAGTTAAGCATAAATTTTCTTTTCTTCATTTTTATCCTGCACATCATTACTTGTCAACTCCACAGCTTGATGAATAAAGAAAAACGTTTTTGGTTACGGTTCCTTTGTTTCACCTCTGTTTTCCCTGCTTTTACCTTTCCTACCTTTTTATGTCTATTTTCTCAATTTTTGCTATATATATAACGGGCAAACCAGTGAGGTGGGAGGGAAGTGCTCTTGAGAGTTTGGGAAATGTATGAATTAATCAGTTAAGCATAAATTTAGTTTTTTTCATCCAGGCGGTTCAGAGAACAGAACTCTTGCGTCTTTAGAAGTGTTTATGCCTTTTCTAAAGAGTGTAGCTCAACCCGTGAGTCTGCGGCACAATTTAGCTTCATATATTGTTGCTTTTAACATGTATAAAATGGTTAAGACCAAGTACAATAATTATCTTTGTGTGTTATCTCACTATACCTCAGTAATCTGTCTTTTGTATATCCATAGTTGAGTTTCCTGCTCCAAAGAACGAGTTAGTTCAGCGGTTCCAGGTTTTCTACCTTGGGAATGTTTTGGTGCGCAAGCCTGTGGGTATGTACTGTGTGAGCCTGTGTGCATTGTACTGTGTAATCCTGTAGGTATTGTACTGTGTGAGCCTGTAGGTATTGTACTGTGTGAGCCTGTGTGCATTGTACTGTGTAATCCTGTAGGTATTGTACTGTGTGAGCCTGTGTGCATTGTACTGTGTAATCCTGTAGGTATTGTACTGTGTGAGCCTGTAGGTATTGTACTGTGTGTGCCTGTGGGTATTGTACTGTGTGAGCCTGTAGGTATTGTACTGTGTGAGCCTGTAGGTATTGTACTGTGTGAGCCTGTAGGTATTGTACTGTGTGTGCCTGTAGGTATTGTACTGTGTGTGCCTGTAGGTATTGTACTGTGTGAGCCTGTAGGTATTGTACTGTGTGAGTCTGTAGGTATTGTACTGTGTGTGCCTGTGGGTATTGTACTGTGTGAGCCTGTGGGTATTGTACTGTGTGATCCTGTGGGTATTGTACTGTGTGTGCCTGTGGGTATTGTACTGTGTGAGTCTGTAGGTATTGTACTGTGTGAGCCTGTAGGTATTGTACTGTGTGAGCCTGTAGGTATTGTACTGTGTGAGCCTGTGGGTATTGTACTGTGTGAGCCTGTAGGTATTGTACTGTGTGTGCCTGTAGGTATTGTACTGTGTGAGCCTGTAGGTATTGTACTGTGTGAGCCTGTAGGTATTGTACTGTGTGAGCCTGTAGGTATTGTACTGTGTGAGCCTGTAGGTATTGTACTGTGTGAGCCTGTAGGTATTGTACTGTGTGAGCCTGTAGGCATTGTACTGTGTGAGCCTGTAGGTATTGTACTGTGTGAGCCTGTAGGTATTGTACTGTGTGAGCCTGTGGGTATTGTACTGTGTGTGCCTGTAGGTATTGTACTGTGTGAGCCTGTAGGTATTGTACTGTGTGAGCCTGTAGGTATTGTACTGTGTGAGCCTGTAGGTATTGTACTGTGTGATCCTGTAGGTATTGTACTGTGTGTGCCTGTGGGTATTGTACTGTGTGTGCCTGTAGGTATTGTACTGTGTGAGTCTGTAGGTATTGTACTGTGTGTGCCTGTAGGTATTGTACTGTGTGAGCCTGTGGGTATTGTACTGTGTGAGCCTGTAGGAATTGTACTGTGTGATCCTGCAGGTAATGTACTGTGTGAGCCTGTAGGTATTGTACTGTGTGAGCCTGTAGGAATTGTACTGTGTGATCCTGCAGGTAATGTACTGTGTGAGCCTGTGGGTATTGTACTGTGTGTGCCTGTAGGTATTGTACTGTGTGTGCCTGTAGGTATTGTACTGTGTGAGCCTGTAGGTATTGTACTGTGTGAGCCTGTAGGTATTGTACTGTGTGAGCCTGTAGGTATTGTACTGTGTGAGCCTGTGGGTATTGTACTGTGTGAGCCTGTGGGTATTGTACTGTGTGAGCCTGTAGGTATTGTACTGTGTGAGCCTGTAGGTATTGTACTGTGTGAGCCTGTAGGTATTGTACTGTGTGAGCCTGTAGGTATTGTACTGTGTGTGCCTGTAGGTATTGTACTGTGTGTGCCTGTGGGTATTGTACTGTGTGTGCCTGTGGGTATTGTACTGTGTGAGCCTGTAGGTATTGTACTGTGTGATCCTGTAGGTATTGTACTGTGTGAGCCTGTGGGTATTGTACTGTTTGATCCTGTAGGTATTGTACTGTGTGAGCCTGTAGGTATTGTACTGTGTGAGCCTGTAGGTATTGTACTGTGTGAGCCTGTAGGTATTGTACTGTGTGAGCCTGTAGGTATTGTACTGTGTGTGCCTGTAGGTATTGTACTGTGTGAGCCTATAGGTATTGTACTGTGTGAGCCTATAGGTATTGTACTGTGTGAGCCTATAGGTATTGTACTGTGTGAGCCTGTAGGTATTGTACTGTGTGTGCCTGTAGGTATTGTACTGTGTGTGCCTGTAGGTATTGTACTGTGTGTGCCTGTAGGTATTGTACTGTGTGAGCCTGTAGGTATTGTACTGTGTGAGCCTCTAGGTATTGTACTGTGTGTGCCTATAGGTATTGTACTGTGTGAGCCTATAGGTATTGTACTGTGTGAGCCTATAGGTATTGTACTGTGTGAGCCTATAGGTATTGTACTGTGTGAGCCTGTAGGTATTGTACTGTGTGTGCCTGTAGGTATTGTACTGTGTGTGCCTGTAGGTATTGTACTGTGTGAGCCTGTAGGTATTGTACTGTGTGAGCCTGTGGGTATTGTACTGTGTGAGCCTGTAGGTATTGAACTGTGTGAGCCTGTAGGTATTGTACTGTGTGAGACTGTAGGTATTGTACTGTGTGAGCCTCTAGGTATTGTACTGTGTGAGCCTGTAGGTATTGTACTTTGTGAGCCTGTAGGTATTGTACTGTGTGAGCCTGTAGGTATTGTACCGTGTGAGCCTGTAGGTATTGTACTGTGTGAGCCTGTAGGTATTGTACCGTGTGAGCCTGTAGGTATTGTACTGTGTGAGCCTGTAGGTATTGTACTGTGTGAGCCTGTAGGTATTGTACTGTGTGAGCCTGTAGGTATTGTACTGTGTGAGCCTGTAGGTATTGTACTGTGTGATCCTGTGGGTATTGTACTGTGTGAGCCTGTGGGTATTGTACTGTGTGAGCCTGTGGGTATTGTACTGTGTGAGCCTGTAGGTATTGTACTGTGTGAGCCTGTAGGTATTGTACTGTGTGAGCCTGTAGGTATTGTACTGTGTGAGCCTGTAGGTATTGTACTGTGTGATCCTGTAGGTATTGTACTGTGTGAGCCTGTGGGTATTGTACTGTGTGAGCCTGTGGGTATTGTACTGTGTGAGCCTGTAGGTATTGTACTGTGTGAGCCTGTAGGTATTGTACTGTGTGAGCCTGTAGGTATTGTACTGTGTGAGCCTGTAGGTATTGTACTGTGTGAGTCTGTAGGTATTGTACTGTGTGATCCTGTAGGTATTGTACTGTGTGAGCCTGTGGGTATTGTACTGTGTGAGCCTGTGGGTATTGTACTGTGTGAGCCTGTAGGTATTGTACTGTGTGAGCCTGTAGGTATTGTACTGTGTGAGACTGTAGGTATTGTACTGTGTGAGCCTGTGGGTATTGTACTGTGTGAGCCTGTGGGTATTGTACTGTGTGAGCCTGTAGGTATTGTACTGTGTGTGCCTGTAGGTATTGTACTGTGTGAGCCTGTGGGTATTGTACTGTGTGAGCCTGTAGGTATTGTACTGTGTGAGCCTGTAGGTATTGTACTGTGTGAGCCTGTGGGTATTGTACTGTGTGATCCTGTAGGTATTGTACTGTGTGAGCCTGTAGGTATTGTACTGTGTGAGCCTGTAGGTATTGTACTGTGTGAGCCTGTAGGTATTGTACTGTGTGAGCCTGTAGGTATTGTACTGTGTGTGCCTGTAGGTATTGTACTGTGTGAGCCTGTAGGTATTGTACTGTGTGAGCCTGTAGGTATTGTACTGTGTGAGCCTATAGGTATTGTACTGTGTGAGCCTGTAGGTATTGTACTGTGTGAGCCTGTAGGTATTGTACTGTGTGAGCCTGTAGGTATTGTACTGTGTGAGCCTGTAGGTATTGTACTGTGTGAGCCTGTAGGTATTGTACTGTGTGAGCCTGTAGGTATTGTACTGTGTGAGCCTGTAGGTATTGTACTGTGTGAGCCTGTAGGTATTGTACTGTGTGAGCCTGTAGGTATTGTACTGTGTGAGCCTGTAGGTATTGTACTGTGTGAGCCTGTAGGTATTGTACTGTGTGAGCCTGTAGGTATTGTACTGTGTGAGCCTGTAGGTATTGTACTGTGTGAGCCTGTAGGTATTGTACTGTGTGAGCCTGTAGGTATTGTACTGTGTGAGCCTGTAGGTATTGTACTGTGTGAGCCTGTAGGGTATTGTACTGTGTGAGCCTGTAGGTATTGTACTGTGTGAGCCTGTAGGTATTGTACTGTGTGAGCCTGTAGGTATTGTACTGTGTGAGCCTGTAGGTATTGTACTGTGTGAGCCTGTAGGTATTGTACTGTGTGAGCCTGTAGGTATTGTACTGTGTGAGCCTGTAGGTATTGTACTGTGTGAGCCTGTAGGTATTGTACTGTGTGTGCCTGTAGGTATTGTACTGTGTGAGCCTGTAGGTATTGTACTGTGTGTGCCTGTAGGTATTGTACTGTGTGAGCCTGTAGGTATTGTACTGTGTGAGCCTGTAGGTATTGTACTGTGTGAGCCTGTAGGTATTGTACTGTGTGAGCCTGTAGGTATTGTACTGTGTGAGCCTGTAGGTATTGTACTGTGTGAGCCTGTAGGTATTGTACTGTGTGAGCCTGTAGGGTATTGTACTGTGTGAGCCTGTAGGTATTGTACTGTGTGAGCCTGTGGGTATTGTACTGTGTGAGCCTGTAGGGTATTGTACTGTGTGAGCCTGTAGGTATTGTACTGTGTGAGCCTGTAGGTATTGTACTGTGTGAGCCTGTAGGTATTGTACTGTGTGAGCCTGTAGGTATTGTACTGTGTGAGCCTGTAGGTATTGTACTGTGTGAGCCTGTAGGTATTGTACTGTGTGAGCCTGTAGGTATTGTACTGTGTGAGCCTGTAGGTATTGTACTGTGTGAGCCTGTGGGTATTGTACTGTGTGAGCCTGTAGGTATTGTACTGTGTGAGCCTGTAGGTATTGTACTGTGTGAGCCTGTAGGTATTGTACTGTGTGAGCCTGTAGGTATTGTACTGTGTGAGCCTGTAGGTATTGTACTGTGTGAGCCTGTAGGTATTGTACTGTGTGAGCCTGTAGGTATTGTACTGTGTGAGCCTGTAGGTATTGTACTGTGTGAGCCTGAGGGTATTGTACTGTGTGAGCCTGTGGGTATTGTACTGTGTGAGCCTGTAGGTATTGTACTGTGTGAGCCTGTAGGTATTGTACTGTGTGAGCCTGTAGGTATTGTACTGTGTGAGCCTGTAGGTATTGTACTGTGTGAGCCTGTAGGTATTGTACTGTGTGAGCCTGTAGGTATTGTACTGTGTGAGCCTGTAGGTATTGTACTGTGTGAGCCTGTAGGTATTGTACTGTGTGAGCCTGTAGGGTATTGTACTGTGTGAGCCTGTAGGTATTGTACTGTGTGAGCCTGTAGGTATTGTACTGTGTGAGCCTGTAGGTATTGTACTGTGTGAGCCTGTAGGTATTGTACTGTGTGAGCCTGTAGGTATTGTACTGTGTGAGCCTGTGGGTATTGTACTGTGTGAGCCTGTGGTATTGTACTGTGTGTGCCTGTAGGTATTGTACTGTGTGAGCCTGTAGGTATTGTACTGTGTGAGCCTGTAGGTATTGTACTGTGTGAGCCTGTGGGTATTGTACTGTGTGAGCCTGTAGGTATTGTACTGTGTGAGCCTGTAGGTATTGTACTGTGTGAGCCTGTGGGTATTGTACTGTGTGAGCCTGTAGGTATTGTACTGTGTGAGCCTGTGGGTATTGTACTGTGTGAGCCTGTAGGTATTGTACTGTGTGAGCCTGTGGGTATTGTACTGTGTGAGCCTGTAGGTATTGTACTGTGTGAGCCTGTAGGTATTGTACTGTGTGTGCCTGTAGGTATTGTACTGTGTGAGCCTGTAGGTATTGTACTGTGTGAGCCTGTGGGTATTGTACTGTGTGAGCCTGTAGGTATTGTACTGTGTGAGCCTGTAGGTATTGTACTGTGTGTGCCTGTAGGTATTGTACTGTGTGAGCCTGTGGGTATTGTACTGTGTGAGCCTGTAGGTATTGTACTGTGTGAGCCTGTAGGTATTGTACTGTGTGAGCCTGTAGGTATTGTACTGTGTGAGACTGTAGGTATTGTACTGTGTGAGCCTGTAGGTATTGTACTGTGTGAGCCTGTAGGTATTGTACTGTGTGAGCCTGCAGGTATTGTACTGTGTGAGCCTGTAGGTATTGTACTGTGTGAGCCTGTAGGTATTGTACTGTGTGAGCCTGTAGGTATTGTACTGTGTGAGCCTGTGGGTATTGTACTGTGTGAGCCTGTAGGTATTGTACTGTGTGAGCCTGTGTGCATTGTACTGTGTGAGCCTGTGGGTATTGTACTGTGTGAGCCTGTGTGCATTGTACTGTGTGAGCCTGTGGGTATTGTACTGTGTGAGACTGTAGGTATTGTACTGTGTGAGCCTGTAGGTATTGTACTGTGTGAGACTGTAGGTATTGTACTGTGTGAGACTGTGGGTATTGTACTGTGTGAGCCTGTAGGTATTGTACTGTGTGAGACTGTGGGTATTGTACTGTGTGAGCCTGTAGGTATTGTACTGTGTGAGCCTGTAGGTATTGTACTGTGTGAGCCTGTAGGTATTGTACTGTGTGAGCCTCTAGGTATTGTACTGTGTGTGCCTATAGGTATTGTACTGTGTGAGCCTATAGGTATTGTACTGTGTGAGCCTATAGGTATTGTACTGTGTGAGCCTATAGGTATTGTACTGTGTGAGCCTGTAGGTATTGTACTGTGTGTGCCTGTAGGTATTGTACTGTGTGTGCCTGTAGGTATTGTACTGTGTGAGCCTGTGGGTATTGTACTGTGTGAGCCTGTAGGTATTGTACTGTGTGAGCCTGTAGGTATTGTACTGTGTGAGCCTGTGGGTATTGTACTGTGTGAGACTGTAGGTATTGTACTGTGTGAGCCTGTAGGTATTGTACTGTGTGAGCCTATAGGTATTGTACTGTGTGAGCCTGTAGGTATTGTACTGTGTGAGCCTGTAGGTATTGTACTGTGTGAGCCTCTAGGTATTGTACTGTGTGAGCCTGTAGGTATTGTACTGTGTGAGCCTGTAGGTATTGTACTGTGTGATCCTGTGGGTATTGTACTGTGTGATCCTGTGGGTATTGTACTGTGTGAGCCTGTGGGTATTGTACTGTGTGAGCCTGTGGGTATTGTACTGTGTGAGCCTGTGGGTATTGTACTGTGTGAGCCTGTAGGTATTGTACTGTGTGAGCCTGTAGGTATTGTACTGTGTGAGCCTGTAGGTATTGTACTGTGTGAGCCTCTAGGTATTGTACTGTGTGAGCCTGTAGGTATTGTACTGTGTGAGCCTGTAGGTATTGTACTGTGTGAGCCTGTAGGTATTGTACTGTGTGAGTCTGTAGGTATTGTACTGTGTGAGCCTGTGTGCATTGTACTGTGTGAGCCTGTAGGTATTGTACTGTGTGAGTCTGTAGGTATTGTACTGTGTGAGCCTGTAGGTATTGTACTGTGTGAGCCTGTGGGTATTGTACTGTGTGAGCCTGTAGGTATTGTACTGTGTGTGCCTGTAGGTATTGTACTGTGTGTGCCTGTAGGTATTGTACTGTGTGTGCCTGTAGGTATTGTACTGTGTGTGCCTGTAGGTATTGTACTGTGTGTGCCTGTAGGTATTGTACTGTGTGTGCCTGTAGGTATTGTACTGTGTGTGCCTGTAGGTATTGTACTGTGTGAGCCTGTAGGTATTGTACTGTGTGAGCCTGTGGGTATTGTACTGTGTGAGCCTGTGGGTATTGTACTGTGTGAGCCTGTAGGTATTGTACTGTGTGTGCCTGTAGGTATTGTACTGTGTGAGCCTGTAGGTATTGTACTGTGTGAGCCTGTAGGTATTGTACTGTGTGAGCCTGCAGGTATTGTACTGTGTGAGCCTGTAGGTATTGTACTGTGTGAGCCTGTAGGTATTGTACTGTGTGTGCCTGTAGGTATTGTACTGTGTGAGCCTGTGTGCATTGTACTGTGTGAGCCTGTGGGTATTGTACTGTGTGAGCCTGTGGGTATTGTACTGTGTGAGCCTGTGGGTATTGTACTGTGTGAGACTGTAGGTATTGTACTGTGTGAGCCTGTAGGTATTGTACTGTGTGAGCCTGTAGGTATTGTACTGTGTGAGCCTGTAGGTATTGTACTGTGTGAGCCTCTAGGTATTGTACTGTGTGTGCCTATAGGTATTGTACTGTGTGAGCCTATAGGTATTGTACTGTGTGAGCCTATAGGTATTGTACTGTGTGAGCCTATAGGTATTGTACTGTGTGAGCCTGTAGGTATTGTACTGTGTGTGCCTGTAGGTATTGTACTGTGTGTGCCTGTAGGTATTGTACTGTGTGAGCCTGTGGGTATTGTACTGTGTGAGCCTGTAGGTATTGTACTGTGTGAGCCTGTAGGTATTGTACTGTGTGAGCCTGTAGGTATTGTACCGTGTGAGCCTGTAGGTATTGTACTGTGTGAGCCTGTAGGTATTGTACCGTGTGAGCCTGTAGGTATTGTACCGTGTGAGCCTGTAGGTATTGTACTGTGTGAGCCTGTAGGTATTGTACTGTGTGAGCCTGTAGGTATTGTACTGTGTGAGCCTGTAGGTATTGTACTGTGTGATCCTGTAGGTATTGTACTGTGTGAGCCTGTGGGTATTGTACTGTGTGAGCCTGTGGGTATTGTACTGTGTGAGCCTGTAGGTATTGTACTGTGTGAGCCTGTAGGTATTGTACTGTGTGAGCCTGTAGGTATTGTACTGTGTGAGCCTGTAGGTATTGTACTGTGTGATCCTGTAGGTATTGTACTGTGTGAGCCTGTGGGTATTGTACTGTGTGAGTCTGTAGGTATTGTACTGTGTGAGCCTGTGGGTATTGTACTGTGTGAGCCTGTAGGTATTGTACTGTGTGAGACTGTAGGTATTGTACTTTGTGAGCCTGTAGGTATTGTACTGTGTGAGCCTGTAGGTATTGTACTGTGTGAGCCTGTAGGTATTGTACTGTGTGAGCCTGTAGGTATTGTACTGTGTGATCCTGTAGGTATTGTACTGTGTGAGCCTGTGTGCATTGTACTGTGTGAGCCTGTAGGTAATGTACTGTGTGAGCCTGTGGGTATTGTACTGTGTGTGCCTGTAGGTATTGTACTGTGTGAGCCTGTGGGTATTGTACTGTGTGAGCCTGTGGGTATTGTACTGTGTGAGCCTGTGGGTATTGTACTGTGTGAGCCTGTGGGTATTGTACTGTGTGTGCCTGTAGGTATTGTACTGTGTGAGCCTGTAGGTATTGTACTGTGTGTGCCTGTGGGTATTGTACTGTGTGAGCCTGTAGGTATTGTACTGTGTGTGCCTGTGGGTATTGTACTGTGTGTGCCTGTGGGTATTGTACTGTGTGAGCCTGTAGGTATTGTACTGTGTGTGCCTGTGGGTATTGTACTGTGTGAGCCTGTAGGTATTGTACTGTGTGTGCCTGTGGGTATTGTACTGTGTGAGACTGTAGGTATTGTACTGTGTGAGCCTGTAGGTATTGTACTGTGTGTGCCTGTGGGTATTGTACTGTGTGTGCCTGTGGGTATTGTACTGTGTGAGCCTGTAGGTATTGTACTGTGTGAGCCTGTGTGCATTGTACTGTGTGAGCCTGTAGGTATTGTACTGTGTGAGCCTGTAGGTATTGTACCGTGTGAGCCTGTAGGTATTGTACTGTGTGAGCCTGTGTGCATTGTACTGTGTGAGCCTGTAGGTATTGTACTGTGTGAGCCTGTAGGTATTGTACTGTGTGTGCCTGTAGGTATTGTACTGTGTGAGCCTGTAGGTATTGTACTGTGTGAGCCTGTAGGTATTGTACTGTGTGAGCCTGTGTGCATTGTACTGTGTGTGCCTGTGGGTATTGTACTGTGTGTGCCTGTAGGTATTGTACTGTGTGAGCCTGTAGGTATTGTACTGTGTGAGCCTGTAGGTATTGTACTGTGTGAGCCTGTGTGCATTGTACTGTGTGTGCCTGTGGGTATTGTACTGTGTGTGCCTGTAGGCATTGTACTGTGTGAGCCTGTAGGTATTGTACTGTGTGAGCCTGTAGGTATTGTACTGTGTGAGCCTGTAGGTATTGTACTGTGTGAGCCTGTAGGTATTGTACTGTGTGAGCCTGTAGGTATTGTACTGTGTGAGCCTGTAGGTATTGTACTGTGTGAGCCTGTAGGCATTGTACTGTGTGAGCCTGTGGGTATTGTACTGTGTGTGCCTGTGGGTATTGTACTGTGTGTGCCTGTAGGCATTGTACTGTGTGAGCCTGTAGGTATTGTACTGTGTGAGCCTGTAGGTATTGTACTGTGTGAGCCTGTAGGTATTGTACTGTGTGTGCCTGTAGGTATTGTACTGTGTGTGCCTGTAGGTATTGTACTGTGTGTGCCTGTAGGTATTGTACTGTGTGAGCCTGCAGGTATTGTACTGTGTGAGCCTGTAGGTATTGTACTGTGTGAGACTGTAGGTATTGTACTGTGTGAGCCTGTGGGTATTGTACTGTGTGTGCCTGTGGGTATTGTACTGTGTGAGACTGTAGGTATTGTACTGTGTGAGACTGTAGGTATTGTACTGTGTGAGCCTGTGGGTATTGTACTGTGTGAGCCTGTAGGTATTGTACTGTGTGAGACTGTAGGTATTGTACTGTGTGTGCCTGTAGGTATTGTACTGTGTGAGCCTGTAGGTATTGTACTGTGGGAGCCTATAGGTATTGTACTGTGTGAGCCTGTAGGTATTGTACTGTGTGAGCCTGTGGGTATTGTACTGTGTGAGACTGTAGGTATTGTACTGTGTGTGCCTGTAGGTATTGTACTGTGTGAGCCTGTAGGTATTGTACTGTGTGTGCCTGTGGGTATTGTACTGTGTGTGCCTGTAGGTATTGTACTGTGTGTGCCTGTAGGTATTGTACTGTGTGAGCCTGTAGGTATTGTACTGTGTGAGCCTGTGGGTATTGTACTGTGTGAGCCTGTAGGTATTGTACTGTGTGTGCCTGTAGGTATTGTACTGTGTGAGCCTGTGGGCATTGTACTGTGTGAGCCTGTGGGCCTGCACATGCCAGCGGATTGGCTGCGCGCATTTCTGTGGGGTTGCATGTGCCAGTGGATTGGCTGCGCACGAGCCTGTGAAGTTGGACCTTTTTTGTAAGGAACTGTGCTGTATCTCTCACATGTAACCACATCCTTTGTTTAAGGAATGGAAGTTATAAACAGCAACCTGCAGACTGCTATGAACTCACCTAGAAATGAGTGGACACCGGTCACCGTCAGCGTGGCTTCTGCTACTGTCACCATCATACACCAACAGGTACAGTGATTTCTTATCTGGTGACACTGTTTAAGCCATATTGTACATTGTGTGTGTGTAACACAGGGGCAGTCACTGTTATACACAGATAGAGGTGTGTGTGTGTAACACAGGGCAGTCACTGTTATACACAGATAGAGGTGTGTGTGTGTGTAACACAGGGCAGTCACTGTTATACACAGATAGAGGTGTGTGTGTAACACAGGGCAGTCACTGTTATACACAGATAGAGGTGTGTGTGTGTAACACAGGGCAGTCACTGTTATACACAGATAGAGGTGTGTGTGTGTGTAACACAGGGCAGTCACTGTTATACACAGATAGAGGTGTGTGTGTGTGTAACACAGGGCAGTCACTGTTATACACAGATAGAGGTGTGTGTGTGTGTAACACAGGGCAGTCACTGTTATACACAGATAGAGGTGTGTGTGTAACACAGGGCAGTCACTGTTATACACAGATAGAGGTGTGTGTGTGTGTAACACAGGGCAGTCACTGTTATACACAGATAGAGGTGTGTGTGTAACACAGGGGCAGTCACTGTTATACACAGATAGAGGTGTGTGTGTGTGTAACACAGGGCAGTCACTGTTATACACAGATAGAGGTGTGTGTGTGTGTAACACAGGGCAGTCACTGTTATACACAGATAGAGGTGTGTGTGTGTAACACAGGGCAGTCACTGTTATACACAGATAGAGGTGTGTGTGTGTGTGTAACACAGGGCACTCACTGTTATACACAGATAGAGGTGTGTGTGTGTGTAACACAGGGCAGTCACTGTTATACACAGATAGAGGTGTGTGTGTGTGTGTAACACAGGGCACTCACTGTTATACACAGATAGAGGTGTGTGTGTGTGTGTAACACAGGGCAGTCACTGTTATACACAGATAGAGGTGTGTGTGTGTGTGTAACACAGGGCAGTCACTGTTATACACAGATAGAGGTGTGTGTGTGTGTAACACAGGGCAGTCACTGTTATACACAGATAGAGGTGTGTGTGTGTAACACAGGGCAGTCACTGTTATACACAGATAGAGGTGTGTGTGTGTGTGTAACACAGGGCACTCACTGTTATACACAGATAGAGGTGTGTGTGTGTGTAACACAGGGCAGTCACTGTTATACACAGATAGAGGTGTGTGTGTGTGTAACACAGGGCAGTCACTGTTATACACAGATAGAGGTGTGTGTGTGTGTAACACAGGGGCAGTCACTGTTATACACAGATAGAGGTGTGTGTGTGTGTAACACAGGGCAGTCACTGTTATACACAGATAGAGGTGTGTGTGTGTGTAACACAGGGCAGTCACTGTTATACACAGATAGAGGTGTGTGTGTGTGTGTAACACAGGGCAGTCACTGTTATACACAGATAGAGGTGTGTGTGTGTGTGTGTAACACAGGGCAGTCACTGTTATACACAGATAGAGGTGTGTGTGTGTAACACAGGGCAGTCACTGTTATACACAGATAGAGGTGTGTGTGTGTGTAACACAGGGCAGTCACTGTTATACACAGATAGAGGGGGTTGTGTCACAAGATGTCAGGGCTACTTCTTTCTTAAAAGGACAGTGAACACCCTGAGATTTATAAATAAAATGTTATTTGTAATGAAATAACTTTGCGATTGTCATTGTTAATTTCTTAACCTTTTCATGTCATTTAGCTTTGAAAACTAGATTTCTTCTACTAGATATGACGAGTCCACGGATTCATCGTTACTTGTGGGATAGTATCCTCCTGCTAACAGGAAGTGGCAAAGAGCACCACAGCAGAGCTGTGTATATATAGCTCCTCCCTTCTCTCCACCCCCAGTCATTCTCTTTGCCTATACTAGTAATAGGAAGAGTTAAAGTTAAAGAGGTGTTAAAATGATAGTTTTTATTTTCTTCAAAATTGTTTATTCATCAGGGTTTTCTTCTACAACCTATAGCGTGCATTTTTCCAGTTACTACTGCAGCAGCAGCTTTTTGGTTTGAGGCTCTAGAGGAGTCTCTTAAGGTTGAGTCTCTTACGGCTCTCAAGCTAGCTAATTCTTTTATTACCTATGCCGCTTTTCAAATGGCTAAATTAGCAGCAAAAAATGCAAGCTTTGCCATTTTAGCGCGTAGAGCGTTATGGCTTAAGTCTTGGTCTGCTGATGTGTCATCAAAATCTAAACTTTTAGCTATTCCTTTTAAAGGTAAGACCCTATTCGGGCCTGAACTAAAGGAAATCATTTCCGACATTACTGGAGGTAAAAGGTCATGCCCTTCCTCAGGACAAGACTGTTAAAATGAGGGCTAAACAAAATTATTTTCGTTCCTTTCGAAACTTTAAAGGTGGACCCTCTTCTTCCTCCTCCGCCACAAAGCAGGAGGGGAATTTTGCGCAATCCAAGTCAGTCTGAAGACCTAACCAGACCTGGAATAAAGGTAAACAGGCCAAGAAGTCCGTAGCTGCTACCAAGACAGCATGAAGGGGCAGCCCCCGATCCGGGACCGGATCTAGTAGGGGGCAGACTTTCTCTCTTCGCTCAGGCTTGGGCAAGGGATGTTCAGGATCCCTGGGCATTAGAAATCGTGACCCAGGGGTATCGACTAGAATTCAAGGATTTTCTCCCAAGAGGGAGATTTCATCTTTCATGTTTGTCTGTAGACCAGATAAAAAAGAGAGGCGTTCTTATGCTGTGTAGAAGACCTATATACCATGGGTGTAATCTGTACAGTTCCAAAACTAGAACATGGGCGGGGCAGGGGTTTTACTCAAATCTGTTCGTGGTTCCCAAAAATGAGGGAACCTTCAGACCGATTTTAGATCTCAAATGCCTAAACAAATTTCTCAGAGTCCCATCGTTCAAGATGGAGACCATACGAACAATTTTACCAATGATCCAGGAGGGTCAATATATGACCACCGTGGACTTGAAGGATGTGTATCTGCACATTCCTATCCACAAATATCATCACCAGTTTCTCAGGTACGCCTTCCTGGACAAACGCTACCAGTTTGTGGCTCTCCCTTTCGACGGTTAGGGTCCCTTCTGGCGGTTCTAAGGCCGTGGGGCATAGCAGTGGCGCCCTATCTGGACGATATTTTGATTCAGGCGTCAACTTACCATCTAGCCAAATCTCACACGGACATCGTGTTGGCTTTTCTAAGAACTCACGGGTGGAAGGTGAATATAGGAAAGAGTTCACTAGTTCCACAGACAAGAGTTCAATTCCTGGGAACTCTGATAGACTCGGTGGACATGAAAATTTTTCTGACGGAGGTCAGAAAATCAAAGATCCTAACTACTTGCCGAGCACTTCAGTCCATTCCTCGGCCATCAGTGGCGCAGTTTATGGAGGTCATTGGATTAATGGTAGCGGCAATGGACATCGTTCTGTTTGCTCGCTTTCATCTCAGACCACTGCAGCTGTGCATGCTCAAAGTGGAATGGGGATTATGCGGATTTATCTCCTCAGATAAATCTGGATCTAGAGACCAGAGACTCTCTTCTTTGGTGGTTGTCACAGGATCGTCTGTCCCAGGGAATGTGCTTCCGCAGGCCAGCATGGGTCATAGTGACAACGGACGCCAGCCTCTTGGGCTGGGGTGCAGTCTAGAATTCCCTGAAGGCTCAGGGTGTTTGGACTCAGGAGGAATCCCTACTACCAATCAATATTCTGGAACTGAGAGCAATATTCAACGCGCTTCAAGCATGGCCTCAGTTGGCTTTGACCAAATTCATAAGATTCCAGTCGGAAAATATCACGACTGTAGCATATATCAATCATCAAGGGGGAACAAAGAGTTCTCTAGCGATGATAGAGGTTTCCAAGATAATTCGATGAGCAGAGACTCACTCTTGCCATCTATCAGCAATCTATATCCCAGGAGTAGAGAACTGGGAAGCGGATTTTCTAAGTCGTCAGACTTTTCATCCGGGGGAGTGGGAGCTCCATCCGGAGGTGTTTGCGGCATTGATCCGTCAATGGGGCACACCGGAATTGGATCTGATGGCATCTCGTCAGAATGCCAAACTTCATTGTTACGGTTCGATATCAAGGGATCTCCAAGCAGTACTGATAGATGCTTTAGCAGTACTTTGGTCGTTCAACCTGGCTTATGTGCTTCGATAATCCTGATAGCGCCTGCGTGGCCACGCAGGACTTGGTATGCAGATCTGGTGAAAATGTCATCTCTGCCACCATGGAAACTACCACTGAGACAGGACCTTCTCATCCAAGGTCCGTTCCAACATCCAAATCTAAATTCTCTGCAGCTGACTGCCTGGAGATTGAACGCTTAGTTTTATCTAAGCGGGGATTCTCTGAGACGGTCATTGATACTTTGATTCAGGCTCGTAAGCCTGTCACTAGAAAAATTTACCATAAGATATGGCGTAAATATTTTTATTGGTGCGAATCCAAGGGCTACTCATGGAGTAGGGTTAGGAATCCTAGGGTTTTGTCCTTACTCCAAGAAGGATTGGAGAAGGGATTATCAGCTAGTTCCTTAAAGAGACAAATTTATGCTTTGTCAATTTTACTACACAAGCGTCTGGCGGATGTCCCAGACGTTCAGTCTTTTTGTCAGGCTTTAGTCAGAATCAAGCCTGTGTTTAAACCGGTTGCTCCGCCATGGAGTTTGAATTTAGTTCTCAATGTTCTTCAACGGGTTCCTTTTGAACCTATGCATTCCATGGATATTAAGCTTTCTCCAACATAGGTGTGTCCGGTCCACGGCGTCATCCTTACTTGTGGGATATTCTCTTCCCCAACAGGAAATGGCAAAGAGCCCAGCAAAGCTGGTCACATGATCCCTCCTAGGCTCCGCCTACCCCAGTCATTCTCTTTGCCGTTGTACAGGCAACATCTCCACGGAGATGGCTTAGAGTTTTTTAGTGTTTAACTGTAGTTTTTCATTATTCAATCAAGAGTTTGTTATTTTCAAATAGTGCTGGTATGTACTATTTACTCAGAAACAGAAAAGAGATGAAGAGTTCTGTTTGTATGAGGAAAATGATTTTAGCAACCGTAACTAAAATCCATGGCTGTTCCACACAGGACTGTTGAGAGCAATTAACTTCAGTTGGGGGAACAGTGTGCAGTCTCTTGCTGCTTGAGGTATGACACATTCTAACAAGACGATGTAATGCTGGAAGCTGTCATTTTCCCTATGGGATCCGGTAAGCCATGTTTATTACGATCGTAAATAAGGGCTTCACAAGGGCTTATTTAGACTGTAGACTTTTTTGGGCTAAATCGATTCATTATTAACACATATTTAGCCTTGAGGAATCATTTTATTTGGGTATTTTGATATAATAATATCGGCAGGCACTGTATTAGACACCTTATTTCTTAGGGGCTTTCCCAAAGCATAAGCAGAGTCTCATTTTCGCGCCGGTGTGGCGCACTTGTTTTTGAGAGGCATGGCATGCAGTCGCATGTGAGAGGAGCTCTGATACTTAGAAAAGACTTCTGAAGGCGTCATTTGGTATCGTATTCCCCTTTGGGTTTGGTTGGGTCTCAGCAAAGCAGATACCAGGGACTGTAAAGGGGTTAAAGCTTAAAACGGCTCCGGTTCCGTTATTTTAAGGGTTAAAGCTTCCAAATTTGGTGTGCAATATTTTTAAGGCTTTATGACACTGTGGTGAAAATTTGGTGAATTTTGAACAATTCCTTCATGTTTTTTCGCAATTGCAGTAATAAAGTGTGTTCAGTTTAAAATTTAAAGTGACAGTAACGGTTTTATTTTAAAACGTTTTTTGTACTTTCTTATCAAGTTTATGCCTGTTTAACATGTCTGAACTACCAGATAGACTGTGTTCTGAATGTGGGGAAGCCAGAATTCCTATTCATTTAAATAAATGTGATTTATGTGATAATGACAATGATGCCCAAGATGATTCCTCAAGTGAGGGGAGTAAGCATGGTACTGCATCATTCCCTCCTTCGTCTACACGAGTCTTGCCCACCCAGGAGGCCCCTAGTACATCTAGCGCGCCAATACTCCTTACTATGCAACAATTAACGGCTGTAATGGATAATTCTGTCAAAAACATTTTAGCCAAAACGAACCCTTGTCAGCGTAAGCGTGGCTGCTCTGTTTTAGTTACTGAAGAGCATGACGACGCTGATATTAATATCTCTGAAGGGCCCCTAACTCAATCTGAGGGAGCCAGGGAGGTTTTGTCTGAGGGAGAAATTACTGATTTAGGGAACATTTCTCAGCAGGCTGAATCTGATGTGATTACATTTAAATTTAAGTTGGAACATCTCCGCATTTTGCTTAAGGAGGTATTATCCACTCTGGATGATTGTGAAAATTTGGTCATCCCAGAGAAACTATGTAAAATGGACAAGTTCCTAGAGGTGCCGGGGCTCCCAGAAGCTTTTCCTATACCCAAGCGGGTGGCGGACATTGTTAATAAAGAATGGGAAAGGCCCGGTATTCCTTTCGTCCCTCCCCCCATATTTAAAAAATTGTTTCCTATGGTCGACCCCAGAAAGGACTTATGGCAGTCAGTCCCCAAGGTCGAGGGAGCGGTTTCTACTTTAAACAAACGCACCACTATACCCATAGAGGATAGTTGTGCTTTCAAAGATCCTATGGATAAAAAATTAGAAGGTTTGCTCAAAAAGATGTTTGTTCAGCAGGGTTACCTTCTACAACCCATTTCATGCATTGTCCCTGTCACTACAGCTGCATATTTCTGGTTTGATGAACTGATAAAGGTGCTCGATAGTGATTCTCCTCCTTATGAGGAGATTATGGACAGAATCAATGCTCTCAAATTGGCTAATGCTTTCACTCTAGACGCCACTTTGCAATTGGCTAGGTTAGCGGCTAAGAATTCTGGGTTTGCTATTGTGGCGCGCAGAGCGCTTTGGTTGAAATCTTGGTCGGCTGATGCGTCTTCCAAGAACAAGCTACTAAACATTCCTTTCAAGGGGAAAACGCTGTTTGGTCCCGACTTGAAAGAGATTATCTCTGATATCACTGGGGGTAAGGGCCACGCCCTTCCTCAGGATCGGCCTTTCAAGGCAAAAAATAGACCTAATTTTCGTCCCTTTCGTAAAAACGGACCAGCCCAAGGTGCTACGTCCTCTAAGCAAGAGGGTAATACTTCTCAGGCCAAGCCAGCTTGGAGACCAATGCAAGGCTGGAACAAGGGAAAGCAGGCCAAGAAACCTGCCACTGCTACCAAGTCAGCATGAAATATTGGCCCCCGATCCGGGACCGGATCTGGTGGGGGGCAGACTCTCTCTCTTCGCTCAGGCTTGGGCAAGAGATGTTCTGGATCCTTGGGCGCTAGAAATAGTCTCCCAGGGTTATCTTCTGGAATTCAAGGGACTTCTCCCAAGGGGGAGGTTCCACAGGTCTCAGTTGTCTTCAGACCACATAAAAAGACAGGCGTTCTTACATTGTGTAGAAGACCTGTTAAAAATGGGTGTGATTCATCCTGTTCCATTAAGAGAACAAGGGATGGGGTTCTACTCCAATCTGTTCATAGTTCCCAAAAAAGAGGGAACGTTCAGACCAATCTTAGATCTCAAGATCTTAAACAAATTTCTCAAGGTCCCATCGTTCAAGATGGAAACCATTCGAACTATCCTTCCTTCCATCCAGGAAGGTCTATTTATGACCACGGTGGATTTAAAGGATGCGTATCTACATATTCCTATCCACAAGGAACATCATCGGTTCCTAAGGTTTGCATTCCTGGACAAACATTACCAGTTTGTGGCGCTTCCTTTCGGATTAGCCACTGCTCCAAGGATTTTCACAAAGGTACTAGGGTCCCTTCTAGCGGTGCTAAGACCAAGGGGCATTGCAGTAGTACCCTACCTGGACGACATTCTGATTCAAGCGTCGTCCCTTCCTCGAGCAAAGGCTCACACGGACATCGTCCTGGCCTTTCTCAGATCTCACGGCTGGAAAGTGAACGTGGAAAAGAGTTCTCTATCCCCGTCAACAAGGGTTCCCTTCTTGGGAACAATTATAGACTCCTCAGACATGAGGATTTTTCTAACAGAGGCCAGAAAAACAAAACTTCTGGACTCTTGTCGGATACTTCATTCTGTTCCTCTTCCTTCCGTAGCTCAGTGCATGGAAGTGATCGGGTTGATGGTAGCGGCAATGGACATAGTTCCTTTTGCGCGCATTCATCTAAGACCATTACAACTGTGCATGCTCAGTCAGTGGAATGGGGACTATACAGACTTGTCTCCAAAGATACAAGTAAATCAGAGGACCAGAGACTCACTCCGTTGGTGGCTGTCCCTGGACAACCTGTCACAAGGGATGACATTCCGCAGACCAGAGTGGGTCATTGTCACGACCGACGCCAGTCTGATGGGCTGGGGCGCGGTCTGGGGATCCCTGAAAGCTCAGGGTCTTTGGTCTCGGGAAGAATCTCTTCTACCGATAAATATTCTGGAACTGAGAGCGATATTCAATGCTCTCAAGGCTTGGCCTCAGCTAGCGAGGACCAAGTTCATACGGTTTCAATCAGACAACATGACGACTGTTGCGTACATCAACCATCAGGGGGGAACAAGGAGTTCCCTAGCGATGGAAGAAGTGACCAAGATTGTTCTATGGGCGGAGTCTCACTCCTGCCACCTGTCTGCTATCCACATCCCGGGAGTGGAAAATTGGGAAGCGGATTTTCTGAGTCGTCAGACATTGCATCCGGGGGAGTGGGAACTCCATCCGGAAGTCTTTGCCCAAGTCACTCAGCTGTGGGGCATTCCAGACATGGATCTAATGGCCTCTCGTCAGAACTTCAAAGTTCCCTGTTACGGGTCCAGATCCAGGGATCCCAAGGCGGCTCTAGTGGATGCACTAGTAGCACCTTGGACCTTCAAACTAGCTTATGTGTTCCCGCCGTTTCCTCTCATCCCCAGGCTGGTAGCCAGGATCAATCAGGAGAGGGCGTCGGTGATATTGATAGCTCCTGCGTGGCCACGCAGGACTTGGTATGCAGATCTGGTGAATATGTCATCGGCTCCACCTTGGAAGCTACCTTTGAGACGAGACCTTCTTGTTCAGGGTCCGTTCGAACATCCGAATCTGGTTTCACTCCAGCTGACTGCCTGGAGATTGAACGCTTGATTTTATCGAAGCGAGGTTTCTCAGATTCTGTTATCGATACTCTTGTTCAGGCCAGAAAGCCTGTAACTAGAAAGATTTACCACAAAATTTGGAAAAAATATATCTGTTGGTGTGAATCTAAAGGATTCCCTTGGGACAAGGTTAAGATTCCTAGGATTCTATCCTTCCTTCAAGAAGGATTGGAAAAAGGATTATCGGCAAGTTCCCTGAAGGGACAGATTTCTGCCTTGTCGGTGTTACTTCACAAAAAGCTGGCAGCTGTGCCAGACGTTCAAGCCTTTGTTCAGGCTCTGGTTAGGATTAAGCCTGTTTACAAACCCTTGACTCCTCCTTGGAGTCTCAATTTAGTTCTTTCAGTTCTTCAGGGGGTTCCGTTTGAACCCTTACATTCCGTTGATATTAAGTTATTATCTTGGAAAGTTTTGTTTTTAGTTGCAATTTCTTCTGCTAGAAGAGTTTCAGAATTATCTGCTCTGCAGTGTTCCCCTCCTTATCTGGTGTTCCATGCAGATAAGGTGGTTTTACGTACTAAACCTGGTTTTCTTCCAAAAGTTGTTTCTAACAAAAACATTAACCAGGAGATTATCGTACCTTCTCTGTGTCCGAAACCAGTTTCAAAGAAGGAACGTTTGTTGCACAATTTGGATGTCGTTCGCGCTCTAAAATTCTATTTAGATGCTACGAAGGATTTTAGACAAACATCTTCCTTGTTTGTTGTTTACTCAGGTAAAAGGAGAGGTCAAAAAGCTACTTCTACCTCTCTCTCTTTTTGGATTAAAAGCATCATCAGATTGGCTTACGAGACTGCCGGACGGCAGCCTCCCGAAAGAATCACAGCTCATTCCACTAGGGCTGTGGCTTCCACATGGGCCTTCAAGAACGAGGCTTCTGTTGATCAGATATGTAGGGCAGCGACTTGGTCTTCACTGCACACTTTTACCAAATTTTACAAGTTTGATACTTTTGCTTCTTCTGAGGCTATTTTTGGGAGAAAGGTTTTGCAAGCCGTGGTGCCTTCCATTTAGGTGACCTGATTTGCTCCCTCCCTTCATCCGTGTCCTAAAGCTTTGGTATTGGTTCCCACAAGTAAGGATGACGCCGTGGACCGGACACACCTATGTTGGAGAAAACAGAATTTATGTTTACCTGATAAATTTCTTTCTCCAACGGTGTGTCCGGTCCACGGCCCGCCCTGGTTTTTTTAATCAGGTCTGATAATTTATTTTCTTTAACTACAGTCACCACGGTACCATATGGTTTCTCCTATGCAAATATTCCTCCTTAACGTCGGTCGAATGACTGGGGTAGGCGGAGCCTAGGAGGGATCATGTGACCAGCTTTGCTGGGCTCTTTGCCATTTCCTGTTGGGGAAGAGAATATCCCACAAGTAAGGATGACGCCGTGGACCGGACACACCGTTGGAGAAAGAAATTTATCAGGTAAACATAAATTCTGTTTTTATCCTGGAAAGTTTTGTTCTTAGTTGCTATCTCTTCTGCTCGAAGGGTGTCTGAGCTTTCTGCGTTACAGTGTGATTCGCCTTATCTTATATTCCATTCTGATAAGGTGGTTTTGCGTACTAAACCTGGATTTCTTCCTAAGGTTGTTTCAAATAAGAATATTAATCAGGAAATTGTTGTTCCTTCCCTGTGTCCTAATCCTTCGTCTAAGAAGGAGCGTCTGTTACATAATTTGGGCGTGGTTTGTGTCTTGAAGTTTTACTTACAAGCGACCAAGGATTTCCGTCAAACATCTTCCCTATTTGTTGTTTATTCTGGAAAGTGTAGGGGTCAAAAAGCTACGGCTACCTCTCTTTCTTTTTGGCTGAAAAGCATCATCCGTTTGGCATACCTCCATACTGGGCAGCAGCCTCCTGAAAAAATTACAGCTCATTCTACTAGAGCGTTGGCTTCCACATGGGCTTTTAAAAACGATGCTTCTGTTGAACAGATTTGTAAGGCTGCGACTTGGTCTTCCCTTCATACCTTTTCCAAATTTTACAAATTTGATACTTTTGCTTCTTCTGATGCTATTTTTAGGAGAAAAGTTGTTCAAGCACTGGTGCCTTCCGTTTAGGTATCTGTCTTGTCCCTCCCGTTCATCCGTGTCCTGTAGCTTTGGTATTGTATCCCACAAGTAAAGGATGAATCCGTGGACTTGTTGTATCTAGTAGAAGAAAAGGAAATTTATGCTTACCTGATAAATTGATTTATTCTACGATACGACGAGTCCACGGCCCTCCCTGTCATATTAGACAGATTATATTTTTGTTTTCAAAACTTCAGTCACCTCTGCACCTTTTAGCTTTTCTTTTCTCTTCCTATACCTTCGGTCGAATGACTGGGGGTGGAGGGAAGGGAGGAGCTGTATAGACAGCTCTGCTATGGTGCTCTTTGCCACTTCCTGTTAGCAGGAGGATAATATCCCACAAGTAAGGATGAATCAGTGGACTCGTCGTATCGTAGAAGAAATCAATTTATCAGGTAAGCATAAATTTCCTTTTTCTAATTCTCAGACCTTGCAATTACACCACTTGACTACTCAAGGCTAACCCTGCTACATGTATGTCCCTAATTTACTCTAACTGATAACTGTAAAACAATACAATTTTTTACTAACAGTGACTATCTTTGTTGTCTGTGGTCTAAGTGCTTCCAAATCTGGAGTCAGATGTTAGGTGTGAGGCTTTGGAAAGAGAGAGGAGGGTAAACGTGGGAGGCGGGGTTTGAGACACAGCAGAGGGGGAGTAAAAGATTGGAATATTACAATGAGATTTAAAAATAATTCCATGATAGCCCAACAGAAATGAAAAATAATTGCACTCAATATCTTGATTGGAGAGAGACCAGTCAGGTGAATAACCTTGTAAAATCTGGAGTCTGATGTTAGGTGTGAGGCTGTAAAATGTTTATAAATATTTGCAGGATGTTAATTTGTTATAAAAACATTGACTTGTGTGATATGTTCTTCTATAGCAGCACAACATAACTGGTTATTATACACTGTGTTACTGTCCCTTTAATTGTAGATAAATAACACCATGGTTCTGTTACAGACAGAGGAGCCGCTCAGCGAGTGTCGGGTGAGATTCCTCTCGTTTATGGGGGTTGGGAGAGATGTCCACACATTTGCATTTATCATGGCTGAGGCTCCAACGGTCTTCATCTGTCACATGTTCTGGTGCGACCCTAACGCCGCGCATTTGTCTGAAGCTGTGCAAGCTGCCTGCATGGTAATCCTTCTTTTCTCCTCACTAGTTTATCTTGTTTCGCTTGCTACACTTTTGATTGGTAACTGTCCGTTTTCTCCCCTCTTTAGCTGCGATATCAGAAGTGTCTCGACGCCCGGCCCCAGGGCTCTTCCTGCTTGCCAACGCCCCCTGCAGACTCTGTTGCTCGCAGAGTGGGCTCTAGTGTTCGCCGGGGTGTGCAGTCACTGCTTGGCTCTTTCAAAACGAAGCGGCCAGGAGGACAGACGCCGTGACCTTTGTGACTCATCTAGAACCCTCTCTTCCTGCACTCACAGCACTCCCTGCACTCACTCTCTTCCTACAGGCTAATGTGGCTGGCCAAGGGAGCATAACAATCTGTACCAAGTCTCCCACTATAAAGGCAAAAGGCCCACCAGGAACTGGGTTAACTTACATGACCTGAACCCTTATAAATAGCAATAAGCCACTGGGCAGCTGCGAGACCCTCTGTTACTAGTTGCTGTCTAATGACAGTTGTCTCTGTGATTGTGTTTGTGTGACGTACGCTGCTAATGTAGCCTCAATAATGTGTCATTTGCTAGTTGTCATAAAAGGTTTCTGACGTATTTATAATTTATCAACCCTGACTAGACCGTAGCTCACTACAGTTGAATAGCAATGGATCTGATGTAAATAATGTGTCTTCTAAAGGGTTCTGTGCTTTAGATCCAATATTTAGATTGGATGATTATAATGTATAGATCACAATATAAACACCAAGATAACTAAAGCTTGTGTCAGTGAGAGAGCGAGCAGAGTCGCTGCTTGTGTCAGTGAGAGCGAGCAGAGTCGCTGCTTGTGTCAGTGAGAGCGAGCAGAGTCGCTGCTTGTGTCAGTGAGAGCGAGCAGAGTCGCTGCTTGTGTCAGTGAGAGCGAGCAGAGTCGCTGCTTGTGTCAGTGAGAGCGAGCAGTGTCGCTGCTTGTCAGTGAGAGCGAGCAGAGTCGCTGCTTGTGTCAGTGAGAGCGAGCAGAGTCGCTGCTTGTGTCAGTGAGAGCGAGCAGAGTCGCTGCTTGTGTCAGTGAGAGCGAGCAGAGTCGCTGCTTGTGTCAGTGAGAGCGAGCAGAGTCGCTGCTTGTGTCAGTGAGAGCGAGCAGAGTCGCTGCTTGTGTCAGTGAGAGCGAGCAGAGTCGCTGCTTGTGTCAGTGAGAGTGAGCAGAGTCGCTGCTTGTGTCAGTGAGAGCGAGCAGAGTCGCTGCTTGTGTCAGTGAGAGCGAGCAGAGACGCTGCTTGTGTCAGTGAGAGCAAGCAGAGTCGCTGCTTGTGTCAGTGAGAGCAAGCAGAGTCGCTGCTTGTGTCAGTGAGAGCGAGCAGAGACGCTGCTTGTGTCAGTGGGAGCGAGCAGAGTCGCTGCTTGTGTCAGTGAGAGCGAGCAGAGTCGCTGCTTGTGTCGGTGAGAGAATGAGAGCAGAGTGGCTGCTTGTGTTGGTGGGAGAGAGCAGTCTCTCTGCTTGTGTCGGTGGGAGAGAGAGCAGTCTCTTTGCTTGTGTCGGTGGGAGAGAGAGCAGTCTCTTTGCTTGTGTCGGTGGGAGAGAGAGCAGTCTCTTTGCTTGTGTCAGTGGGAGAGAGAGCAGTCTCTCTGCTTGTGTCGGTAGGAGAATGAGAGCAGTCTCTCTGCTTGTGTCGGTAGGAGAATGAGAGCAGTCTCTCTGCTTGTGTCGGTAGGAGAATGAGAGCAGTCTCTCTGCTTGTGTCGGTGAGAGAATGAGAGCAGAGGGGCTGCTTGTGTCGGTGAGAGAATGAGAGCAGAGGGGCTGCTTGTGTCGGTGAGAGAATGAGAGCAGAGGGGCTGCTTGTGTCGGTGAGAGAATGAGAGCAGAGGGGCTGCTTGTGTCGGTGAGAGAATGAGAGCAGAGGGGCTGCTTGTGTCGGTGGGAGAATGAGAGCAGAGGGGCTGCTTGTGTCGGTGAGAGAATGAGAGCAGAGGGGCTGCTTGTGTCGGTGAGAGAATGAGAGCAGAGGGGCTGCTTGTGTCGGTGAGAGAATGAGAGCAGAGGGGCTGCTTGTGTCGGTGGGAGAATGAGAGCAGAGGGGCTGCTTGTGTCGGTGAGAGAATGAGAGCAGAGGAGCTGCTTGTGTCGGTGGGAGAATGAGAGCAGAGGAGCTGCTTGTGTCGGTGGGAGAATGAGAGCAGAGGGGCTGCTTGTGTCGGTGGGAGAATGAGAGCAGAGGGGCTGCTTGTGTCGGTGAGAGAATGAGAGCAGAGGGGCTGCTTGTGTCGGTGAGAGAATGAGAGCAGAGGGGCTGCTTGTGTCGGTGGGAGAATGAGAGCAGAGGGGCTGCTTGTGTCGGTGAGAGAATGAGAGCAGAGGGGCTGCTTGTGTCGGTGAGAGAATGAGAGCAGAGGGGCTGCTTGTGTCGGTGAGAGAATGAGAGCAGAGGGGCTGCTTGTGTCGGTGAGAGAATGAGAGCAGAGGGGCTGCTTGTGTCGGTGAGAGAATGAGAGCAGAGGGGCTGCTTGTGTCGGTGAGAGAATGAGAGCAGAGGGGCTGCTTGTGTCGGTGAGAGAATGAGAGCAGAGGGGCTGCTTGTGTCGGTGAGAGAATGAGAGCAGAGGGGCTGCTTGTGTCGGTGAGAGAATGAGAGCAGAGGAGCTGCTTGTGTCGGTGAGAGAATGAGAGCAGAGGGGCTGCTTGTGTCGGTGAGAGAATGAGAGCAGAGGGGCTGCTTGTGTCGGTGAGAGAATGAGAGCAGAGGGGCTGCTTGTGTCGGTGGGAGAATGAGAGCAGAGGGGCTGCTTGTGTCGGTGAGAGAATGAGAGCAGAGGGGCTGCTTGTGTCGGTGAGAGAATGAGAGCAGAGGGGCTGCTTGTGTCGGTGAGAGAATGAGAGCAGAGGGGCTGCTTGTGTCGGTGAGAGAATGAGAGCAGAGGGGCTGCTTGTGTCGGTGAGAGAATGAGAGCAGAGGGGCTGCTTGTGTCGGTGAGAGAATGAGAGCAGAGGAGCTGCTTGTGTCGGTGAGAGAATGAGAGCAGAGGGGCTGCTTGTGTCGGTGAGAGAATGAGAGCAGAGGGGCTGCTTGTGTCGGTGAGAGAATGAGAGCAGAGGGGCTGCTTGTGTCGGTGGGAGAATGAGAGCAGAGGAGCTGCTTGTGTCGGTGAGAGAATGAGAGCAGAGGGGCTGCTTGTGTCGGTGGGAGAATGAGAGCAGAGGGGCTGCTTGTGTCGGTGAGAGAATGAGAGCAGAGGGGCTGCTTGTGTCGGTGAGAGAATGAGAGCAGAGGGGCTGCTTGTGTCGGTGAGAGAATGAGAGCAGAGGGGCTGCTTGTGTCGGTGAGAGAATGAGAGCAGAGGGGCTGCTTGTGTCGGTGAGAGAATGAGAGCAGAGGAGCTGCTTGTGTCGGTGAGAGAATGAGAGCAGAGGGGCTGCTTGTGTCGGTGAGAGAATGAGAGCAGAGGGGCTGCTTGTGTCGGTGAGAGAATGAGAGCAGAGGAGCTGCTTGTGTCGGTGAGAGCAGAGGGGCTGCTTGTGTCGGTGAGAGAATGAGAGCAGAGTCGCTGCTACTGACTGTCTGTGCCCCATTGGTCTGGTTGGAAATTACTGCAAGAGTAAGTGCCCTCCGTTTCACCTTTGCAGCCATATGTTCTACTTGGGTGTTGTTCAGTAGCACTGGGTATGCATGAATTAAACCTGGTATCTCTAGTAGTTCTGTGTTTGTTGCTTGTGGGAAGTACATAATGGTACTCTAAGCAAACAAACTTGTCTATTCAGACTTTGTACTATTATCTGTAGTGAACAGCTCTAGGTTCCTTTGCTCTAGATATAAAATGTTGTGCGCCATATCTATACCAAGCATACCCTGGCGTCTAATTCCCTTTCATGTATCTGCTGCTCCTCTACAATGTTAAACATCCTGAGTGGTCAACACTAATCTCCACAGGGCCTCCCGTCTAACTGGGCATTATTAAATACCTGGATATAACTGGAGGCTTGTGTTCCGCCGTTGATTCTTCTAATACAGAATAAAACTATAGCTGTCTCACAGAGCCGCTTGCGCTCTCTCTGTGCACTGATCAGGCATAAGGGTAACACTGAACTAAGCAGTTGTCCATATTTGTAAATGTTATTTTATCCTGTTAGAGGCCCTTAAATTATGAAATCCCTGACATAATAAGCCGGCAAATCTCTCAATGTAACTCATGCTACTTATGGACTATTTAGCTGTTAAGAAATAAGTTAATATAACACTAAACTTGGTGGGTGTTGGTAATTTGGGCTGATGCTCCCTATATAACAGCCCGTGATGCATGCAGTGTGTTTTCATCATGTATGACCCTGTGAGTGGTTGCACGGGTCTCTGCATTTCCGCAGACCGTGAGTGTGTGTGTGAGACTGTGTGTTGTATAGGTGCTGCATCACATGTAAAAGCTATGTTGATGTGTAAGAACTCTGATATATATGTGAATGCCTTTCACAGGGTTAGCTGCTATATGTTGCCTTGCCGAACATGCTAATATTTCAGGGGGTAGCGTGGGGGGGGACTGAACTGGAAATGTAAAATCTGGATTCTCCTGGGATTCCTCTCTACCAAGTAATGTAATTTGCACATCCTTGGGATCTGTGTGTTATACTAAACCCACCTCAATAAAAAGATGAAACTGGAATCCTGTGTCTTTGTTGTATAGGTCGTCCATGCACCAAACATAAACAGATTAAATCACCCAGGGTTAATATCCCTTTATTTAGCATGATGATGGCTTTAGAGGTCCTGGATAATACTTGTCTTCTTAAAACGGGGACAGTCCACAGCTACATTTATTACTTTTAGGAAATACATAACCTGGCCACCAGGAGGAGGCAAAGACACCCCAGCCAAAGGCTTAAATACCTCCCCCACTTCCCTCATCACCCAGTTATTCTTTGCCTTTCGTCACAGGAGGTTGACAGAGAAGTGTTAGAAGATAACAGAATAGTCTCTTATGGAGGGTAGTACTCTTCGAGATGGGATGGGAGTTTTAAGTAGTCTTGTCAGCCTCTCAGTGAAAGCTTGGATGAAAGTTGGAGTTTGGAGATGCAGGAAGAGTCTTTCTGCAAAACCATCCCGACTCATATCAACAGCTCCATAAGCAATCAGCGTTGATGAGCTTCACTGCCTGCTTTCTTCACTCAAGTCCATATCAGAAGTAATGCTACTATTTCTCTTGTTAAGTGTATCCAGTACACGGATCATCCATTACTTGTGTGATATTCTCCTTCCCAACAGGAAGTTGCAAGAGGATCACCCACAGCAGAGCTGCTATATAGCTCCTCCCCTCACTGCCATATCCAGTCATTCTCTTGCAACTCTCAACTAAGATGGAGGTCGTAAGAGGACTGTGGTGTTTTATACTTAGTTTATTTCTTCAATCAAAAGTTTGTTATTTTTAAATGGTACCGGAGTGTACTGTTTATCTCAGGCAGTATTTAGAAGAAGAATCTGCCTGCGTTTTCTATGATCTTAGCAGAAGTAACTAAGATCCTTTGCTGTTCTCACATATTCTGAGGAGTGAGGTAACTTCAGAGGGGGAATAGCGTGCAGGTTTTCCTGCAATAAGGTATGTGCAGTTAAAATATTTTTCTAGGGATGGAATTTGCTAGAAAATGCTGCTGATACAGAAGTAATGTAAGTAAAGCCTTAAATGCAGTGATAGCGACTGCTATCAGGCTTATTAATAGAGATACATACTCTTATAAAAGTGTATTTTAAAACGTTTGCTGGCATGTTTAATCGTTTTTTACATATGTTTGGTGATAAAACTTATTGGGGCCTAGTTTTTTTCCACATGGCTGGCTTGAATTTTGCCTAGAAACAGTTCCCTGAGACTTCCCACTGTTGTAATATGAGTGGGAGGGGCCTATTTTTGCGTTTTTTTTTGCACAGCAAAAATTACAGACACAGACATCCAGCTTCTTCCTGCATGATCCAGGACTTCTCTGAAGGGCTCAAGAGGCTTCAAAAGTCGTATTGAGGGAGGTAAAAAGCCACAGTAGAGATGTGGCAGTTGTGACTGTTTAAAAAACGTTTTTGTCATTTGTTATTCCGTTTTTGGTATTAAGGGGTTAACCATCCATTTGCAAGTGGGTGCAATGCTCTGCTAACTTATTAGATACACTGTAAAAATTTCGTTAGTGTAACTGCATTTTTTCACTGTTATTTCAAAATTTGGGAAAATTTGTGTTTCTTAAAGGCGCAGTAACGTTTTTTATATTGCTTGTAAACTTGTTTTAAAGTGTTTTCCAAGCTTGCTAGTCTCATTGCTAGTCTGTTTAAACATGTCTGACACAGAGGAACCTACTTGTTCATTATGTTTGAAAGCCATGGTGGAGCCCCATAGGAGAATGTGTACTAAATGTATTGATTTCACCTTAAACAGTAAAGATCAGTAATTTATCTATAAAAGAATTATCACCAGAGGGTTCTGTCGAGGGGGAAGTTATGCCGACTAACTCTCCCCACATGTCAGACCCTTCGCCTCCCGCTCAGGGGACGCGCGCTAATATGGCGCCAATTACATCAGGGACGCCCATAGCGATTACCTTGCAGGACATGGCTGCAATCATGAATAATACCCTGTCAGAGGTATTATCTAGATTGCCTGAATTAAGAGGCAAGCACGATAGCTCTGGGGTTAGGAGAGATACAGAGCGCGCAAATGCTGTTAGGGCCATGTCTGATACTGCGTCACAGTATGCAGAATATGAGGACGGAGAGCTTCAGTCTGTGGGTGACATCTCTGACTCGGGGAAACCTGATTCAGAGATTTCTAATTTTAAATTTAAGCTTGAGAACCTCCGTGTATTGCTTGGGGAGGTATTAGCTGCTCTGTGACTGTAACACAGTTGTTATTCCAGAGAAATTGTGTAGGCTGGATAGATACTATGCGGTGCCAGTGTGTACTGACGTTTTTCCTATACCTAAAAGGCTTACAGAAATTATTAGCAAGGAGTGGGATAGACCCGGTGTGCCCTTTTCCCCACCTCCTATATTTAGAAAAATGTTTCCAATAGACGCCACTACACGGGACTTATGGCAGACGGTCCCTAAGGTGGAGGGAGCAGTTTCTACTTTAGCAAAGCGTACCACTATCCCGGTTGAGGACAGTTGTGCTTTTTCAGATCCAATGGATAAAAAATTGGAGGGTTACCTTAAGAAAATGTTTATTCAACATCTCATGGCGTCTCGCCAGAACGCCAAGCTTCCTTGTTACGGATCCAGGTCCAGGGACCCGGGAGCAACGCTGATAGATGCTCTAGCAGCTCCTTGGTTCTTCAACCTGGCCTATGTGTTTCCACCGTTTCCTCTGCTCCCTCGACTGATTGCCAAAATCAAACAGGAGAGAGCATCAGTGATTCTGATAGCGCCTGCGTGGCCACGCAGGACCCGGTATGCAGACCTAGTGGACATGTCATCTCTTCCACCATGGACTCTGCCTCTGAGGCAGGACCTTCTAATACAAGGTCCTTTCAATCATACAAATCTACTTTCTCTGAGACTGACTGCATGGAGATTGAACGCTTGATTCTATCAAGGCGTGGCTTCTCCGAGTCAGTCATTGATACCTTAATACAGGCTCGGAAGCCTGTCACCAGGAAAATCTACCATAAGATATGGCGTAAATATCTTTATTGGTGTGAATCCAAGAGTTACTCATGGAGTAAGGTTAGGATTCCTAGGATATTGTCCTTTCTCCAAGAGGGTTTGGACAAAGGCTTATCAGCTAGTTCTTTAAAAGGACAGATCTCTGCTCTGTCTATTCTTTTGCACAAGCGTCTGGCAGAAGTTCCAGACGTCCAGGCATTTTGTCAGGCTTTGGTTAGGATTAAGCCTGTGTTTAAAACTGTTGCTCCCCCGTGGAGCTTAAACTTGGTTCTTAAAGTTCTTCAGGGAGTTCCGTTTGAACCCCTTCATTCCATTGATATTAAACTTTTATCTTGGAAAGTTCTGTTTTTGATGGCTATTTCCTCGGCTCGAAGAGTCTTTGAGTTATCTGCCTTATATTGTGATTCTCCTTATCTGATTTTTCATTCAGACAAGGTAGTTCTGCGTACCAAACCTGGGTTTTTACCTAAGGTGGTTTCTAACAGGAATATCAATCAAGAGATTGTTGTTCCATCATTGTGTCCTAATCCTTCTTCAAAGAAGGAACGTCTTTTGCATAATCTGGACGTAGTCCGTGCCTTGAAGTTTTACTTACAGGCTACTAAAGATTTTCGTCAAACATCTGCCCTGTTTGTCGTTTACTCTGGACAGAGGAGAGGTCAAAAAGCTTCGGCAACCTCTCTCTCCTTTTGGCTTCGGAGCATAATACGCTTTGCCTATGTGACTGCTGGACAGCAGCCCCCTGAAAGGATTACAGCTAATTCTACTAGAGCTGTGGCTTCCACCTGGGCCTTTAAAAATGAGGCCTCTGTTGATCAGATTTGCAAGGCTGCGACTTGGTCTTCGCTTCACACCTTTTCAAAATTTTACAAATTTGACACTTTTGCTTCTTCGGAGGCTGTTTTTGGGAGAAAGGTTCTACAGGCAGTGGTTCCTTCCGTTTAAGTTCCTGCCTTGTCCCTCCCATCATCCGTGTACTTTAGCTTTGGTATTGGTATCCCACAAGTAATGGATGATCCGTGGACTGGATACACTTAACAAGAGAAAACATAATTTATGCTTACCTGATAAATTTATTTCTCTTGTAGTGTATCCAGTCCACGGCCCACCCTGTCCTTTTAAGGCAGGTCTAAATTTTAATTAAACTACAGTCACCACTGCACCCTATGGTTTCTCCTTTCTCGTCTTGTTTCGGTCGAATGACTGGATATGGCAGTGAGGGGAGGAGCTATATAGCAGCTCTGCTGTGGGTGATCCTCTTGCAACTTCCTGTTGGGAAGGAGAATATCCCACAAGTAATGGATGATCCGTGGACTGGATACACTACAAGAGAAATAAATTTATCAGGTAAGCATAAATTATGTTTTCTTTCATGTAATTAGCAAGAGTCCATGAGCTAGTGACGTATGGGATATACATTCCTACCAGGAGGGGCAAAGTTTCCCAAACCTTAAAATGCCTATAAATACACCCCTCACCACACCCACCATTCAGTTTTACAAACTTTGCCTCCCATGGAGGTGGTGAAGTAAGTTTGTGCTAGATTCTACGTTGATATGCGCTTCGCAGCAGGCTGAAGCCCGGTTTTCCTCTCAGAGTGCAGTGAATGTCAGAGGGATGTGAAGAGAATATTGCCTATTTGAATACAATGGTCTTCCTCTAGGGGATCTATTTCATAGGTTCTCTGTTATCGGTCGTAGAGATTTCTTCTCCTCCCTCCCTTTTCAGATCGACGATATACTCTTATATACCATTACTTCTACTGATTCTCGTTTCAGTACTGGTTTGGCTATCTGCTATATGTAGATGAGTGTCTTAGGGTAAGTAAGTCTTATTTCTATTTATGACACTCAAAGCTATGGTGGGCACTTTATATGTAAAGTTCTAAATATATGTTTTAAACTTATATTTGCCATGATTCAGGATAATCAGTATTCCTTATTTCAGACTGTCAGTTTCATTATTTTGGGATAATGCATATGAATATTTATATTTTTCTTACCTTAAAATTTTTCAATTGACTTTTTTCCCTGTGGGCTGTTAGGCTCGCGGGGACAGAAAATGCTTCCATTTATTGCGTCATTTTTGGCGCAAACTTCTTTTGGCGCAAAATTTTGTCATTTCCGGCGCCATAGTTGACGCCGGAAGTTTGTTCGTGGTTGCGTATTTTTTTTGGCGCATGTGTGTTACAGACGTTTTTTGCACCAAAAAATGTTTGCGTTGTTTTTCGGCGCCAAAGGATGTGGCGTCATACTTGGCGCCAAAAATGTGGGCGTCATACTTGTTCCACTATTTTTCACATTATTTAAGTCTCACTTTTTTATTGCTTCTGGTTGCTAGAGGCTTGTTTATTTTGCATTTTTTCCCATTCTGAAACTGTCATTTAAGGAATTTGATAATTTTGCTTTATATGTTGTTGTTTTTCTTTTACATATTGCAAGATATTTTCAAACACTGTTCCTGTATCAGAAAATGCTAAGGGATTCCTGTTGACTGATATCAGTCCTACCAAAGCTAAGTTAATTTATTTTAATGTTATGAATGTTTATCTTTAGCTATGGTTTGTAATAAGTTATGATATACATTTACATGCAGAGTCCATTAGTATTATGCTTTATATATTGCTATTCTTTTTACATCTTAAGTACAAGATATACTTAGGAATTTCTAAGAATATTTTTTCTGATTCTATTTTAAAGGCTTTGTCTGACATCCCGCCTTCTAATAAAACATTTTAGGTCTTTTTCAAACTTCTTATTTAGTTGATGAAGTTTCAAATGACCAACAACATACTGAATTATCCTTCTCTGATGGTGTATTTGAGTACATTTGTTCTTTGTTGAAAAGGTGTTGATTATTTTGGATATTTAAGTAACTAGTTCTTTTGATTTAAAGACTAGCTAACATTTAAATTCTACTTATTAACCTTTTGTGGTTTATTCAGAAGTTTTTTTCCAGTTCCTGATTCTAGGGAATGGAATAGGCTGAGAATTTCTTTTATTCCTTCTTTAAGGTTTTTAAATTGTATTCTTTGCCGGCAGTTAGTTTTCAGTTTTTGAGGAAAGATTCCCCAACTTAATGGGGCTATCTCTACTCCTGCTTAACATACTATTATTCTATATGAAATTATTTTCAGGTACTTTTCGTAGACCTGTAATTTATTTGGCTGATGTTGCAATTGCTTCATTCTTCTGGTTGGATACTTTAAGATCAAGTATCGGATTATGATTTGTTTAGCATTGTTAAGTCGACATGCTAATAATTTCATTTGTGTCGTCATTTTTTTATATAATTCCATATTTCTTTTCCAAGGTAATCAATTATTTGGTTCATAATTGGATTCAATTCTTTAGTTGTTACTCTGGGCTTCAAGATTGAGTTCTAAGAATACATTTTAAGCTTATATTAGTGCCTTTTTGGTCAGTGATTTTTGTTCTTACTAAGGAACGGAATCCTATATTCTTCCCCAAGTAACATGTTTATAATTGAAAGTTTTTCTTCATTCAATTAAGCAATTTAACAGTTTAAAGTCAGCTCCCCAAATTTGCATATAGGTGCGGTTCTTATTCCAGCTTAGCTGGTATGGGGCAGGTTAAGACTTTTTTTAAATTGTTTGGTTCAATTTGGTCCAAACTTCTTAGATTTTGGGTACAGAATAGGATTCAGAGTAAAACCGTCTGTGAGAAGTCTTTTTTTCTCTATCATATTCCAGCTATTCCAGTAAGGCTCACACTTTCCTGAAGTGTGTTTCAGACCTGTATGTTTTGGGTACTTGTGAAGCGTGGCTGGTTACCCGTTGGGGTTCAAGGCGCTGCTCAGACCTGAAGTTTTTCTGGGGTATTTATACCAGTTCCATTTTTAGGAACAGGGTTTGGGGGTTTTATTCAAAACTATTCATTGTCCCAAAGATAGAAAATATTTTTGATTTGTCATATAAGTGTTCCATCTTTTAGAATGGTGTTTATATGGTCTATACTGCCTTTTTGGTCAGTGATGGCATTATGTGTTTACAATAGATGCATATCTTCTTTTTCTGATTACATTCAGATTATTTTCTTTTTCTGAGATTCTCTTTTTTTTGACCAGCATTACCAATTTGTTGCTTTTCCTTCTGGTCTAGCGACAGCTCTAAGAATCTTTTCAAGGTTCTCAGTGTTTCCTTATTTGGACGATTTCATGGTACTGGCTCAGTCTTTTCGTTCTGCGGAATCTCATACGATTCAACTTTGTTGTTTCTTCAAGACATGGTTAGAGGATCTTTTTATCAACAAAAAAAAAAAACAAAAAAAAAAAAAGCTCCTTGATTCCTCACACAAGGG
Source organism: Bombina bombina (assembly GCF_027579735.1). Taxonomy (NCBI): domain Eukaryota; kingdom Metazoa; phylum Chordata; class Amphibia; order Anura; family Bombinatoridae; genus Bombina; species Bombina bombina. Next base: position 1,285,736,371 of record NC_069501.1, on the reverse strand, counting down.
TCACCATTTTTAGGTTTCCAGATAGATTGTGTCAATGTCTTTGTCTCTAACAGACAAGTGACAATTTTATTGGGTTCCGTTTGTCGGAACCTTCAGTCTCTATTATTTCCTTCAGTTGCTATATATGCATGGAAGTTTTAGGTCTCATGGCTGCAGCATTGGATTCGATTCCCTGCTCAATTTCATAGGAAACCTTTCCAGTTTTTTATGCTGAATTAATGGTGCAGGGATTCTAGGATATCACTTTTTATATCTTTGAATCCTAATGTTGAACTATCTTTGATTTGTTGGTTAAGATCACCATCATTTAGTTCTACGGGTCTCTTCGGTTCTTTCAACCTGGACCATGATCTCTACAGATGCAAGTCTTTTAGGTTGGGAGGCTGTCTGAGGATCTCTGTCAGCACAAGGGGTTTGGAAATCTCAGGAGGCGAGATTACCATTTGATATTTTGGAATTCCGTGCATTTCTCAGAGTTCTTCAGTTTTTGGCTTCTTTTTGAAGAAAGAGATGTTTATTGTTTTTCAGACAGACAATGTCACAACTGGGCTAAATCCAGCTCCTATCTAATTTCTGTGTTTTTTTCCCCAGGTATAGACAATTGGGAAGCGGATTATCTCTGTCAATCAAGCTTTACATCCGGGAGAATGGTCTCTTTACCCAGATATGTTTTTTTTCAAATTGTTCAGATGTGAGGGCTTCCAGAAATAGATCTGATGGCATCTCATCTAAACAAGGAACTTCCCAGGGGCCTATTCAGGTCCGGGGATCCTCAGGCAGAAGCAGTGTATGCATTGACACTTCTGGTTCTTCTTTTTAGAGTTATTTTCAAAATCATCAGAGAGCAATCTTTTTTGTTGCTGGTGGCTCCAGCATGGCCGCACAGGTTTTGGTATATGGTTCTTGTTCGGATGTCCAGTTGCCAATCTTGGTCACTTCCATTAAGGTCAGACCTTATATCTTAACATTCGTTTTTTCCATCAGGAATTCAAATTATTAATTTGATGGTATGAAAATTTAATGCTTAGTACTTAGTCATAGAAGTTTCTCTGACTCAGTGATTAATACTATGTTGCAGGCTCGTAAATCTGTGTCTAGTAAGATTTATTATCGAGTTTGGAAGATTTACATCTCATGATGCTCTTCTTATAAATTCTCTTGGCATTCTTTTAGAATTCCTAGGATTTTATAGTTTCTTCAGGATGGTTTGGATAAGGGTTTTTGTCTGCAAGTTTCTTGAAAGGACAAATCTCTGCTTTTTCTGTGCTGTTTTCACAGAAAAATTTGCTAATTTTTCTGTTTATTCATTGTTTTGTTCAGGCTTTGGTTCATATCATATAATTTGGTTCTGAGGGCTTTACAGGCTCTTCCGTTTGAGCATATGCTTTCTTTGGACATTAAAATTACTTTCATGGAAAGTATTGTTTCTTTTAGACATCTCTTCAGCTAGAACAGTTTTTGAATTATCTGCTCTTTCTTGTGAGTCTCCTTTTTCTGATTTTTCATCAGGATAAGGTGGTTTTGCTGTCCACATTTCAATTTTTACCTAAGTTGTGAATTCTAACAACATTAGTAGAGGAATTATTGTCCCTTCCTTGTGTCCTAATCCTAAGAATTCTTTGGTAAGATTCTTACATTCTTTGGATGTGGTAAGAGTTTTGAAATATTATGTTGAAGCTACTCAGATTTCAGAAAGACTTCTAGTCTATTTGTTATCTTTTCTGGTTTTAGGAAAGGTCAGAAGGCTTCTGCCATTTCTTTGACATCTTGGTTAAAGCTTTTGATTCATCATGCTTATTTGGAGTCGGGTTAATCCCCGCCTCAGAAGATTACAGCTCATTCTACTAGGTCAGTTTCTACTTCCTGGGCTTTTAAGAATGAAGCTTCTGTTGATCAGATTTGCAAAGCAACAACTTGGTCTTCTTTGCATATTTTTACTAAATTCTACCATTTTGACGTTTTCTCTTCTTCAGAAGCAGTTTTTGGTAGAATAGTATTTCAGGCAGCTGTTTCAGTTTGATTCTTCTGCTTATAATTTCAGTTTTTTTCATTATAAGGTTAAAACTTTTTGATTTGGTTTGTGGATTATTTTTTCAGCGGAATTGGCTGTCTTTATTTTATCCCTCCCTCTCTAGTGACTCTTGCGTGGAAGTTCCAAATCTTGGGTATCTGCTATCCCATACGTCACTAGCTCATGGACTCTTGCTAATTACATGAAAGAAAACATAATTTATGTAAGAACTTACCTGATAAATGAATTTCTTTTATATTAGCAAGAGTCCATGAGGCCCACGCTTTTTGTGGTGGTTATGATTTTTTTTGTATAAAGCACAATTATTCCAAGTCCTTATTTTTTATGCTTTCTCTCCTTTCTTATCACCCCACTTCTTGGCTATTCGTTAAACTGAATTGTGGGTGTGGTGAGGGGTGTATTTATAGGCATTTTAAGGTTTGGGAAACTTTGCCCCTCCTGGTAGGAATGTATATCCCATACGTCACTAGCTCATAGACTCTTGCTAATATGAAAGAAATGAATTTATCAGGTAAGTTCTTACATAAATTATGTTTTGTCACACTTGAAGGACCGTGTTACTGTTCCATGGCATAGATTCCGGTAAGATCGTTTCATTTTTCTTTCATTGTGAAATATATATAATGATAGCATACAGGGTCTCAGTGGGACTCCTTTTATCTTTATGGAATCAAGGGTTAGTGAACAGTGGGGGACTTTTAATCATATTTGTTATGTGATTCTGCTTGCTGATGTGTATGGATTTTGGGCTCAGGGCTTTTACGGAACATTCAGGTTTTTTAGAGCTACGCAGTTTGTTGTTGTAGACTGGCACGCTTTTCCTTGACCTGTAGGTTGCACCTCGTGACCAGGCGTGGTCACGTTTTTCGTTCTCCATTTCCATATTCTTGACCAAGGGTCGGTTGAGAGGGTCTAATCTCTGCTTGTCTGGGTCATAGGAGGTGGTGAGTGTCCCAGCCATTGGGGGTGTGAGGTGCCAGTTATTTTTGTACAAAATGTGTCCGGTAAAGTTATGGAGTACTCTGATTTTTCCGAGTAGGATTTCTCGGATTCAGATTCTGTTTCCTGCTTAGATTGTATGGAGGCCCAAGTAAGACCTCCGAGGATTCTGTGTCCTGTGAGGCGTGTTCCCTAGAAATTTCTATTCCTACACAGATAGTTGTCCCAAATACCATTACCCCTTCTCCAGAAGGAGGTTTATTTTCACCAAAGGTCAGCTCGATTGCACATGGCCATATTCTTGCCGTTGGCGCATTTACAGCTTGAGTGCCAACTAAGAGCTTATCCGTGTCCTCTTAACCTGGGGGTGCCAGGTGAGTGGGTATTTACTCTGGGGGAGCGGTTCCCTCTGAGGCTTCAGGGGTACTACCATCATGGTCAGGGCCTTCAAATGCCCCATCAGCGATAGATTTTGCATTTAGATTCAGAATAACACGCTTGCAGGAGGTTTTGGAGGAGTTCAGTCTTTATTGGCTTCCGGATCCTTAGTCTTCTGATTCTGATGGCAAACAGCGCTAGACGAGTGGAGGGATTTGTTTCCTACTCCTGATTGTCTTGTTTGTGTATCTAATCCCAGTTCTGAGCTCTTGAGGAATCGGGACTCTGACAGGCTGGTCCTGTTGGTTTTCTATCCTTTTTGGTGTTCACCTGCGGGTGCTGCCTACTTTTTTTTTTTTTTATCTGTTTAGGATGTGTTTCGTTTTTTCCCGGAGCTCGAGACTGTTGTAGACTTTTCCTTTTGAGAAACTTTTCTTCTCTGGAATTTTGATACTAGCAATTTTATGGTCGCGATGGTTGTTGCTTCTGGCGGAAGTCACAAATTAAAAAAAATTAATAAAGATTTGGCCTCGTGAGCCACATGTAACTGTCGTATGCTGGGCCGCCTGTTGTAGCCCCTATGAGGTACTTAGCTTATTTCACATAGATGTCTTTGGGCTGGCGGGGCTCTCAGCTTGTTTACCACTGCTTCATGGAGTCCCTCAGAATCCTATTGATGTGGTCGACTGGAGATCAGGGCTGGGACATGTGCAGCGTGCTTGTGCAGATATAGCCTGGAAGATTGACTTACAGAGTCCCTTGCCGACTAGACAGTATACCTCTCATGGGGATGATCGACTGCATGGACACTTACCAATCTTGGCATCAGATTGCCTTAGAATAGGCATTGGCTAATTTATTTTATAAAGTATGCAAATAGAACATATCCTGTGTATAGTAGAAACCACGCATTAAACATATGCCTACTTGTTTTATTCTTTATTCATGCTATTGTTTAGCCCCATGGCTCTAAGTGTTCGCCTATATGCTGTATTTTTCAAAGTGTTGCCCTGAAGACCCCATACGCTAAAACTGGTGTTAATATTTTTTATAATTGCTCACAGGTTCCCAGGTTAATTATGTTTGTTTATATAGTTAGTTAAAGATTTGCCATCTTAAATATCCCTGGTCTTATGCTATCTAGATGAGTTAATATGTATTGTATTCTGTTTTATCCACCATACACTTTATTGTTCTTACTGACTTGTTAGATTGAGCAAATGCTACTCGTTCATATTCTTAGTTAATAGGCTTTGACTAATTTATTCTATAGAATATATACTGAAAGTAGCAGGAACCACGCATGAAACTTATACCTACTTGTTTTATAATTTTTATTCATACTTTTGTCATACACACTATATACTATTTGTACTGTTGGCACTTCCCTATTAGACAGTATTCTAATAGCCTTGATATCTCTCTATATTGTTTGTTTGGTGAACCTTCATATATGCCATGCATTGGTACCACTATAGATATTTGGGCTTAAAAGGGCATCATTGTTATTGGTTAATATTTGTTCTGTTTTGCTTATATGTTTGCTGAACATTGTACTCACTTCCTACGCATATACTTAATTTTGTACATTGCTTGCACCCTGGCATATTGAACCCTCCATTGAAACACAATTTCTTTGCACTGTTAACTTGATATTGAAAGGTACTTTAATAGTATGATATATATACATAGATATTGGCAAGACTACTAGCAGTTTAGTACCTAACCATAATACCTGACATGATTCTAAGATTGGGATACACATTAATAGTAGGACCAACTTTCAGCCACACTCTTTCTATAGGGTATACATTAATAATTGTCCTACTGAATACAAATAACAATTACATGTTTATTGCTGAGCAACCTATATGCCTACTGCCTATAAATAGTACCTGAGTGGGATTGAAGTGGCTTTACATTTTCTGCCGCTGGGCATAGGGCCCATGCTCCGTGGCAATCTTATTTTCTGCTTTGGCATTCATGTACCTAAACTTTAGATTTTTTTTCTTAGAATCTCTCTCTTTATTTTTTTACGAGGTTGCCAGGCTTTGATACATAAAATGAGGCTGGTCCTTGTTTTCAATACTGCTCAGATAACCAGCATTTAGAGGGCTATATATCATATTTCTCACATCTTATTTAATTTACCACCTCCCTCCCCCCCCCCAATAATACACCTCCTAATTTAGGAGGGTTAACTACATGGCTTATCTTACCTATGCCGTAACCTACCTATTTATACCTACATGTTCTACCATACTATTTATACCACTTTATATCATTAAACGCAACATACCCACATACCCAATTACAATATCTATATAATATATCCCACTAGACGCAACGTACCCACATACTTTTATTCAACCCTACCTATAATAAATAATCAATATAAAAGAGGTTTGTTTTGTGGCCCTTATGTGGTCTCTCTTACCCCATACTAACCTTCGCTAGCTCTTTTATTTTGCATATGTTTGAGGCCCAAGAGAGGCCTTTAGAGTTCATTAGACGGTCCATATTTAAATAGGCAAATCACAACTGTAAACTAGAGTTGTTCATTAATGCTTGTTCTCCTTTCTAGATTGTTTGTATACACTCAACATTGTAATGCACTTGACATTCTTTTTTCATTTTGTGATTTGCTTTTCAAAACCTCAATAAAAAAAAATAATAATAATAATTGGAAACAGAATAATAATAAAAAAAAATATATTAATAATAAAATAAAATATACATTTAAGACAATGTTTAGGCCTCAGAGCTTATTTGTCTGTCGTTTGTTTGTTTAGTCTTGCCCTGCTAGGGTTTAGAACTTTCTGTTAGCCTTGAACAGTTTCGTTGTACCCTGGTCTGCAGGCTAGTCCTGTTTGGGTACAAGTTCACTCTGTTCTTTTTTGGTTTTCTCAGACATTTTGTATCCTTGACAACTGGCTGGTCCTGTTTGGGTACTAAGTTTGTTTACCTCCTGTTTTGAGGTTGTTTTTCTTATTTTCTACAAGTGATTGGCCTTTCTATCCTGGATATCAGGCTGGTCCTAAGTTACTAGGTTTTGTTTTTTGCCCCTGCATTTGCTGCGATTACAATGTCTGCTTGGAGATCTTCAGTACCTGGTGTAGGGGGTGATGTTTCTCCCCTATTGGTACTCTTTGTGTATGTAAGGGTTGCCATACATTTTGACCTTGTTACTGTCTCTTTAATTTCCTGCCTATTTAAGGCACCTCCTACCGGTACTCATTGCTGGTTAATTGAGAATATTCTTACTGAAGTTCCTCTCAAACATTCCGGTCCTAACTACACTGACAGATTGGTGTCGTTCGTTAAACTTACTTTGGCTGCAACTCTCTTCTTTTTAGTAAGTGCCTCCGCTCACAGAAACCTCTGCAATCCACTGTCGGCAGATCAGCTGGGTCTCTCCGACACTTCCTCACTAAATCAGCTGTTTCCCTGCTGTCTGCGCTGTGGCCACGTCATCAGCTGCAGCCCGGTGCACCTCTCCCTACCTGTAGCGGTTACAGCGTTCCAGCTCACAGACCGCACCGGATCAACATCAACTACGGAACAGGTCAGGTCTCATCGCATATTAATGTGAAGCTGTTGTCTCCTGTTATAAGCCCTTGTAATTTATCTATTGAACAAGGCTCCTCATATGACTGTTGCTTAACCGTACATTTGTAGTTTGTATTACTTATCTGTATTTTGGCCTTACACCAATTGCCTATCAGAGGGGTTAGTTATATTCAAACTTCTTATCTAACATCTCTTCCCTGGCAAATAATAAAGCATTGGGGTAACCTTAATTCACTATTCTGGTTCCCCTAATGTGACAAACTAATACTTTTAAATTGGATACAGTTCTAAGGTCTGAAATCATAATTCCTGGTGTATATTGCTCACAAACCTCTTGTTATCATTACAGTGTATTAGATTGTCTAATTTTCAGGTCTCTTTCACCAGTATTTCTTTCCTCTTTTTTGAGGATTGCTATGCTTTCGCTTACCCTTGCCTTTTGGGGTAGGTCTTTCGTTTATCAAGTTGCAGACACTAGGTTCTTAGGGACCATTTTTATCCTTGCAGTATCCTCTTTTTTGATCCTATATACTTGGGGATCGGGGGGAATCTTTTGCAGTCTCTCTTGCCGTCAACCAATAGGAGTTTTAGGAGGCTCATTCATTCGTTAACTCCTTGCCCTGAAGGTTTTCTGAGGGCTGATCCAGACTGGATCTTTAGAGACTGTTGTGTTCTCAAGACCCCATGGGGGTATGGCATGCATCCACTTTGGTGCAACTTTCATTTCTAGGTAACTTTGTGGTTATTCCACAAGGATTTTGGTCTTGATCCGGCTCCTGTTTTTGGGGGTCCGGTTTATTAACCTTATCCTTGTCTTTGACTTGGCATTTCGGTTACTTTGTTTTCAAGATTTTATAGTCTTGATCTTTCCGGCATTCAGTAGCATGTTCCTACTGAGGTGGTTCCTTTTCTCTCTTCTGGATAGATGAAGTTTTTTTCTGGGAATTTCTTTACTGGAATATTCCTGGGTTTCTCTATTTTTCCTTCTAGTTGGAAGGATCTGGTCTACTGCGCCTATACAGTTAGCTCCTCCCTGAGGTAGTTTTCCTCATCTGATTCTACGAGTTCAGTGGGCTGAGGGCTTCTCTTGTTTGCAGTGTACCTTCCCTTTGGGTTTCTGAAGGGTTATGAGGATAGGTATCCTGGATCCCGAGTTAGTTTCTCTGGATGTTGGTGCCTCTTTCCTGCTTCCTTTTCTTAGGAACTCATGGTTGGAGATTCATTATCTGATCACTGGGCCTCGTCGATGCTGGGATATTTTACTTTGTCGTGTCCCTGGAACATTGACAGTCACTTCTGTGATAAGGACTGTTCGCTCAGAGTTGGGGTCAGATATTCTGATTGCTCTGTTTGGGCATCGACCACGTATTTTGTATCCCAAAGGACCCTTAGTTAGGTTGGGAGACCTTGCAGAGGGAACCTTCCCTTAGTGGGTAGTTGGTTCTTCCCTTTTGGTCAGGGTGTTGTCCCCCTTACCCCGTTTTCTTTTGTGGGGGGAGTTGGTCTGCCCTGCTTTCTGAGTTTTTCTCTTGCTCCTTGCCAGGAATGTCCTGGTGTAAGTTTTCTAGCTACTTGGTGGCTTGTTACTATGGTTTGACATTTAGTCTGACAGCCTAGCCGATGGAAGCCTGCGGCTTTGTTTGTGGCGTACACAGAAGTTACTATTCCGTTCCTGTTCTGCTCCCAGGGGTTTTTTTTCTGACCTACGGGTGTTCAGTTTCTCTGTGATAGTTAGCTGTCTATGGTAAGGTAGTCTTGTTCTACCTTTTTCACCTTCTGGGGTTTCGGTTCCGGTTCAGGCTTTACATTGGTTCCTTTTGGATCCGTATAGGAGCTGATCTGGAATTTTTCCTTTATTTGCTCTTTTCCGTCGGTAGAGTTTTTTCTACGGGACTTTGTCCTTTTGCAGCCTGGTAGCCGCTCTATTTTGAGTTGTGCTAGGGACTTCTCTCTCTGTTTTGTCCTTGAATTTTCGGAATTGTTTATGGATGTTCTTTCGGACCTTATCTGATTCTTCCCTTCTTTCAGTTAGGGGAAATGTGGTGTTTGTTGTTTCCCTTGCAATTGTTCATGGAGAGTTTTTTATTTGCGTGCTTCTAGAGAGTTGGGACTCCTCAGTGGCTTTGCTCAGTGGAGTCCAGAATTTAGAGTGATCTCTAACAGGAATCCGTATGGTTCTAATTAATGGGCAGTTACTTTGTCCTCTTTCCATATTTTTTTTGTTCTTCCTGCTTCTATTGAAGTAGTTTTGTTTATCAGGTATCCGGGTTATGTCGGGCTGTGGTGGCATCAGAATGGGGCACATTTATGTTCCCGTCCATTTGCATTCAGTGTCCTCTATAAGCTTGGGTATTGATTTCCCAAAAGTAATGAATGCAGCTGTGGACTCTCCCCATTTTAAGAAGAATAACTCAAATTATTCTTACCTAAAAAATTTATTTTCTTCTGTACGGGGAGAGTCCACAGCTCTCCATACGTTTTTTCTGTGGGCGGCTTTACAATCTATTTTTATTCATTCTTCTGGCACCTTTTTTCACCCTGATATTTCTCCTACTGTTCCTTGTTCCCTTGGCAGAATGACTAGGGGATGAGGGAAGTGGGGGAGGTATTTAAGCCTTTGGCTGGGGTGTCTTTGCCTCTTCTTGGTGGCCAGGTTCTGTATTTCCCAAAAGTAATGAATGCAGCTGTGGACTATCCCTGTACAGAGGAAAAGAAAATGATCAGGTAAGCATAAATTGAGTTTTTTTTACTAGATTAGAACAGGTGAAGATGTGAACTAGAGTTATTGTGAAACTTATGATCTTCTGGCCAATTTTATAGAATGGACTTTGTCACTACAAATGTGCATTGTGTTGTAGCTATACATCTTCATGGGACCAGCTGACTGAACACTCTTCTCACTGTTCTTGAGGTAAAATGGCAGCAACCACATCTAACTTGTGCTTTGCTCCTAGGAGCCAAAATGCAGATTATGTGACCGTCTAAAGCTGCACATCAAACAGCTGCTGTAAGCAATATGCAGCATTTTAAAAACCTGGGTTACAGATTTTGCTTTCTTTCTAATAGCAGTGAGATTCCACAAATGAATTCATTACTTGAGGGAATACAACACCGGGCCACCAGGAGGAGGCAAAGACACCCAGGCAAAGCTTCAAATATCCCTCCCACTTCCCTACCCTTCCAGTAATTTTTCTTCCTAATGGGAAAGAGTCCACAGCTGCATTCATTACTTTTGGAAAATAAGAACCTGGCCACCAGGAGGAGACAAAGACACCCCAGCCAAAGGCTTAAATACCTCCCCCCACTCCCCTCATCCCCCAGTCATCATTTGCCTTTCATCCCAGGAGGTTGGCAGAGAAGTGTCAGAATTTGTTTTGTCTCTTATGGAGGGTACTACTCTTCGCAATGGGACAGGAGATTTAAGTAGCCCTATAAGCTTCTCACTAAGGGCCTGGGTGAAAGAGTCCAGAGATGCAGAGGGAGCTTCCCTTTGCGACACCATCCCGGCTCATATTAACAGCTCCTACAGCAATCGGCGTTGACGAGTTTCGCAGACTGCTTTCTTCCCTCAAATCCATGTCAGGAGCAATGCTACGACCTGTCACACTTGAAGGGCTGTGTTCCTGTTCCACGGCATAGATTTTGGTAAGACCATTTCATTTTTTAATTATATAATCTTAACACAGAAGACAGGGCAGACAGTGTGGCGCCTTTTTCTTCTACAATACGATGAGTCCACGGATTTCATCCTTACTTGTGGGATATTATCCTCCTGCTAATAGGAAGTGGCAAAGAGCACCACAGCAGATCTGTATATATAGCTCCTCCATTCCCTCCACCCCCAGTCATTCTCTTGTTAGTACTAGGAAGAGGTAAAGTGAGGTGTTAGTTTTAGTTTCTTCAATCAAGAAGTTTTTTATTTTAAATGGTAGCGGTGAGTACTATTTTCCTCAGGGAGATATGGAAGAAGATTTCTGCCCTGAGGTTGATGATCTTAACAGATGTAACTAAGATCCATGTTGGTTCCCACAGAGCTTCTGAAGGTAGTACAAGAGAAATCTTCAGTGTGGAGAATGGTTTCATGCTACAAGCAGCATTGAGGTATGTTCAGTCCTTTATTTCTGAGGAGACTTGGTATATCAGAACTGGCTGACATTTTTTTCCCTGCAAGGGAAGGGGTAAGCAGTAGACCTGTAAACAAAGGGTATTACTGAAAATCCTGTGTTTATTTATGTTATTGACATAGTACTGGGCTTAAAAGCAGCATATATAAAGGGACACTGGGAGAGGCAACTTAACGTTTTATTATTTGGAAAGATCAAATAATCAGTATGGCTGTATATTTATGTTGTGCTTAGGGGTCCACATGACTTTATTGCTAACCGCTTCCCATGCGGTTGTACAGGCTAATGCAAACGTCGTCCATGATGGGCGGGGCCTATTTTTGCGCGCTCAGACTCGCAGTTTACTCTGACTGAGAAGGCACCAGGCATTAGCTCCGGTTGGGCCTAAACTGATGTTCTGTTAACCGGATCATTGTCGAGTCATTTTGCAGTACCCTGGGGGCAGGTAGGCGCCACAGCGAGGTGCAGGGGTAATTTCTTTCAAATCAAATATATTGTTTGCTATAAATAGCTTTTAGATGTTAATTTCACCCTTTGCTCTTAGGGTAAAATAATTTTTGGCACTATTGAATATGTGTAGTTAATTATATAGCGTTATTTAACGTTTTTAGGCAGTTTGGGGAAAATTGTGCGCTTTTTTATATCTTAAAGGCGCAGTACACGTTTTTCAAAAAATTGTTTAAATCAATAAATAAAGTGTTTAACGACTATTGTGGTTATTACTAGTCTGTTCAACATGTCTGACATTGAGGAAACTCATTGCTCTATGTGTTTAGAAGCCATTGTGGAACCCCTGCTTACTTTGTGTACCTCTTGTACTGAAAAGGCCTTACAATGTAAAAAACATATTTTAGGTGATGAAACTGTGCCTAAGGATGATTCTCAGTCTGAAGAGAATCAGGATATGCCATCCAATTCTCCCCAAGTGTCACAACCTTTAACGCCCACACAAGCGACGCCAAGTACCTCTAGTGCATCTAATTCTTTTACTCTGCAGGAGATGGCTGCAGTTATGTCAACTACCCTTACAGAGGTATTATCTAAATTACCAGTGTTACAGGGTAAACGCAGTAGGTCAGGTATTAATGTGAATACTGAATCCCCTGATGCTTTATTGGCTATTTCCGATGTACCCTCACAGTGCTCTGAGTTGGGGGTCAGGGAATTGCTGTCTGAGGGAGAACTTTTAGACTCAGGAAATATGTTACCTCAGACAGATTCGGACGTCATGTCCTTTAAATTTAAGCTTGAACACCTCTGCCTGTTACTTCGGGAGGTTTTAGCGACTCTGGATGATTGTGACCCTATTGTGATACCACCAGAGAAATTGTGTCAGATGGACAAATATCTAGAGGTACCTACTTACACTGATGTTTTTCCGGTTCCTAAAAGAATTTCAGAAATTGTAAAAAAGGAATGGGATAGACCTGTTATACCGTTCTCTCCCCTTCCTAATTTTAAGAAAATGTTTACCATATCAGACACCTTTCGGGACTCTTGGCAAACGATCCCTAAGGTGGAGGGAGCTATATCTACCCGGGCTAAGCGTACAACTATACCTATTGAGGAATTGAGTTGTGCTTTCAAAGACCCTATGGATAAGAAGTTAGAAGGTCTTCTAAAGAAATTATTTATTCATCAGGGTTTTCTTTTACAACCTACAGCTTGCATTGTTCCAGTTACTACTGCAGCAGCTTTTTGGTTTGATGCTCTAGAAGAATCTCTGAAGGTTGAGACTCCATTAGAGGACATTTTGGATAGAATTAAGGCTCTCAAGCTAGCTAATTCTTTTATTACAGATGCCGCTTTTCAAATTGCTAAATTAGCGGCAAAAAATGCAGGATTTGCCATTTTAGAGCGTAGAGCGTTATGGCTCAAATCTTGGTCTGCTGATGTGTCATCAAAATGTAAGCTTTTAGCTATTCCTTTTAAGGGTAAGACCCAATTCGGGCTGAATTGAAGGAAATCATTTCTGACATTACTGGAGGTAAAGGCCATGCCCTACCTCAGGATAAGTATGTTAAGATGAGGGGTAAACAAAATAATTTTCGTTCCTTTCGAAATTTTAAAGAAGTACCCTCTGCTTCCTCTTCCTCCACAAAGCAGGAAGGGAATTTTGCTCAATCCAAATCAGTCTGGAGACCCAACCAGGCTTGAAATAAAGGTAAACAATTCAAGAAGTCCGCTGCTGCTACAAAGACAGCATGAAGGGGTGGCCCCCGATCCGGTACCGGATCTAGTAGGGGGCAGACTTTCTTTCTTTGCTCAGGCTTGGGCAAGAGATGTTCAGGACCCCTGGGCATTGGAAATCGTGACCCACGGGTATCAACTGGAATTCAATGATTTTCTTCCAAGAGGGAGATTTCATCTTTCACGATTGTCTGTAGACCAGATAAAAAGAGAGGCGTTCTTACGATGTGTAAAAGACCTCTCTACCATGGGAGTAATTTGTCCTGTTCCAAAACTGGAACAGGGGCAGGGGTTTTACTCAAATCTTTTTGTGGTTCCCAAAAAAGACCACATTCAGACCCATTTTAAATCTCAAGTGTCTAAACAAGTTTCTCAGAGTCCCATCGTTCAAGATGGAGACTATACGAACAATCTTACCAATGATCCAGGAGGGTCAATATATGACTACCGTGGACTTGAAGGATGCATACCTTCATATCCCTATTCACAAAGATCATCATCAGTTCCTAAGGTTTGCCTTCCTGGACAAACATTATCAGTTTGTGGCTCTTGCCTTCGGCTTGGCCACAGCACCCAGGATCTTCACAAAGGTTCTAGGGTCCCTTCTGGCAGTTCTCAGACCGCGGGGCATAGCAGTGGCGCCTTATCTGGACGATATTTTGATTCAGGCGTCAACTTATCATCTGACAAAATCTCACACGGGCAGTATTGTCTTTTCTGAGAACTCACGGTTGGAAAGTGAACATAGAAAAGAGTTCACTAGTTCCACGGACAAGGGTTCCCTTCTTGGGAACTCTGATAGACTCGGTAAACATGAAAATATTTCTGACGGAGGTCAGAAAATCAAAGATTCTAAATACTTGCCGAGCACTTCAGTCCATTCCTCCATTCAGTGGCTCAGTGTATGGAGGTCATTGGATTAATGGTAGCGGCAATGGACATCATTCTGTTTGCTCGCTTTCATCTCAGACCACTGCAGCTGTGCATGCTCGGACAGTGTAATGGGGACTATGCAAATTTATCTCCTCAGATAAATCTGGATCAAGAGACCAGAGACTCTCTTCTTTGGAGGTTGTCGCCAGATCATCTGTCCCAGGGGACGTGTTTTTGCAGACCCTCGTGGGTGATAGTGACAACGGACGCCAGTCTACTGGGCTGGGGTGCAGTCTGGAATTCCCTGAAGGCTCAGGGTGTTTGGACTCAGGTGGAGTCTCTACTCCCAATCAATATTCTGGAACTGAGAGCAATATTCAATGCGCTTCAGGCGTGGCCTCAGTTGGCTTTGGCCAAATTCATAAGATTGCAGTCGGACAATATCACGACTGTGGCATATATCAATCATCAGGGGGGAACAAGGAGTTCCTTAGCGATGATAGAAGTATCAAAGATAATCCGATGGGCGGAGGCCCACTCTTGCTATCTATCGGCAATCTACATCCCAGGAGTAGAGAACTGGGAAGCGGATTTTCTAAGTCGTCAGACTTTTCATCCGGGGGAGTGGGAAATCCACCCGGAGGTGTTTGCCTAATTGATTCGCCAATGGGGAAGACTGGAATTAGATCTGATAGCATCTCGTCAGAATGCCAAGCTTCCACGTTACGGATCCAGGTCGAGGGATCCTCAGGCGAACTGATAGATGCCTTTGTAGTACGTTGGTCGTTAAGCCTAGCTTATGTGTTTCCACCGTTTCCTCTCCTTCCACGCGTTATTGCTCGGATCAAACAGGAGAGAGCTTCAGTAATCCTGATAGCGCCTGCGTGGCCATGCAAGACTTGGTATGCGGGTCTAGTGGACATGTCCTCTCTGCCACCGTGGAAACTTCCATTGAGACAAGGCCTTCTCATTCAAGGACCTTTTCAACATCCAAATCTAAATTCTCTGCAGTTGACTGCTTGGAGATTGAACGCTTGATTTTATCTAAGCGGGGATTCTCTGATTCGGTCATCAATACTTTGATACAGGCTTGTAAGCCTGTCACTAGAAAGATCTATCATAAGATATGGTGTAAATATCTTTATTGGTGTGAATCCAAGGGTTACTCATGGAGTAAAGTTAGGATTCCCAGGATTCTGTCTTTTCTCCAAGAAGGATTGGAGAAAGGGTTATCAGCAAGTACCTTAAAGGGACAGATTTCTGCTTTGTCAGTTTTGCTTCACAAACTTTTGGCAGATGTGCCAGATGTTCAGTCTTTTTGTCAGGCTCTATCCAGAATTAAGCCTGTATTTAGACCAATTACTCCTCCCTGGAGTTTGAATTTAGTTCTTCGAGTTCTTCAAGGCGTTCCGTTTGAACCCATGCATTCCATAGATATTAAATTGTTATATTGGAAAGTTTTGTTTTTGGTTGCTATTTCTTCTGCTCGAAGAGTTTCTGAGCTTTCAGCGTTACAATGTGATTCGCCTTATATTTCATTCTGATAAGGTGGTTTTGCGTACCAAACCTGGATTCTTCCTAAGGTTGTTTCAAATAAGAATATTAATCAGGAAATTGTTGTTCCTTCCTTGTGTCCTAATCCTCCTTCTAAGAAGGAGCGTCTGTTACATAACCTGGACGTGGTCCGTGCCTTGAAGTTTTACTTAAAGGCAACCAAGGATTTTCGTCAATCATCTTCATTATTCATTGTTTATTCTGGAAAGCGTAGGGGTCAGAAAGCTACGGCTACCTCTCTTTCTTTTTGGCTGAGGAGTATCATCCGCCTGGCATATGAGACTGCTGGACAGCAGCTTTCTGAAAGAATTACGGCTCATTCTACTAGGGCTGTGGCTTCCACATGGGCTTTTTAAAGAACAGATTTGTAAGGCTGCGACTTGGTCGTCCCTTCATACTTTTTCCAAATTTTACAAATTTGATACTTTTGCTTCTTCTGAGGCTGTTTTTGGGAGAAAGGTTCTTCAAGCAGTGGTGCCTTCCGTTTAGGTCTCTGTCTTGTCCCTCCCGTTTCATCCGTGTCCTGTAGCTTTGGTATTGTATCCCACAAGTAAGGATGAAATCCGTGGACTCGTCGTATCTTGTAGAAGAAAAGGAAATTTATGCTTACCTGATAAAGTGATTTATTCTACGATAGGATGAGTCCACGGCCCTCCCTGTCATTTTAAGACAGATTATATTTTATTTTTACAACTTCAGTCACCTCTGCACATTTAGCTTTTCCTTTCTCTTCCTAACTTCGGTCGAATGACTGGGGGTGGACCGAAGGGAGGAGCTATATATACAGCTTTACTGTGGTGCTCTTTGCCACTTCCTGTTAGCAGGAGGATAATATCCCAGAAGTAAGGATGAAATCCGTGGACTCGTCGTATCATAGAAGAAATCAATTTATCAGGTAAGCATAAATTTCCTTTTTCTTTTTAAAGACACGATGAGTCCACAGATTTCATCCTTACTTGTGGGATTACGCCTCCTGGTCAGCAGGAGGAGACAAAGAGCACCACAGCAGAGCTGTTAAATAGCTCCTCCCTTCCCTCCCACTCCATCATTCTCTTTGCCTACATTAGTGATAGGAAGAGGTAAAGTGAGGTGTTTGTATAGATTCTTCAAGAGTTTATTATTTTTAAAGTAGTGCCAGAGTGTGCTTCTTTGTCTAGAGTGTAGCCGTAGTCCATATCAGTCTCTTCAGTAGAGCTTTTGGTGGCTTTAGAGCAATGGGAACTGTTGTATACCTCTGTCTTAGGGCTGTCACTAAATGAGTGGGTGGGACATAATTCTCACTGCGCCTCCCATACTGTGATGCTGCCCTGCTTATGATGGCCTAAGCAATATCTAACTCATGCCCTATCTGTTTCCACATGGCTATAGGAGGGAAAGGACCTCTTAAACCTGTTTGAGCTGTCCTGCTGTCGGACAGCATTAAGATAAGTGTAGTCTTTGTTATTCTGGGGCACAATTCAACAAAATGAACTCAGAGAGGATTCTGCACTTCTTTATGTATATACATTTATTTTGCTGCATGGGCTACTTATGATATAGTGGGCCTTTTCTGCAATGACAGCATTTGTACAGGCACTGGGCTAAGGTTGGACTATCGGTTATTTTTTTAATAAAAACTTGACCGGGAAGCTGTGTAATTTTTTGACGCCCACGATGGGTGGGGCTTCTTTTTGCACGCTTTAGTCTTGTTAGAGACGCTGCGCAATGTATTTGAACATCTGTTCTGGAGTTCCCATTCCGTTCAGACATCTCTTCTGTCACTTAGAGGACATCGGGTGTTACACTAGAACCGCATGGTTGATAGAGCAAGCGGATGGTAGCGTCCTGAAACCCAACCTGAATTTTTGCCGGAAGGAGCGGTCTGGAGACCGGGTGGCAAGTAGGCGCCTCAGCAGAGCTGTTGAGGCGGAGAGGTGTCAGTTTTTGTTTGCGGAACAAATGATTTGTTGAAATATTTACTTGACTTAGTAAAATAGTGAGTTTTTACTATTTAAAGGCACAGTATCCTGTTATTTTTCAGGATTTATCTAAGGGCCAGTCTCTGGTATTATTTTCATTTTTTGTACACTCTTGTTTAAATACAGTAAGAGAGTTGTGAGTTAAAAATTTAAGGGGGCAGTATAAATTTAAAGGGCCAGTTTCTATATTTTATTTATTTCAGTTTTTGCCTGTTCTATATCATGGATTTAGAAGCTGTACAAAATGTTACTTGTGCAATGTGTTTGGATGCCAATGTGGAACCTCCAGTTCTTTTTTGTCCCTCATGTGTTGAGAGGGCTCTAAGCTATAGAGAAAAAAAAATTCATGATAAAAAAAGTGTCAAAGGCGGATGCTTCTCAGGAGTCCAACGATGAGATGCAAAGTATGCCGCAGCTTTCTCCCCAAGCGTCTCAACCTTTAACGCCCGCTCAAGCAGTGCCCTGTACTTCTTCTCAAGTCTCTGCTGCAGTTACGTTGAAGGACATAGCTGCAGTTATGTCTTCTACACTTTCTGATGCATTATCTGCCTTTCCTATACTTCAAGGCAAACGTAAAAGGAAGGACAACTATGTGGTCAATGAAGTTTCTGATGCTATGGTAGCAATCTCGGACGTACCCTCCCAGGGATCTGAGATGGAGGTACTATCGGAAGGTGATATTTCAGACTCAGGGAGTTCCTTTCCTTTGACTGATTCAGAAGTTGTCTCTTTCAGGTTTAAACTAGAACACCTCTGCCTGTTACTCAGGGAGGTTTTAGTGACTTTAGATGACTGTGACTCCACGGTAGTGGTCGTTCCTGAGAAATCGAGTAAGTTGAACAGATACTTCGAAGTTCCTTCTTACTCAGATGTTTTTCCAGTTCCCAAGCGAACTTTGGAAATTATTGCTAAGGAATGGGAGAGACCAGGTATTCCCTTCTCTCCTTCTCCTATTTTCAAGAAGATGTTCCCTATAGCTGACGCTGTCAGGGACACTTGGCAAACGGTTCCTAAGGTGGAGGGGGCTATTTTCACCTTGGCCAAATGAACTACTATTCCTATTAAGGATAGTTGTGCCTTCAAAGACCCTATGGATAAGAAGTTGGAGGGTCTACTTAAAAAGATCTATGTTCACCAGGGTCTGCTATTGCAACCGGCTGCGTGCATTGCTACGGTCACCAGTGCAGCAGCTCATTGGTTTGATGCTCTTGCGGAATCTCTTAAAACGGAGACTTTTTTAGAGGAAATCCAGGATCGGATTAAAGCTCTGAAATTAGCAAGCTCTTTCATAACGGATGCTTCTCTGCAAATCACTAAATTGCCAGCTACGAGTTCAGGGTTTTCTATCCTAGCCTGCAGAGCCTTATGGTTGAAACCTTGGTCTGCGGATGTATCATCAAAATTTAAGCTTCTGGCAGTTCCTTACAAGGGAAAGACCTTGTTTGGGCCTGGATTGAAGGAAATTATTTCTGACATCACGGGGGGCAAGGGTCATCTCCTCCCTCAAGATAAAAGAAACAAACAGAAAGGATTACATAGTAATTGTCGTTCCTTTCGAAATTTCAAGCTTAATTCCTTCTCTTCTTCCTCTAAACAGGAAGGAAACTATTTGCAATCTAAGTCAACTTGGAGACCCAACCAATCTTGGAACAAAGGTAAACAATCCAAGAAACCTGCGGCTGATTCCAAGTCAGCATGAAGGGTTTGCCCCCGTTCCGGGACCGGATCTGGTAGGGGGCAGACTTTCCTTCTTTGTTCAGGCTTGGATGCGAGATGTTCAGGATCCATGGGTTATAGAAATAGTATCTCAGGGATACAAGCTGGAGTTCAGAAATTATCCTCCCCGAGGAAGATTTCTTCTTTCAAGATTATCTGCAGACCATATAAAAAGAGAGGTTTACCTTTTATACTTACTTTTGTTGACCTTTTACCTCATACAGGGCACCATAGCTGTAAGTCTACTGACACTCTGCCCGATTTGTGGGTATTCAGGTTGGGTAAATTCCTCCACCTAAGTAACCCCACATATACTCTTGAGCATCAATCTCTATATCTTTTATTTTTTATATTGTCTGTTTGGCCCTGGTAGAAGCATGTAGCACAGGATAGAATGTTGGGAACACAGTGTACTGTATATACTTACTGCAATGGCACAATACACATTGGAATGCACTAGACCCTCTTGACATCATACAAACCATCATCACTATAGGTCCACTATCTCTCTGCCTTATAATTATTTATTCTGGTACCATGATTACCTAGATCAAAATATTTCTATGTTTGTCCCTGAGCGGTTTTGCCATTATATATTGTAGGCACATTAAGAACCTGTTTGTCCGTGGTACAGTATATAGTACTTGTTGTGGAGTCGTAATATTGTAAATATTAACTGTTATGTGGCCATTCCCATGTGAGTACATTAGCCCTGTTTATATTCAGGGTACGATAGCAATTTCCCCCTCTTGGTCTATAGGGCGGCACGCGCCCATTTAGCATTTATCTTTGGACCTTGGATAGGGGCTTGTCCCTCCCAGCGTATCAGAATAGCCCTTTGAATTACCCTAGGGGAGGGTTGACATAGGCCAATACACATGCGCATTAGCAGCTTAGTAGTGCCGTATCTGGCCACGCACTGGCAGCTGGTTTATTCCTTTTCACTCTTGCGGTAGGTTAAACGTTACCTCTACACTGATACTATAATTGTCTATATGACTCCCTTACCGCATTCTGATCTATGTTATTTATATATAACCCAGGACTCTGATCTTAACCAAAGGGTCTTCTTATTGTAGCGCCTGGTAGATTAATCACATTATTTTTGAGCCTTTTACGCTACTATGTGGTTATATCATTATCTTTTAATGTGTATGTTGTAACATATGAAGTTTGCACATAGGGGCCTGAGATCACGTACCACCATTTATTCATATGCCATGTATGATGTATAGTTTTCTGTTGTTCTGAGCATTACATTAGAGCTCTAGGACGTTATGTGTGGCCATATTTACTTGATGATTGAAACGTTGTTATCATGCTATTTTAACAAGATCATTTTAGATGACCCCATAAATAAGATTGGATTTATAAAAAATTTAGTGATTCTAAACTAATGAAGAGACAGTTGTGTTGATATGATATACACATTTTGATATTTAGGCTGTTGTTAACCCTTTTAGTGCTAATGACAGCTCTGAGTCGTCACAGAGTTTCCCACTCTGGTGCTAATGACGGCTCAGAGCCGTCACTAGCACTCTCCCACATTGAGGGAGATCTGGGGGCTTCCACCCGCTCCTAACCCTGCGATCGTGACAGGCATCTCCGGGACTTCCCGTTTTGCGTGGTGACGTCATGCACAATAACGTGTTAAGTATAGGAGCAGGGGGCATGCTGCTTAGAAGCCTGTATATCATCACCTAACCTTTCCAACAGTGTAAGTCTTGGGGGTCTGAAAAAAAAAAAGTTAAAAAAAAAAATTAAAAATTCTTAGCACTCAGGTGGGAAAGTGCTTAGCACTCAAATGGTTAAATAATTATTGTATGTTTTTAGGTTTTAAAGTATGAAATTATGTTAGACATTTAGGGTTTGCTACGCCCACATTATCTCTAATTGGATTAGTTAAACATACACACACCTGAGGAGGTGTGTCAGGGTTTAGAAGATTAGGATTGGTCATTTGTTGTATATAAGCCAGAACTCTCATTTAGTGAACAGAAGCCTGATGAAACAGACAGAGGTCTGAGAAACGCGTCTGTCCTCCTACTTCAAATTTGTCAAAAACACAATTGGCTGTCTCAAAACAGTCCGGACACATGATAGATAGATAAATAGATAGATAGATATACATAGATTGACAGTTAGATAGAATCGATAGAAGATAAATAGATAGATTTGTTAGATATATAATTACCCTGACAAAGTATAATAATTAAACATGCGGTCTGGAACCCATGGTAACTAGGTTGTGTTAAGTAGTACTATTCTTAGCACTTTCATCCCTGTAACTCCTCCTATCGGGTGAGGTGTATATGGCGTGTATGATTACCCTGACAAAGTATCACAACAAGACACGCGGTCTGGAACCCATGGTAACTAGATTGTGTTAAGTAGTACTTTTCTTAGCACTTTAATCCCTGTTACTCCCCCTATCGGGGGAGGTCTATATGGCCTGCCTGATTACCCTGACAAAATATAATAAGACATGCGGTCTGGGACCCATGGTAACTAGGTTGTGTTTTAAGTAGTACTATTCTTAGCACTTTAATCCCTGTAACTCCCCCTATCGGGGGAGGTCTATACGGCCTGCATGATTACCCTTACAAAATATAATAATAAGACATATGCTCTGGGACCCATGGTAAGGTTGTGTTAAGTAGTACTGTTCCTAGCATTTTAATACCTGTTACTCACCCTATCGGGGGAGGTCTATATGCCCTGCATGATTACCCTTACAAAATATAATAATAAGACATATGCTCTGGGACCCATGGTAAGGTTGTGTTAAGTAGTACTGTTCCTAGCATTTTAATACCTGTTACTCACCCTATCGGGGGAGGTCTATATGGCCTGCATGATTACCCTTACAAAATATAATAAGACATATGCTCTGGGACCCATGGTAAGGTTGTGTTAAGTAGTACTGTTCTTAGCACTTTAATACCTGTTACTCACCCTATCAGGGGAGGTCTATACGGCCTGCATGATTACCCTTACAAAATATAATAATAAGACATATGCCCTGGGTAGTAGTACTGTTCTTAGCATTTTTTTTTTTTTAAATAAGTTTTATTGAGGTATATTTAAGGCATACATTAATCATAAAGATAAGCTCTTGCATTGCATGTCACATACAGTAAGGTGTAGTTTCACAAGAGAAATAAGATAAACATAAAGAAAACGCAAATGTAACAATTTACAGATCATGCAAACATGGGGTACATAAGATGCCAAACATTTAAGTCCCGGTGCCGTCTAAGTACAATCCTAGGCCACTCTTGGACCATCACAAACATTAAGATGCAAGAAGGCATGGGCAAACACAGGAGACCACTGATGGATCACATTAGTAGACCTCGATTTCATATAATTTTATCTCATGCTTATATGAATAGTGCGCATGTTAGGTGTTATAGGGATAATATTTTTACGTGAACATATATATATATATATGTGGCAAACCTAGCCACTTCTGGACTATAACGTAAGAAAGGTTGTCTATAGGCTGTATATTGTGCTATGTAGATGTGACAGACCCTTCTGTCAGCACTGAAAGAGTTAACTGTGTTCAGCTTTAGCCTCAGCTATTGTGCACTGTCATTAATGTTATTGATACACAGTCCATTGTTTAATCAACCTCAGAGAGCAGACCCTAGATGATAAAGAAAGCCAAGTGTGTGTCTGTGTTTAAATTGTTATCAGCTTGAGCAAGGTATTCTATTGTATCATGTAAAAGGGCGTGTTCCCTCCATCTAATGTACAACATTCTTTCAACCCCCCTTTTGGGGGGGGGGTCAGACCTGCATAAATACTGGGCATATGAGCCTTAATAAAAGACATTCTGTTTTAAACCTGAAAACTGGCTGGGTTGTGAATTGCTGATTCCCTATGCAGGACATTGTTCCCTGGTGTTAACCCTTGGTATCCGGTTGGTACCGTTACAATTGGTGGCAAGCGACGGAATGAACCTTATCGCCCAGAAGAGCAACTACACAAGCCAGTAACCTCAGGAAGAGGGGGATTACTACAATACTGACTAAGATGGAAGGAGTACCAGGGACCGAAGTGAATGGAGATGGATTATTCTAAGCTAAAGAGACAAACGTAAAAGGAACTGCTAGAAGCCAGGGGAAAGATAGGCAGCAGCAAACCCAAGGCTATATTAATTGCTGAGCTGATGGAGGGAGACAGAGCTCGCAGCGCTACGCCTCCAGCAGCCATGGAGGAGACCCTATACCAGAGGGAAATGAGGACCAGGCTGGAATTTTTACCCCAACCTGTACCACGGGATATGCTATCCGTGGTAATGGCAGATGTGCAGGAGTACGTGATGGCACACAGTCCGCGGAATGCATCCTCCCGAGCAGAATCCATTTTGGACGCACTCAGCAACCCAGTAAGACCCAAAATCCCATACCATGCATTTAAAATGTTTTGTGAGGAGAAGGATGAGATTGATGGGTATTTACAGGATTTTGAGAGACTGTGCGAGTTACATGATTTGGAGCAGTCCGTATGGGTGCCGGTGCTAGCAGGCAAGCTAGCCGGTAGGGCAGCGGAAGCGTATCGCGCTGTACCCAGGGAGGACAGCAAGGATTACGCTAAAGTGAAGAGAGCGATCTTGGAAAGATATGCCATTACCTCAGAGGCATACCGGCGCAAGTTTAGAGGCCTGCGCAAGCCAGAAAGAGATTCCCATGCAGAGTGGGCCCACAAGCTGGATCAAGCATCTCAGGGGTGGATACAGGCCAGCCAAGCTACCACCATGGAAGAATTGCGACAACTGATGCTGTTGGAGCAATTCTTTAACGGCTTGTCCCCAGAAGCCCAAGAATGGGTGAGAGATCGAAAACCCCTCACCTTAACCGAAGCAGCCAGATTAGCAGACCAGCATTTTGATGCCAGGAGGCACCATGGACTACAGCCTAACAACGGACGGGCTAATATACAATGCCACACCTGCAAGCAGTGGGGACATATGGCACGTGAGTGCACCCAAAATCGGAGCAGACAAGCTTGGAACCAGGTCAGACAGAACCTGGCCCCAAGGGCGGCTGCTCACCATTACCAAACGGAGCCAGCCGCTCATGAGGTGTTGAGCACCCAAGCCGAGGAACCCCTGGGAATTCTGCATGAGGTGATGTCGGTCCAGGGACTTCGGGATTCGGGAGCTACTTTAACCCTGATAGCTCCCCATTTGGTGCCGGATACAGCACCCACTGGCGGATCCGTGGCAGTACGAGGGGCAGGGGGAGCAGTATACCGATTGCCCACTGCTAGAGTGGAGTACAGACCCCCAGTCACCCCAGCAGCTGCCAGTTACCAACCCCCGGCGCACCGCTATACCACACGGCCTCCGGCCACGAACTACCCTCAGAGAGCCCGGTTCAATTCGCGGGGCTACTCACAACCTATTCGGTGCTTTGGATGTAAGCAACTAGGGCACAAAAGACCAGAGTGTCCCCTAAACGCAGCGAATCAAGCACAGTCCTGGAGAAGACCCGCTGGCGGAATCCCACATAATCCTCAGCCTGTGGCCCGCTACGTAGAGGCGCCAGAATGCTGGGGCAGCCTACATGAAGCAGACCCCGTGCAAGCTGCCCACCGGAATAACCGGCAACGGGTTAAAGTGAATGGGAAGGAGGTCAGTTGTCTACGGGATACTGGTGCTACCATGACCTTGCTTCAAGAGAACTTGGTGCCTGAGAAACAGCACACTGGAGACACTGTGGCTGTGAGGGTAGCAGGGGGCACTGTGTTCCGCCTACCTGTTGCCAGGGTACATTTGGATTGGGGAGTGGGCGCTAGACTTGTGAATGTGGGGGTCAAGAAGGACTTACCTGCTGATGTTCTCCTTGGAAATGACTTGGCCCCCCTTGTTTCTGCCTATGCTCCCATGGATCCCGCTGATGTTAACCCTGTGACTACCCAAGCCCAGTCCCTCCGGGAAGAGACGCTTCCATGTTTGGGGTGGGGGCAGTACTGAGCCAAGTTGGAGCAGATGGCGGAGAACACCCCGTAGCTTACTTGAGCCGAAAGTTGTTGCCCCGGACATCCCCAAGCCGATCCGTTGGGATCAGACTGTGTATGCCGGCTTGGTTCTGGGGGAGCATTGTGGCAAACCTAGCCACTTCTGGACTATAACGTAAGAAAGGTTGTCTATAGGCTGTATATTGTGCTATGTAGATGTGACAGACCCTTCTGTCAGCACTGAAAGAGTTAACTGTGTTCAGCTTTAGCCTCAGCTATTGTGCACTGTCATTAATGTTATTGATACACAGTCCATTGTTTAATCAACCTCAGAGAGCAGACCCTAGATGATAAGGAAAGCCAAGTGTGTGTCTGTGTTTAAATTGTTATCAGCTTGAGCAAGGTATTCTATTGTATCATGTAAAAGGGCGTGTTCCCTCCATCTAATGTACAACATTCTTTCAACCCCCCTTTTGGGGGGGGGTCAGACCTGCATAAATACTGGGCATATGAGCCTTAATAAAAGACATTCTGTTTTAAACCTGAAAACTGGCTGGGTTGTGAATTGCTGATTCCCTATGCAGGACATTGTTCCCTGGTGTTAACCCTTGGTATCCGGTTGGTACCGTTACAATATATATATATATATTTGTACCATCTTGCATAAGTTATAAGAGAAATGAAGCTGAATATAATGATAAACTGCAAGATTTTGCTAATAACAGGGTAGATAAGGTGCGATATAAAAAACCCCGCATATTCAGTCCTCCTGCTAGAGAAGGCACTTTATGTGGGGTGGGGGGGTAGGAGGTGGTGAGTTACCTATGATAAGCGGATAAAGAACGTCTGATTGTCTTCTGGGTATGCCAATCAAAAGCACATGAAAGGGATTGCAATTGGGCCAACTGCTGTAGGTGGATGTTTAAACCAGGTAGGTAAAGACTTAGTATGTCTCTGAGTAAGGTCTCATGAGCGTGTGGATAGCCAGGAGAGAGATATATACAGATTAGCTACATATAAGAGAAATGTTGAGTTGAGATAGTGCCAATATCAAATCTAATACTATTCAGGCCTCTATGTAATACATTTTAGATTGTAATGTACAGCCTACCACTCCACCTCGGCCGCTGGCAGCATGGCTAAAAGCTGAGCTAGTTGGAGACATTCATCATGCACATAGAGGGCTGTATTCTAGCAAGCTAGGTAGTGAGGCAGGCTTAAATATGTACTGCTATAATGAGCTCAGTATGCTTATGTCCAAACGTAGGGGAGGACAATGGAGTAGGTAGAGTGTGGGATAAGTATGCAAGATAAAACAACTTTCTAAGCACTCTCAGTCATGACCTCCTATAGCAGTTAAATATAAACATTTTTAAGGTAACAGAAAACAAAAGACTAAATATATACATAGTGAGACATTTAGAGAATTATTTTAAAGATCCATAGGAAGAACAAACAGCGCAAAACATTAAAGTCTAAACCACTTCTAGGTATAGTGTTACTTTGAAATTCTCAGTATACGGTAATATAAGTATTATCTAAACGTGGTAGAGGACCCAGATTAGGAAACAATCATATGGGCTATATAAAGCACCCAGAAACAAGCATAATGAACAGTTCGAATACAGAGAGTCCACATTGCAATAAGGGTATGGGGAAACGGTAATAGGGGGAAGATGTAGTGGAGGCTTCTTTGGTAAGTTCACCCTACCGTTACCTTTATAAAACTTTTAGAACATTCAACTTGCATGCAAAATGAACTGCATCCCGTACACAATCCAAAGTCTAGCAGCAAGAAGGTGTAAAAAGTCGCTCCTGAGAAGGCCTGCTGCCATCAGCTTTATGAAATGGTTGCAGTCCATATATGAGATGTTGAGGATACTGATAGAAGGTCTTAACTCTTCCTAAAACGTGCCTTTACCAGGGCCACAGGGAGCGTGCAATGTATTGAAACAATCCGGAGCGCCACTGGGGTCCCAGCCTCTCAGAAGGAAGAAAGATGCGCAGAGTGCTATATGAAGCCGCAGCGGAGCTGGTAAGGCAATCACTGAGGCATAAGTGAGAACATGTGGATTCATTGTTATCACATCGGGATGTGTGCTATGCGGCTCTTGTATCCTGCAGCTATTCACATGTGTCCGTATCGCAAACACCTGTGGTTGCAAGTCAGTATGTCTGAGCGCTGTATTCTTGTTCGCGCTATCTGGAGGTATAGCTTCTGAAGGCGTTGGTTGTCTAGCCTTGCTGGGCTTATCCTCGGAGTCTCTCCAACTCAGGTGAGCCGCTGCGGATCCACACCCCACTCCCAAACTCTTGTGTCTAGAAGGTGAGGGACGCCGGGGCCCCAAAGCGTCACACCTTCCAGTAGTGAGCATGTAATTGGACATGTGGACAGCATGGCCCACGAGCGTGACATCTACTCGCTGGGGAGCCAGGATGGTTAGGCTTTCAAACACACCACACCACCCGTCGATAAGAGTATAAATGTCATCCATTATCTGCTCCGCTGTCTTCATATTTAGAGGTAGTGGAGGGCGCCGAGCTTGAGGATAATGCTAAAATGATGGGCCCAAGATGGCCGACCCCAGAGCCGCTCGGTAATGAAAAAATGTCCCAAAAGTGTGAAATTCAGGCAGTTTAGTAAAACACTCAAAAGGATTAATTATGCAAGTTACTTGTGCCAGTCAGTCTTGATGAAGGACCAAATATTTAAGCTGGAACAGTCTTTAACAGTGTCATTTAGAAGTGTTATAGCCGGAGCTCCTGAAATGTGCGACTGTGCTGTTTGCCAGTTAGCTCCGCCCCCTGTTCTTAGCATTTTAATACCTGTTGCTCACCCTATCAGGGGAGGTCTATATGGCCTGCCTGATTACCCTTACAAAATATAATAACAAGACATGCGGTCTGGGACCCATGGTAACTAGGTTGTGTTAAGTAGTACTGTTCTTATTTAATACCTGTTACAACACCTAATGGTGGGAGGTCTATATGGCCTGCATGATTAGCCGCACCAAACAAAAAAACAAGACATGCGGTCTTGGACTAAGACCCATGGCTAACTTGGTTGTGTAAAGTAGTACTATTCTTAGCACTTTCATCCCTGTTACTTCCAGGCCTCTCGGGGGAGGTCTACATGGCCATCATGATTACCCTAAAAAAGTACAACGATAAAACCTTGGCTCTTGAAAACCTGTTAATTTGGTTTATTTCGGTAGTACTGTTCTTATTAGTTTAATACCTGTTACAACACCTAATGGTGGGAGGTCTATATGGCCTGCATGGTTATCCACACCAAACAATACAAGACATGCGGTCTTGGACTAAGACCCATGGCTAACTCGGTTGTGTAAAGTAGTACTATTCTTAGCACTTTCATCCCTGTTACTTCCAGGCCTCTCTGGGGAGGTCTACATGGCCATCATGATTAGCCTAACAAAGTACAGCAATAAAACCTGGGCTCTTGAAACCCTGTTAAATTGGTTTATTTCGGTAGTACTGTTCTTATTAGTTTAATACCTGTTACAACACCTAATGGTGGGAGGTCTATATGGCCTGCATGATTATCCGCACCAAACAATACAACAAGACATGCGGTCTTGGACTAAGACCGATGGCTAACTCGGTTGTGTAAAGTAGTACTATTCTTAGCACTTTCATCCCTGTTACTTCCAGACCTCTTGGGGGAGGTCTACATGGCCATCATGATTACCCTCACCAAAATATAACAAGACGTGCAGTCAGGGAACCATGGTAAGGTTACTTCCTTTTGCACAATCGAGTATACCAGTTGCAGGCAGAGGTTCTGACCCTGCATTATGGCTGCACCTCTCCCTAAAAGAGGCATCCGTTACAGAGTCTGTGGGCATCTATGGAAAGAGCTGGCCTGCCTAAAAGGAGCAACAAGGCAGTACAGGTCGTTCTCCTTCAGCCATTTTATACGATGGCCCATGACCCTCAACAGCCACAACAGCATGAAACACCACTTATGCCATAATTTTGCACAATAGAGTACAGGTATGGCATTGATATTAGGAAAACGGAGATCATTTTTAGGAACCGTGAAATTGAACAAAAAACCATGCTTGGACACCCAGTACAGTACAGGTCGTTCTCCTTCACACTTTTTATAAGAGACCCTCAACAGAAACAACAGCAGGAAAGAGGACATATGGCATCCTTTAGAACAATTGAGTACAGGTACGGCATTGATTTTAGAAACCCAGAGATAATTTTTAGGAACCAGGAAATTGAACAAAAAACCATGCTTGGACACCCAGTACAATTCGTTCTCCTTCACCCTTTTTATAAGAGGGTCCAGTACCCTCAACAGAAACAACAGCAGGAAACACCACATATGCCATCCTTTTGCACAATAGAGTACAGGTATGGCATCCATTTTAGAAACCCGGAGATAATTTTTAGGAACTGGGAGATGGAAAAAGAAGCTTGGACAACCAGTACACTTTGTTCTCCTTCAGCCTTTTTAGACGAGGGTCCCGTACCCTTAACAGAAACAACAGCAGGAAAACCACATATGCCATCCTTTTGCACAATAGAGTACAGGTATGGCATCCATTTTAGAAACCCGGAGATAATTTTTAGCAACCGGGAGATGGAAAAAGATGCTTGGACAACCAGTACACTTTGTTCTCCTTCAGCCTTTTTAGACGAGGGTACCGGACCCTCAACAGAAACAACAGCATGAAACACCACATATGCCACCCTTTTGCACAATCGAGTACAGGTATGGCATTGATTTGAGGAACCCAGAGATAATTTAGAGGAACAGGGAATATTGGACAAAAAACGGGCTTGGACACCCAGTACAGGTCGTTCTCCTTCAGCTTTTTTATACGATGGCCCACAACGCAAAACAGGCACAACAGCATGAAACACCACATATGCCATCCTTTTACACAATCGAGTACAGGTATGGCATTGATTTGAGGAACCCGGAGATAATTTAGAGGAACCGGGAATATTGAACAAAAAACGTGCTTGGACACCCAGTACAGGTTGTTCTCCTTCAGCCTTTTTATAAGATGGCCCACGACCCTCAACAGGCACAACAGCATGAAACACCACATATGCCATCCTTTTGCACAATAGATTACAGGTATGGCATAGATGGACCCCGGAGATAATTTAGAGGAACCAAGAGATGGATAAACATGCTTGGTCGGTCCTCCTTCAAATTTGGGGCACTGCGCGTGCAATCTACTGTGCCACCAGATATGAGTGGTATGTTAAGTAGTACTATTCTTAACAGTTAAATCACTGTTTATGTGCGGTTTTTTTTTCTTTGAGTTTTGTAGCCACAGTGCAGCAGCAGAGGCCAGAAAAATTAGGCATGTACAAATGCATGAACAATTCGGTATTGTTGCAGCCACTGCTGTAGCAGCGGCCAGAAAAATTGATTTTTGTAAAACAGTTAGAAAGTGCCCTTAAACCTTGCGGCTTGAACACTACTTGTTGGCGGATAAGTCACGCAAGTCATCCTGCATTATAAGAAAAAAAAAGCCAGCGTGTGTACCATTTGTAGCCCAAGGCAGCTCATCTCATCATCAGGCCTTTTTTACTCAAATGTATCGCCCAATGTCAGTCCCTTCGGGATCCATCCCTCATTCATTTTAATAAAGGTGAGATAGTCAAGACTTTTTTGACCTAGGCGACTTCTCTTCTCAGTGACAAAACTCCTGCTGCACTGAAGGTCTTTTCGGACAGGACACTTGAAGAGGGGCAGGCCAGAAGTTCAATTGCAAATTGGGATAGCTCAGGCCACAGGTCAAGCCTGCACACCCAGTAGTCAAGGGGTCCATCGCTCCTCAGAGTGTCGAGATCCGCAGTTAATGCTAGGTAGTCTGCTACCTGTCGGTTGAGTCTTTCTCTGAGGCTGGATCCCGAAAGGCTCTGGCGATGCATAGGAGTTAAAAAGGTCTGCATGTCCTCCATCAACAACACGTCAGGAAAGTGTCCTGTCCTTGCCGCCGTGGTCGTGGGAGGAGCAGGATTATTTTCATCTCTTCCCCTGTTAGATTCCCGTTGTGCTGTGACATCACCCTTATACGCTGTGTAAAGCATAGTTTTTAATTTATTTTTAAAATGCTCCATCCTTTCCGACTTGCGGGAATTTGGTAACATTTCAGGCACTTTATGCTTATACCGGGGGTCTAGTAGCGTGGACACCCAGTACAGGTCGTTCTCCTTCAGCTTTTTTATACGAGGGTCCCTCAACAGGCACGACAGCATGAAAGACCCCATTTGCACAATGTTGGATGCCGAGCTAATCATGTCCCGTTCCTTTTCCTCACTGATGTCACTGAGGGTATCTTCTTCCCCCCAGCCATGTACAACACCACGGGTACCAGAGAGGTGACCACAACGACACCCTGGGATGCCTGTTGTGCTTGGTCTTCCTCCTCCTCCTCAAAGCCACATTCCTCCTCTGACTCCTCTTCCTCAAATCCTCTTCCTGCATTGCCGCAGGTCCAGCAAGCGATGCTGATAAGGCTGTTTCTGGTGGTGATGGACACCACAACTCTTCCTCTTCAC
Source organism: Bombina bombina (assembly GCF_027579735.1). Classification (NCBI taxonomy): domain Eukaryota; kingdom Metazoa; phylum Chordata; class Amphibia; order Anura; family Bombinatoridae; genus Bombina; species Bombina bombina. The sequence goes on along the minus strand of NC_069501.1, from coordinate 1,285,704,515 downwards.
GCTCATCTACGGCCTGATCCAGCACTCTTCGCAGGGCACGCTCCAGGAAGAAAACAAATGGTATGATGTCACTGATGGTGCCTTCGGTGTGACTGACAAGGTTTGTCACCTCCTCAAAAGGACGCATGAGCCTACAGGCATTGCGCATGAGCGTCCAGTAATTTGACAAAAAAATCCCCAGCTCCCCAGAGGCTGTCCTAGCACCCCGGTCATACAAATACTCATTAACAGCTTTTTTTTGTTGGAGCAGGCGGTCAAACATTAGGAGTGTTGAATTCCACCGTGTCGGGCTGTCGCAAATCAAGCGCCTCACTGGCAGGTTGTTTCGATGCTGGATATCGGACAAGTGCGCCATGGCCGTGTAGGAACGCCTGAAATGGCCACACACCTTCCTGGCCTGCTTCAGGACATCCTGTAAGCCTGGGTATTTATGCACAAAGCGTTGTACAATCAGATTACACACATGTGCCATGCACGGCACATGTGTCAACTTGCCCAATTTCAATGCCGCCACCAAATTACTTCCATTGACAGAAACAACCTTGCCAATCTCCAGTTGGTGCGGAGTCAGCCACTGATCCACCTGTGCGTTCAGGGTGGTCAGGAGTGCTGGTGCGGTGTGACTCTCCGCTTTCAGGCAAGTCAACCCCAAGACGGCGTGACACTGCCGTATCCGGGATGTGGAATAGTACCTGGGGAGCTGGGGGGGGTGCCGTTGATGTGGAGCAAGACGCAGAAGAGGACTCAGCCGAGGAAGAGGTTATGGAAGAGGATGGAGTAGAGGAGTTAGCAGCAGGCTTGCCTGCAAGTCGTGGTGGTGTCACCAACTCTTCTGCAGAGCCATGCATTCCATGCTTGTCAGACGTCAGCAGGTTTACCCAATGCACAGTGTAGGTGATATACCTGCCCTGACCATGCTTTGCAGACCAGCTATCCGTGGTCACATGGACCCTTGCCCCAACGCTGTGTGCCAGACATGCCATAACATCCTCTCGCATAACAGAGTACAGGTTTGGGATTGCCTTTTGTGAAAATAAATTTCTGCCAGGTACCTTCCACTGCGGTGTCCCAATAGATACAAATTTTTTTAAAGCATCAGACTCCACCAGCTTGTATGGTAAAAGCTGGCGGGCTAAGAGTTCAGACAAGCCAGCTGTCAGATGCCGGGCAAGGGGGTGACTTTGAGAAATTGGCTTCTTACGCTCAAACATGTCCTTGACAGACACCTGACTGTTGGCAGATGACCAGGAACTGCTACGTAAGAGAGACTCAGTGGAGGATGGTTGAGAGGGGGCAAGGAGGACAGCAGTGGTTGACGCGGCTGAATATGCTGGAGCGGGATGAGGAGGGCGGCTTTGAGTTTGTGTGCTGCTTCTACTCATGTGTTCTTCCCATCGGCGTTTGTGATGTGAGACCATGTGCCTTCGCAAAGCTGTTGTACCTAGGTGGGTGTTGGACTTCCCACGACTCAGTTTCTTTTGGCACAGGTTGCAAATGGCATCGCTGTTGTCAGAGGCAGACACACAAAGAAAATGCCAAATTGCTGAGCTCTGCGATGACGGCATTCTGGTGGTGGCAACAGCATATGTTGATGGTCGTCGGCGTGCTGTCTGGCTGACCCCGGGTGCCGGTGCATGCTGTCTGACTGTGCCACTAGCTCCTTGCTATGACCTCCCCCTGCTTCCAACTTGTCTCCTCCTCCTCCGCTCTGTCTCCCCACCTGAACTTTCCCCCTCTTCTTCTCTTCTAGCAGGCACCCACGTGACATCCACCGACACATCATCATCAACCGCCTCATTTGTATCTGACACATCAAGAAAGGAACAGGCAGCGGGTACAACGACATATCACTGTTAGCTATATCCTCTGTCAATGATGGTTGCGCATCACTCATTTCTTCCAACTGATGTGTCAATAACTCCTGTGACAGATCAAGTGAAGCGGCTGTGGTGCTAGTGTTGGTGGTGGCGACAGGCGGGCGAGTGGCACTGGTCACTTGAGAGGTGCCCAAAGCACAGCTGGACGTAGATGGTGCATCAAGGTTAGGAGGACTAGGAGCAGAAGCTGTAGAAGATTGGGTGTCCTGTGTTAGCCATTCAACTAGGTCCTCCTCAGAACTTTTCGCGTCACCCCTGGCACCCGGCATCTGAACAATGTGCATATTTGTAGGGTCTAAAGGAATCACAGCACCACGACCACAACGGAACCTGCGGGGTCGCCTGCCCTGCCTGTCATTTTTTTTAAAATGTACACTTACAATACTATTAAACAATTTATCAGTGGTGGCACTGGGCAAGTGGGCACAGTATACGCTGTGAGCCTGACAACAAAAAAAAGACTGATGTTTCAAAGTCAAAAATGTTTATTTTTTAAATATTAAAAGTACTGTGACAACAAATATGATTGGTGGCACTAGTTGGCAAGTGGGCCTGTCTGGCACACACGCTAGGAGGAAGGCAACTGCAATTAGATTACACTAGCTGAGTCATGCTTCTTAGTCCAAAATTTTTTTTAAAAAATAATTGACAATACTGTTAGAACAAATATGATTGGTGGCAGTAGTTGGAAATGGCAAGTGGGCCTGGCAAACACGCAGGCAGGCAGGCAGGCAACTGCAATTCAATGGCACTAGGAGACGGATGATTCACAGTCAAAAAGTTATGATTTAAAAGATTTTCAATACTGTTACAACAAATATGATTGGTGGCAGTAGTTGGCTAGTGGGCCTGGCACACACGCTGGCAGGCAGGCAACTGCAATTCAATGGCACTAGGAGACTGATGATTCACAGTCAAAAAAGTTAGGATTTAAAAGATTTTCAATACTGTTACAACAAATATGATTGGTGGCAGTAGTTGGCTAGTGGGCCTGGCACACACGCTGGCAGGCAGGCAACTGCAATTCAATGGCACTAGGAGACTGATGATTCACAGTCCAAAAAGTTATGATTTAAAATATTTTCAATACTGTTACAACAAATATGATTGGTGGCAGTAGTTGCCTAGTGGGCCTGGCACACACGCTGGCAGGCAGGCAGGCAGGCAACTGCAATTCAATGGCACTAGGAGACTGATGATTCACAGTCCAAAAAGTTATGATTTAAAAGATTTTCAATACTGTTACAACAAATATGATTGGTGGCAGTAGTTGGCTAGTGGGCCTGGCACACACGCTGGCAGGCAGGCAGGCAACTGCAATTCAATGGCACTAGGAGACTGATGATTCATAGTCAAAAAAGTTATGATTTAAAAGATTTTCAATATTGTTACAACAAATATGATTGGTGGCAGTAGTTGCCTAGTGGGGCTGGCACACACGCTAGCAGGCAGGCAACTGCAATTCAATGGCACTAGGAGACTGATGATTCACAGTCCAAAAAGTTATGATTTAAAAGATTTTAAATACTGTTACAACAAATATGATTGGTGGCAGTAGTTGGCTAGTGGGCCTGGCACACACGCTGGCAGGCAGGCAGGCAGGCAGGCAACTGCAATTCAATGGCACTAGGAGACTGATGATTGACAGTCAAAAAAGTTAGGATTTAAAAGATTTTCAATACTGTTACAACAAATATGATTGGTGGTAGTATTTGGCTAGTGGGCCTGGCACACACGCAACTGCAATTCAATGGCACTAGGAGACTGATGATTCACAGTCAAAAAAGTTATGATTTAAAAGATTTTCAATACTGTTACAACAAATATGATTGGTGGCAGTAGTTGGCTAGTGGGCCTGGCACACACGCTGGCAGGCAGGCAGGCAACTGCAATTCAATGGCACTAGGAGACTGATGATTCACAGTCAAAAAAGTTATGATTTAAAAGATTTTCAATACTGTTACTACAAATATGATTGGTGGCAGTAGTTGGCTAGTGGGCCTGGCACACACGCTGGCAGACAGGCAACTGCAATTCAATGGCACTAGGAGACTGATGATTCACAGTCCAAAAAGTTATGATTTAAAATATTTTCAATACTGTTACAACAAATATGATTGGTGGCAGTAGTTGGCTTGTGGGCCTGGCACACATGCTGGCAGGCAGGCAACTGCAATTCAATGGTACTAGGAGACTGATGATTCACAGTCCAAAAAGTTATGATTTAAAATATTTTCAATACTGTTACAACAAATATGATTGGTGGCAGTAGGTGCCTAGTGGGCCTGGCACACATGCTGGCAGGCAGGCAACTGCAATTCAATGGCACTAGGAGACTGATGATTCACAGTCAAAAAAGTTATGATTTAAAAGATTTTCAATACTGTTACAACAAATATGATTGGTGGCAGTAGTTGCCTAGTGGGCCTGGCACACACGCTGGCAGGCAGGCAACTGCAATTCAATGGCACTAGGAGACTGATGATTCACAGTCCAAAAAGTTATGATTTAAAATATTTTCTATACTGTTACAACAAATATGATTGGTGGCAGTAGTTGGCTAGTGGGCCTGGCACACACGCTGGCAGGCAGGCAGGCAACTGCAATTCAATGGCACTAGGAGACTGATGATTCACGGTCAAAAAAGTTATCATTTAAAAGATATTCAATACTGTTACAACAAATATGATTGGTGGCAGTAGTTGGCTAGTGGGCCTGGCACACACACTGGCAGGCAGGCAGGCAACTGCAATTCAATGGCACTAGGAGACTGATGATTCACAGTCAAAAAAGTTATGATTTAAAAGATTTTCAATACTGTTACAACAAATATGATTGGTGGATGTAGTTGGCTAGTGGGTCTGGCACACACGCTGGCAGGAAGGCAACTGCAATTCAATGGCACTAGGAGACTGATGATTCACAGTCAAAAAAGTTAGGATTTAAAATATTTTCAATACTGTTACAACAAATATGATTGGTGGCAGTTGTTGCCTAGTGGGCCTGGCACACACGCTGGCAGGCAGGCAGGCAACTGCAATTCAATGGCACTAGGAGACTGATGATTCACAGTCAAAAAAGTTAGGATTTAAAATATTTTCTATACTGTTACAACAAATATGATTGGTGGCAGTAGTTGGCTAGTGGGCCTGGCACACACGCTGGCAGGCAGGAAACTGCAATTCAATGGCACTACCAGACTGATGATTCACAATCTAAGAATTTTTTATTTTAAATATTTACAATACTGTTAGAACAAATATGATTGGTGTAACTAGTTGGCAAGTGGCCTGGCACACACGCTGGCAGGCAGGCAACTGCAATTCAATGGTACTAGCAGACTGATGATTCACAGGCAAAAAATTATTTATTTTAAATATTTACTATACTGTTATAACAAATATGATTGGTGGGAATAGTTGGCACCAAGTGGGCCTGGCACACATGCTGGCAGGCAGGCAGGCAACTGCAATTAGATTACACTAGCAGACTGATCTTTCAGAGTCAAAAAATTATTATTTTTTATATTTAAACTACTGTTATAACAAATATGATTGGTGGCACTAGTTGGCAAGTGGGCCTGGCACACACGCTGGCAGGCAGGCAACTGCAATTAAATAACAATAGCAGACTGATGTAACAGTTTGTTTTTAAAAAGTTACAAAAATGTTACAACAGATAGGAGTAATGGCACTCAGGATAGAAACAGGCACAGTATGTGCTGGCAGCCTGACACACAGGCTGGCACTAGTGGTGGCAGGCTGGCCTGTAAACTAAAATTAAATAACACTAGAAGACTGATGTAAAAGTAGTTTTTTTTTACAAAATGTAATATAATGTTACACCAGATAGGAGTCGTGGACTGGCACTGAGGATGGAAGTAGGCACAGTATATGCTGGCATCCTGACACACAGGCTGGCACTAATGGCAGCCTGGCTGGCCTGGCAACTAAAATTAAATAACACTAGAAGAGGACTGATGTAAAACATTTTTTTTTTAAATTTACACTAATGTTGTTACACCAGATATAAGTGGTGAAAAAAAGAGCTATTCATCTGTGTCACACTATATGATGTGGGCCAGAAACACACAGGCCTGATGGAAAAAGAAATTAGATTACACTAGCAAAATGATTTTTTTTTTTAACTTTAAAATAATGTAAAGCAGATATGAGTTGTGGCTGGTAGGTAGGGCAGCAATTAACCACACCGCAGTATGCTGGTAAGTCAGAACTTAAACGCACAGGCCTGATAGAAAATGAAATTAGATTACACTAGCAAAATAATTTAAAAGTTTTTTTTAACTTTAAAATAATGTTCAGCAGATATGAGTGGTGGCACTGGCTGGCTGCTACGTAGGGCAGCAATTAACCACAGTATGCGCTGTAAGTCAGAAACACACAGGCCTGATAGAAAATAAAATTAGATTACACTAGCAAAATGATTTAAAGGGTTTTTTTTAAAAAAATTTAAAAAAAGGTTAAGCACATATGAGTCGTGGCTGATAGCCTAGGTAGGGCAGCAATTAACCACAGTATGCTCTGTAAGTCAGAAACACACAGGCCTGATAGAAAATAAAATTAGATTATGCTAGCAAAATGATTTAATTTTTTTTTTTTTAATTTAAAAAAAAAGGTTAAGCACATATGAGTCGTGGCTGCTAGCCTAGGTAGGGCAGCAATTAACCACAGTATGCTCTGTAAGTCAGAAACACACAGGCCTGATAGAAAATGAAGATAAATTACACTAGCAAAATAATTTCAAATTTTTGTTGGTTAAATTTAAACTAATGTTAAGCAGATATCAGTGGTGGCCTCACACACAGGCTGAAAGCCAGGCAAATGCAAATAAAAATACAAAGAAAAAAAAAAAAATGACTGAAGTTATAGCCCTAAAAAGGGCTTTTTGGGGTGCTGTCCTTACAGCAGAGATTAGATGAGTCCTTCGGGACTATAGTGGGCACTAAATACACTATCCTAGCTATCTATTTCCCTATTATGTCAGCAGCAGCAACACTAAAGCTCCTCTCACTAAGAAAGCAAGATCGTAATGAGTCTAAAATGGCTGCTGCCAAGGAGCTGGGAGGGTCTGTGAGGGAGTGTCTGCTTTATGATTGGCTCTAATGTGTCAGAAGGCTGTGACATACAGGGTCAAAGTTTCCTCAATGATGACACATAGGGGGCGGATTGAACATCGCATATGTTTGCCCGCAGCGGCGAACGCGAACAAGCTATGTTCGCCGGGAACCGTTCACGGGCGAACAGTTCGGGACATCACTAGTCGACTTTTGTACAGCAGCAATCAGAAGTCAGCTTAAACCCCTTGGAAGCGGAGGGGGCAGGTAAGCACCTCAGTTTAGCTGAGGTGTAGAGGTTATCAGTGTGAGGTACATTTAGCTAGAGCTCCGCTCAGCCCAGAGGTTACTTAACCCTTTAAGGACACAGCTTTCAGTTTGCTCAATTGTTTTATGACGGAAAAATTCCGTCATATGTCCTTAAGAGGTTAAATATACCTTTTTGTTGGGATACGTTTTTTTCTTAAAGTGCCAAGACAGGATTACTGTTTTCAGTTGTATTGAATTTCTAGAAAATGTCTGACATGGAGCAGGAGGCTGCTTTCATGAATACGTGTCTTTTTTGCACAGAGGTTCAGATTGTCTCCCCTATGCAATTTTGTTCATGTGTTAAAATGACATTAAAATGCAAAGATAAATTTGTTTTCTACTGAGCCTAATGTCTCTCAGGTTGATGCTGTTAGGGCAATGCCACAGCTCTCTTCTCAAACGTCCCTAGCCTCAATGGCATCACATACAGTGCCCAGCAGTTCCTCTCAACCTACTGGAGGGGTTTCTTTGCAAGCAGAAATGGCTGCCCAGGTATTTTCAGCAGTATCTGCGGCATTAGCTGCTTTTCCTATGCTAAAGGGAAACCGCAAGAGGAAAATTAGAGATTCGGATAGTAAGGTTTCTGCTCCTGCTGCTATCATCGGAGTTGCTCTTCCTCATGAGTCTGATGAGGAAGATACTTCGGTAGCCTCTGAGGGTGAAATCTCAGATTCGGACAGTATAATTCCTTTATCTGACGCTGAAGTTGCAACCTTCAGATTTATGCTGGAACACCTCTGTATACTGTTAACGGAGGTTTTGGCTACGTTGGATTACTCAGACACTCCTGTCATTGTCAATCCTTAAAAAATCTAGTAAACTTAATAAATACTTTGATGTTCCTTCCTCTGTGGAGGTGTTTCCTGTGCCAGACCGTGTTACGGAGATTATAGCACAGGAATGGGAGAAACTAGGGGTACCTTTTTCCCCGTCTCCTATCTTTAAAAGAATGTTTCTGTTCGCTGACTCCATTAAAGAGTCATGGCAATCGGTGCCTAAGGTAGAAGGGGCCATTTCTACTCTGACTAAGAGAACTACTATTCCTATAGCTGCTCTTTAAATGATCCAATGGACAAAAAGCTGGAGGCTTATTTGAAGAAGATGTACGTTCATCAAGGCCTCCAATGGCATCCTGCAGTGTGTATTGCCAGTGTGACAAGTGTGGCATCCCTACTGGTTCGATGCCTTGACTGATTCTCTTCAGGTAGAGACTCCTTTAGAAGAGATACAAGACATAATTAAGGCTCTGAAGCTAGCCAATTCCTTTATTACCAATGCTTCCATGCAGGTTATTAGACTGGGAGCCAAGATATTTGGCTTCGCTGTTCTAGCCCGCAGGGCGTTGTGGCTGAAAACTTGGTCAGCAGAAGTTTCTTCTAAGTCCAAGCTTCTGGCAACCTTGTTTGGTTTTGGTCTGGCAGAAATTATTTCTGATATTACTGGTGGAAAAGGGTCTTTCCTACTACAAGACAAGAAGAATAGACCTAAGGATCGTCAGAGTAATTTTCGTTCCTTTCGTAATTTCAAAGGAAAACCCTCCTAGTCTTCTTTCAAGCAGGAACAGTCCAAGCCCTCTTGAAAGCCCAATCAGTCTTAAAACAAGAGGAAGCAATAAAGGAAACCCGCAGTTGAATCTAAATCAACATGAAGGGTTTGTCCCTGATCCGGGATCGGATCATGTGTGGGGGGGCAGACTTTCTCGGTTTTCTCGGGCTTTGATTCAAGATGTCCAAGATCTTTGGGCTGTGGACATAGTTTCTCAGGGTTACAAATTGCAATTCAAGACTTTTTCTCCCAGGGGAAAGTTTCACCTCTCAAGATTTATCTGCAGGTCAGATAAAAAGAGAGGCATTCTTGAAATGTGTTCAGGATCTTTCTTCCCTGGGAGTGATAGTTCCAGTTCCTGTGCAGGAACAGGGCCTAGGTTTCTATTCAAATTTTTTTTGTAGTTCCCAAAAAAGAGGGAACTTTTCCGAGTGTCTAAACAAATTTCTCAGGGTAGTGTCCTTCAAGATGTAAACAATTCGTTCCATTCTTCCTTTGGTCCAAGAGGGTCAGTTCATGACAACCATAGACCTGAAGGATGTGTATCTTTATGTTCCCATTCACAGGGATCATCACAAGTTCCTGAGATTCACTTTTCTAGACTAACATTTCCAGTTTGTGGCTCTTCCCTTTGGCCTTGCCACAGCTTCTAGAATTTTCTCAAAGGTTCTGGGGGCTCTTTTGGCAGTAATCAGGTCTCAGTGAATTGCTGTGGCGCCATACCTGGACGATATATTGGTTTGGGCGCCATCTTTTCAACAAGCAAACTCTCATACAGAGATCTTGTTGTCTTTTCTACATTCCCAAAGGTCAGAAAATCAAAGATTCTTTCCTCTTGCCTCTCTCTGCACTCTACTGTTCGGCCATCTGTGGCTCAATGTATGGAGTTAATTGGTCTGATGATCGCTTCCATGGACATTATTTCCTTTGCTCAATTCCATTTGAGAGCTCTGCAGTTATGCATGCTCAGGCAATGGAATGGACACCATTCAGATCTCTCTGAGGATAGATCTAGATCAGTCAACAAGAGACTCCCTTACATGGTGGCTTTCTCAGGAACATCTGTCTCAGGGTACATGCTTCTGGAGACCTTCCTGGTGATTGTGACCATGGACGCCAGCCTGCTGGTCTGGGATTCGTTAAAGGTGCAAGGACTATGGACTCGGTAGGAGTCAGCTCTCCCCATAAACATCTTTACAATGCTCTGAATAAGAATAAAATATCTTTTAAGAATAAAATACTTCCCTTAACATTACGTTTTATCTAAATCACTAACGCCTTAATAAATGAGCATCTAGATCCATATTAGTAGACACTTTATTTAATCACATAAGATATAATTTATACACCAGTTTTTAAGGCATGAAGAATTAAATTGTTTTTCCCAAACCCTTTTTATCAGTTTAACACTGGACCTTTATATTATATTATATTTTACAAAATACCTTACCCTAACACAACTAATTATAAAAATCATTGCCCGATACAAACTTCACACTATTTTTTACTACACAAAATGTGAATTCTATTACAGGTGTATCACTTTACATTTTTCAAATTTCCTTTTTTTACGTTTTGTGTTAATAATTTTTCTATGACCTGTTCTATTGGCTAACAGTAATCACAAACACCCAATAGTAACACAGATTGCCTACCAATGTTATCCAATAGCAATCTATACTGCCCTTTATAAATGCCCCACAGAGTGTTTAATGGCATCTTGATAAAGGCTACGGCCGAAACGCGTAGAGCTGCCTACACTCTGAAACACTGCACCTATAGCCGGGCAATTTGAAAAAAACGGTTATTTGAAAAACCGTTCAGTTTGAAAAAGCCGGTCACTTCTGAAAAAAGCCGGTACTTTGAAATTTGAACCCTTTTTTGCCGCCAAACGGATCCTAAGAAATCCAACTGCTGCTACACACTGGTGCTGCTACACACTGGTTCAGCTAAGGATCCAGAAGTCCATACTGACAGAGAGTATTGGGACACAGGAACACCCAAAGAATTTTCTCCTTCATTTGCGAACTACAGTCCATACTGACAGAGAGTATTGGGACACCGCAATCTACAGGAAATCCCACAAGACTTTTAACAAAGAAAACTCCATTTGGAATTAGATACCTGCTATCAGACCGGAGTCCATACTGATAAATAGTATTGAGACAACCGCCATCCACAAAAGAACCCTTTTTAGCTATTACTAATAGCATATCCATATGAATGTCTTTCAACGGATCCCACTATACCACTAAGTAGTTTTGGGAACCACTACTTTCTAAGGTACTTTTATAAGGTGTTTATAAGGCACTGTCCTACCAATCAACCGCTCTTATCAAAACTACCTAACTTTGGTTGTATTATACAATTTTTATAAAACCTTTTTATCTATCTATTTTTATCCACTGCAGTGAGATACATACACGACACATATATATATTATGTAAATATGTATTTTATGTCTTTTTAATTTGTCATTTTTTAACCTGCATATTTCTTGTATTTGTTAAAACTTGTAATTGTTACAACTTGTATTCGCTACATTGTTCATTATAAAAATTGTCACATTTTGTACACTACCCAAGTCTTTCTTTCTTTTTATTACATATACATTGGCACTTGCTAATGTACAGTGGGCAGGGGTATTAGATAAGATGGTACTTGCTAATATACAGTGTGCAGGGGTATTAGATAAGATGGTACTTGCTAATGTACAATGAGCAGGGGTATTAGATAAGATGGCACTTGCTAATGTACAGTGGGCAGAGGTATTAGATAAGATGGCACTTGCTAATGTACAGTGGGCAGGGGTATTAGATAAGATGGAACTTGCTAATGTACAGTGGGCAGGGGTATTAGATACGATGGTACTTGCTAATGTACAGTGGGCAGGGGTATTAAATAAGATGATACTTGCTAATGTACAGTGGGCAGGGGTATTAGATAAGATGATACTTGCTAATGTACAGTAGGCAGGGGTATTAGATAAGATGGTACTTGCTAATGTACAGTAGGCAGGGGTAGTAGATAAGATAGTACTTGCTAATGTATAGTGGTCAGGGATTTTAGATAAGATGGAACTTGCTAATGTACAGTGGGCAGGGGTATTAGATAAGATGGCACTTGCTAATGTACTATGGGCAGGGGTATTAGATAAGATGCTACTTGCTAATTACCAGTGGGCAGGGGTATTAGATAAGATGCTACTTGCTAATTACCAGTGGGCAGGGGTATTAGATAAGATGGTACTTGCTAATGTACAGTGGGCAGGGGTATTAGATAAGATGGTACTTGCTAATGTACAGTGGGCAGGGGTATTAGATAACATGCTACTTGCTAATGTACAGTGGGCAGGTGTATTAGAGAAGATGGTACTTGCTAATGTACAGTGGGTAGGGGTATTAGATAAGATGGTACTTGCTAATGAATGTACAGTGTGCAGGGGTATTAGATAATATGGTACTTGCTAATGTACAGTGGCCAGGGGTATTAGATAAGATGGAACTTGCTAATGTACAATAGGCAGGGGTATTAGATAAGATGGTACTTGAGAATGGACAAGTGAAGGGGAGCTGTATATCAATTAATAAAAAATTGAAAATTTGAAAAAAATTGAAAAAAAATATATTAACAAAGTGCTTTTATTCGTGTTGCATCGTGGTGGCTAAGCAGATATTTAAAATACAGAATTTGTATGTGTTAACTGGTTTGTGTGGTGATAAGACAATATGATTGTGGAGGTTAATATATGTAATAAAAAGAAAGAAAGACTTGGGTAGTGTACAAAATGTGACAATTTTTATAATGAACAATGTAGCGAATACAAGTTGTAACAATTACAAGTTTTAACAAATACAAGAAATATGCAGGTTAAAAAATGACAAATTAAAAAGACATAAAATACATATTTACATAATATATATATATGTGTCGTGTATGTATCTCACTGCAGTGGATAAAAATAGATAGATAAAAAGGTTTTATAAAAATTGTATAATACAACCAAAGTTAGGTAGTTTTGATAAGAGCGGTTGATTGGTAGGACAGTGCCTTATAAACACCTTATAAAAGTACCTTAGAAAGTAGTGGTTCCCAAAACTACTTAGTGGTATAGTGGGATCCGTTGAAAGACATTCATATGGATATGCTATTAGTAATAGCTAAAAAGGGTTCTTTTGTGGATGGCGGTTGTCTCAATACTATTTATCAGTATGGACTCCGGTCTGATAGCAGGTATCTAATTCCAAATGGAGTTTTCTTTGTTAAAAGTCTTGTGGGATTTCCTGTAGATTGCGGCGTCCCAATACTCTCTGTCAGTATGGACTGTAGTTCGCAAATGAAGGAGAAAATTCTTTGGGTGTTCCTGTGTCCCAATACTCTCTGTCAGTATGGACTTCTGGATCCTTAGCTGAACCAGTGTGTAGCAGCACCAGTGTGTAGCAGCAGTTGGATTTCTTAGGATCCGTTTGGCGGCAAAAAAGGGTTCAAATTTCAAAGTACCGGCTTTTTTCAGAAGTGATCGGCTTTTTCAAACTGAACGGTTTTTCAAATAACCGTTTTTTTCAAATTGCCCGGCTATAGGTGCAGTGTTTCAGAGTGTAGGCAGCTCTACGCGTTTCGGCCGTAGCCTTTATCAAGATGCCATTAAACACTCTGTGGGGCATTTATAAAGGGCAGTATAGATTGCTATTGGATAACATTGGTAGGCAATCTGTGTTACTATTGGGTGTTTGTGATTACTGTTAGCCAATAGAACAGGTCATAGAAAAATTATTAACACAAAACATAAAAAAAGGAAATTTGAAAAATGTAAAGTGATACACCTGTAATAGAATTCACATTTTGTGTAGTAAAAAATAGTGTGAAATTTGTATCGGGCAATGATTTTTATAATTAGTTGTGTTAGGGTAAGGTATTTTGTCAAATATAATATAATATAAAGGTCCAGTGTTAAACTGATAAAAAGGGTTTGGGAAAAACAATTTAATTCTTCATGCCTTAAAAACTGGTGTATAAATTATATCTTATGTGATTAAATAAAGTGTCTACTAATATGGATCTAGATGCTCATTTATTAAGGCGTTAGTGATTTAGATAAAACGTAATGTTAAGGGAAGTATTTTATTCTTAAAAGATGTGGTTTTTGATTATTGTTCGTCATTTGGCCTTAGTTGTCAGCCTGGTTTATCAGGTTCCAGTCGGACAATATCACCTCAGTAACTTACATCAACCATCAAGGAGGAAATCTGAGTTCCTTAGCCATAAAGGAGGTGACTCAGATTGTTTAGTGGGCGGATGTTCACAATTGCTGTTTATCTGCCATCTACATTCCAGGAGTAGACAACTGGGAAGCAAACTTCCTGAGTAGACAGACGTTTCATCCAGGGGAGTGGGCTCTCTATCTGGAGGTGTTCTCTAGGTTAACCCTCAATTGGGGGGTGCCGGAATTGGATCTGATGGAGTCTCGGCAGAATGCCAAGCTTCCAAGGTACTGTTCGAGGTGGAGGGATCCGCAGGCCGCCCTGATAGATGCTCTGGCGGTTCCTTGGGATTTCAATCTTGCATGCCCATTTCCTCTTTGCACTCCTTCCAAGCAGGAGAAAGCATTGGTGCTTGTTATAGCCCCTGCGTGGCCTCGCAGGATCTGGTATGCAGACCTAGTGAAGATGTTGTCTCTTCCACCTCGGAGGTTGCCTCTGAGGAAGGATCTTCTAACTCGGGGTCCATTTGTTCATCCAAATATCGTTTCTCTGAATCTGACTGCTTGGAGATAGAACGCTTAGTCTTGTCTAAGCGTAGTTTTTCTGAGTCGGTCATTGAGACCTTGATTCAGACTATTAAGCCTGTTACTAGAAAGATTTACTATAAGTTGTGGCATAAATACCTTTATTGGTGTTTCCAAGGGCTACTCTTGGAGTAGGGTCAGGATTCCGAGAATTTTGGCTTTCCTCCAGGAAGGTCTGGAGAAGGGTTTGTTAGTCAGTACTCTGAAGGGTCAGATTTCTGCACTATCTATTTTGTTGTATAAGATGTTCAAGTTTTTTGTCAGACCCTGGTTAGAATCCAGCCTGTGTTTAAGTCTGTTGGAGCCTTAACCTTGTTCTTAAAGTTCTACAGCAGGCCCCGTTTGACCCTATGCATTCCATAGATATTAAGTTATTATCTTGGAATGTTTTGTTTCTTGTTGCTATCTCTTCTGCTCTGAGAGTCTCAGAGCTCTCAGCTTTGCAGTGTGATTCACCTTTAATCAATTTAAATCAGAATCTTTCAACGCATAATGGGTGTATTAAATTGGATATTGGTTTGTGGTTCCTCTATTTGTTCTCATATTTTTAACTGTTGCCAACAGCGATCCCCTTTTCAGCTGAACGGCTGTCATTGTTATTGCTCTTGTCTGATAATGCGGCTATCATTATCTGAAGTGTTAGTAGGATTCTGATCCATTTCGGGTGTATATATTCACATTTCCATTATTCGATACCTTTAGTAATGTTATTGTCTTATTCATTCACGCCCTTCTACACTGGCACTGATGACGTATTTTCACTCCCACTGTTGTTATGACAACTTAGTCTACATATATATCACATAATGTCTTAGCGGAGCTTTATTATTCTATTTCCCTACTATATTTGTAATGTTTTCGTGTTATGTATCCTATGCCAAGAGGTTGATTTTAGTTTAGTATAGTTTTGGTCTTTTCTCTTCTTTGGTTCTCGTTTTTTCCCAACACATTATGTACACGCCCCTCTTTCCTACACTAAGACGTGTAAATCAAACACTCATTAATTTGATTTAATTTTTGTTGTATAATTATTTATATTATATCTCTTCCTCAGATTAGGAGTTATTAGTATTTACACTAATATGAATTGTAGTGAATGTAATCTTGATGAAATTGACACGTTCTCTCACTATAAACACTTGTCATATTCTTACTGACTAATGGAAGGTACCATTATTAGATTGTTATAGGCAATTTAGCCTGGTGCTTATTTTCAATTGCAAAGGATAATCTTGCATTTTTACCCATACAAGTGGTTATCTGTTGTCTTTGGAGAAAGAATACTGTTTATTAATTGGGTGCATATATGTTATATGTTGTGTCTCATGATATTATTATATGTTATATATTTACATTAATGTATCACCCCTTCTATGTGTACTTGGTACTATCTGATAAGGGCGTGCATTTTTTCTGCAACCTGTTTGGTTTGTTTATGGTTTAAATATGGCAGCTGTGATTTTGTTTTTTATATAGCCTGACGAAACAGTGTGTTACACTGAGAAACGCGTTGCTGTTGTTTTTACTATTTTAATAAACTTTTTAAGTTTTTCCATCTCCTCACTTGCTGCCGACCTTTTTAATTACATTATTGGATGACCTTTTTGGAACTTTTATAGTTATTATTATAGCTGCTGTAGCTGTGGGACGATCATTGCTGGACTGATCGCTGCTGACTGACCCTTGTCTGTGGTATCTCTGGACTCTCCCTGGCGAGACGAGGATCCGCTCTTGTGACATCACCCATTGGTCTACCGGACGACGAGTGGTTCCGGACTGCTGTTATTGCACATCTGTGCTTTACATCTTGTGAGTAGGATTCTTATGTCATCTGTGTCTGTTTTACCAGTTATCATATGATCTGCACCATGTGGCCCCCTCTATTCTGATTTGTCTAGATTCCTTCTATTTGTGTCGTGGGGTGACACCCTAGAGGAGCGGCCTATCGATTTGAAGACATATCTTCTGGCATCATTCATTACAGTTTTTGGGGACTAATCCACTACATGTTATCACCCATTGGACTGTCAGTTTGTGTATTATAGATCATATTCATTGTATATATTGCCCCTATTGTTAATTTTTATTATTTTTAGATATTTTCAGATTTGTTTATCTCACCCACCATCAAGTGCCTGTCTTATCATCCCTAGGCGCCTCTTACAGGTACTGTAGTGACATTAGTTGTCACTAGAGTACTAGTTATCTACTTTTTTTCTATGGTTGAGATGTATAATTCATTTGGCATATGAGACTGCTCGTCAGCAGCCTCCTGAGAGAATTACAGCTCATTCCACCAGGGCTGTCTCCTCATCGTGGGCTTTCAAAAATGAAGCTTATGTGGAACCGATTTGCAAGGCTGCAACTTGGTCCTCTCTGCACACTTTTTCGAAATTTTACAAATTTGATACTTTTGCCTCGGCTGAGGCTTCCTTTTAGAGAAAGGTTCTTCAAGTAGTGGTGCCCGCTGTTTAGGCCTGCCTGTTTGGTTATCCCTCCATTGTCATCCGTGTCCTCTAGCTTGGGTATTGGTTCCCACTAGTAATTTAGGATGTTGTGGACTCACCATAACTTTGGGAAGAAAACTAAATGTATGCTTACCTGATACATTTATTTCTTTCCGGATATGGTGAGTCCACGACCCACCACTTTTTGTTTTACAACAGTTATTTTGTCTAAACCTCAGGCACCTCTACACTTTTTGTGTTATTCCTTGTTCCATTTCCTTTTGGTCGAATAACTGGGGGTTATGGGTAGGGGAGTGAAACTTAACAGCTTTGCTGTGGTGCTCTTTGCCTCTTCCTGCTGGCCAGGAGTGATATTCACACTAGCAATTGAGGATGTCATGGACTCACCATATCCGGAAATAAATAAATTTATCAGGTAAGCATACATTTTGGGGGGTTTTGTATGCATTTTTTACACAAACACTGCACTTTGGCTGCTTCTGTCATCATCCTTATATGTTTTGCTGCTATAAAACACACATATTTGTGTTTGGCAATGTCCTATGAGTACAACAGTACCCCCTGTTACAGTACCAACAGGATACCAAGGTTAATACCAGATGAACAATGTCCTGCATAGGGAATCAGCAATTCACAACCCAGCCAGTTTCAGGTTTAAAACAGAATGTCTACTTTATTTGAAGGCAGCACACAGATTTATACACCCTGGCTTCAGGTTACAAAGGGCATTGGTTTAACAGTAAAGCAAACATATGAACAATGCATCAAAACTCTAACAATTGTCTATTCACAGGTAAAACAGATTAACATATTAAGTTAATTAACTAGGGAAGAACGTTTACTCAGACAATCTGATGTTGGGCAGTCTAGTTAACATAATCACACAAGGACACAATCAGTTTACCCAGACAGACTCCTGAGACACAATCAGATCTGAAACATACATAGAATACATCTTATTACTGAATATAGGAACAGTTCTTATTAGCTATAAAGTCTTTATGCCCACTTGCTTTATAGAGTCACAATTGCTCCCACAAGGGGCACTCACACCCTGTACCCATCCTGTATTTATGGATACAGGGTGACATAGACATAAGACAGAGTTATGAAAGTACATGGGGTGTCCAGCATATAAAATTCCATATTTCCATGCAGTCTCTGGGTATCCTTAAGCCCATGTACCTCCAGCCCAAAGAATGTTCCATAACAGGCCCTCCAATGTACAGTGGCGAGATTGGTTTTGTCACATCTCTCCCCTTTTCCAAACAGACTAACAGGGTATCTGACCTCCTGCCGGTCAGTGCCCTGGTTAGTCCAGCAACCCACCCATAAAACACAATTAGTAGTACAGCCCACCCACAATAAATGGTTACTACACCTGAGTACAGGGAAAACTTGTCCATGTCCAGGTACCTCACCACAGCTGTGTGGGGGACTGGTACGCTGAATTGGTGGGTTGCGAGGTGGGCAGAGACCAGCTGTACTCTGCCCGGGTGCCAGCACTACCATGGAAGTAGCCTGGTGGGAGCCTGGTTGCTGGAGGGGGAGACCGACTGTCTCCCCTTTGGATACATAGCTGTGCTGCTGGAGGGGGAGACCATTCGTCTCCCCTTTGGCTAAACAGCTGTTGCTGGGGGACAGGACCAACTGTCCCTACCCCTTGTAACGCAGCCTGCCGCTGGGGAATGGAGTCTGGGCTCCCAAAGTCAGGCTCTGCAAAGGACTCCCATAACAAGCCAGGACCATCAAACTCCTCTCCCTCTGGTTTGTCATGCTCGGCTGTCCAGGGTATATAATGTGCCATATACCACCAGAGCGCCTGGTAGGCATGTCAGTTTGCTGGGACAATCCATCTGGATTCCCGTTATGAGAGAGAATTCCTGTCCATACAAACAAGGGTTCAAATTCCTCAGTGCCCAGACCAGGGCCAAACAGTCCTTCAAAATCCCATCAGCTTCTTTACGAGTTTTCTGTACCTGCTCTTTATAGGTATCCACAATCCCTTCATACTGACATAGGGTGCCCTTGAGTTGCTGCACCTCACTATGAGCCAGCGTCAGCTTCTCCTCAAGTGTCGCTAAGTTTGTCTTTAAGGTTTCATGTCCCACTCTCAAGCTGGTGTTTTCTGCAGTCTGTCGGTGCAGCTTGTCTAGCAGAGATTCACGTTCTAAACGTGCTTTTTCCTCTGCGCTCCTCTTCTCCTTCATCAGCGCATTGTAACGGGACCTCCACATATCAATAGCGGATAGAGATTTACTGAGCTCAGCGTCCTGGGGCTTAGCAGCAGGTGGGTCAGTCTCTGCTGCACGGATCTGGGCATGGGTAGTCACAGAGTTAACATCAGCGGGACCCATAGGAGCGTAGGCAGAAACAAGGGGGGCCAAGTCATTTCCAAGAAGAACATCAGCAGGTAAGTCCTTCTTGACCCCCACATTCACAGGTCTAGCGCCCACTCCCCAATCCAAATGTACCCTGGCAACAGGTAGGCTGAACACATCGCCCCTTGCTACCCTCACAGCCACAGTGTCTCCAGTGTACTGTTTCTCAGACACCAAGTTCTTTTGAAGCAAGGTCATGGTAGCACCAGTATCCCGTAGACCACTGACCTTCTTCCCATTCACTTTAACCAGTTGCCGGTTATTCCGGTGGGCAGCTTGCACAAGGTCTGCCTCATGTAGGATGCTCCAGCATTCTTGCGCCTCTACGTAGCGGGCCGCAGGCTGAGGATTACGTGGGATTCCGCCGGCAGGTCTTCTCCAGGACTGCGCTTGGTTCGCTGCGTTTAGGGGACACTCTGGTCTTTTGTGCCCTAGTTGCTCACATCCAAAGCATCGAATCGGTTGTGAGTAGCCCCGCAAATTGAACAGGGCTCTCTGAGGGTAGTTCGTGGCCGGAGGCCGTGTGGTATAGCGGTGCGCCGGGGTTTGGTAACTGGCAGCTGCTGGGGTGACTGGGGGTCTGTACTCCACTCTAGCAGGGGGCTTAGTGGTAGCAGTGTCCAGTTTGCGGGCATCCGTATACTCATCTGCCAAGCGAGCCGCTTCCTGCAGGGTGGAGGGTTTACGGTCCCGAACCCACTCTCGAACTCCTGCGGGTAACTTGTCGAAGCAATGTTCCAACAGGAATAGCTGCAGCACCTCTTCCCCAGATACGGCTTGGCACCCCGCTATCCAGTGAGCTGCTGTGCGGTGCACCTTACATGCCCACTCAAGGTAGGAATCTCCAGCTACTTTAACAGTGTCTCTGAACCGCCTCCGGTATGCCTCCGGTGTAACCGCATACCTGGAGAGCAGAGCCTCTTTTACAGTATTATAATCCCTGACTTCCTCATCTGGAATGGCCCGAAAAGCCTCTCTGGCCCGGCCGGATAATTTTCCAGATAATATCGTGACCCAGTCCTCTGCGGGTACCTTGTGTAGTGCACATTGCCTCTCAAAATCCGAAAGGTACCTATCAATCTCTCCTTCTGTTTCCAGGAAGTTTTTAAAAGCTGCAAAATTTACTTTTCTCTTTTC
Organism: Bombina bombina; assembly: GCF_027579735.1. Lineage (NCBI taxonomy): Eukaryota > Metazoa > Chordata > Amphibia > Anura > Bombinatoridae > Bombina > Bombina bombina. The sequence continues at coordinate 1,285,683,939 of NC_069501.1, read as the reverse complement.
CATCTTAGTCAGTATTGTAATAATCCCCCTCTTCCTGAGGTTACTGGCTTGTGTAGTTGCTCTTCTGGGCGATAAGGTTCATTCCGTCGCTGCCACCAATGTTACAGTACCAACAGGATACCAAGGTTAATACCAGATGAACAATGTCCTGCATAGGGAATCAGCAATTCACAACCCAGCCAGTTTCAGGTTTAAAACAGAATGTCTACTTTATTTGAAGGCAGCACACAGATTTATACACCCTGGCTTCAGGTTACAAAGGGCATTGGTTTAACAGTAAAGCAAACATATGAACAATGCATCAAAACTCTAACAATTGTCTATTCACAGGTAAAACAGATTAACATATTAAGTTAATTAACTAGGGAAGAACGTTTACTCAGACAATCTGATGTTGGGCAGTCTAGTTAACATAATCACACAAGGACACAATCAGTTTACCCAGACAGACTCCTGAGACACAATCAGATCTGAAACATACATAGAATACATCTTATTACTGAATATAGGAACAGTTCTTATTAGCTATAAAGTCTTTATGCCCACTTGCTTTATAGAGTCACAATTGCTCCCACAAGGGGCACTCACACCCTGTACCCATCCTGTATTTATGGATACAGGGTGACATAACATACAAAAGAAGGAACTCAGTAGTGCTAAAACAAATGCGTGAAAAACCACTTGAGGTCAGCTAATAGTTAATAGTGCAGTGTATTCCAAACTGTATGACAGCTTAAGGAAACTTTTATAGGTAACTGCATAGGCGAATTGGTCAAAATAAGTCACCCACTGTTGCCCAAGCCTGCTTACTATACCGGACACTTTGGGATCTACGATGCACGGGTACCTTATACCATCTCCGAGTGCTCGTTTCTTCACCGGCTCAGCTGCTTGGCGTCCTCGTGGGTCTGCAGATGTACAGCGTCTCTCCTCTTCGATGAGCGCTAGATCCTATTGGCTAGTCAAAGCGTCGATCAGCAGTAACCAATCCGTGGAAAGTACTGATGCTGAAGAATCACCAATAACTATTTGCTGCACGCACACACCTCCCCACAGCTTAACAGTCCAGGATACACTGGCAAAATGTAGAAATATAGAAAAGCGGTAGTCCTGGAGAGTATAGTTAAAACGTCTTTATTTCAAACTCAGATTAAAAACGAATGGCAATCACAAGTAAAAACATCACAGGTGTGGCACTGTTTGGCTTACGCGTTTCGGCTGGGAGCCGTAGTCATAGCCTATAGTGCTGTGTGACACACCTCTCTAAATACTCATACCTAAAATCCTATTGGTTAAAAATTAGAACACACCTGTTGATTACATACTCTATACAAAGAGAACTAATATTAACAGTACCTCCTAAGCAATTAAACCTAGCGATTTTGACAAATACAACATTCACTTATACATAGAATAAACATGTTGTAGAATGAGAAATACACACCAAACCTCCAAAATTAGAAATAGTGCAATATACAATGTGCAAAATCTCAAAACATACATTGTGTACTATATGTACCATATTAGCTATATATATTCTCATTCTAACTAAGAATATGAGGAGTCAAAAGTCAAAACATGTTATACACATAGAAAAGTCAAATACTGTTAAGGCGGATCCTAACCCTATAACATAATTATAGATCTTAATCGTAAGCAATAATATGGGTAAAATTTCTAAGTTACATGATTGTCCTAAGTAATCCAGGGTAAAGTATAAATGGACAAATGAAATCAAATGCCTGAATAGCGCAAGAGATTACAGAGTCCTAAACAGATAAATATGACATGCATAGGAGTGGCTCACAGAGAGCTAAGAAGCCCAGACCAGTTACCACAAATTCATGATATCATACTTGGAGTTGAGCCCATTTGGAATACGAGTGCCCATTGTGAAAATCCAATGGGCTTCTCTCAACTCCAGTATGCGATCTATGGAACCTCCCCTTTTGGGTCTGTGAACCCTTTCTATAGCACTCCAAGAAAAGGAAGAAAGGTTCCCTCCATGGTAGACCCCGAAATGCTGGACTACAGGGGTACTCGATTTAACTGTAGTAAAAGAGGAAAGATGTTCCCTAATTCTGGTGTTTACATCTCTGGAGGTAAGACCTATGTATTGAATTTTACATGAGGAGCAGTTAAGTACATAAATCACATTAGTACATGTGCAATTTAAGAGTGTTTTGATATTAAATGTTTTCCCTGTAACATAACTTGTAAATGTATTTCCAGTGCGTACAAAGTCACACGGTTTACATTTTCTGTGGCCGCATTTATGCATGCCCTGATGTCTGATCCACGCACAAGCATCATTAGTCTTAGTCGGCAACATAGTTGGAGATAGCTGGGAGCCCAGTGTGGGACCTTTCCTGTATGCACACCTAACCCCACTTTTAACCATTTCAATTAATTTATCATCTGCATTGAGGATTTTAAAGTGCTTACGTATAATGGAACAAATGTCATTGTATTGTCCACTGTGAGTGGTGACAAACGTCACTCCATCAAAGGGCTTAGAATCATTTATTTGTCTATCTACCAGAAGACTATCTCTGGTTTTGGAGCTCACCAAATGTTTGGCCTTACGAATGGCTTTTTTTGGATATCTGCGTTGTTGAAGCCTAGATTCAAGGTCCCTGGCTAAAGTCTTGAAGTCGCTGTCATCTGAACAGTTTCTTTTTAATCTGATCATCTCCCCTTTAGCAATTGCTTCTGGGACATGTTTCGGATGGCAGCTAGTCCCGAATAAGACTGAATTCCCTGAGATGGGTTTCCTATAGGAAACTGTTTTAACTCTGCCATCTGGGAGCCCTATAAGGGTAAGATCTAAAAAATTAGCACTTATGTCATTAAATTCAAATGTAAATTTGAGATTCATGTCATTTGAATTTAGGGTTGAACAGAATTCTACAGCTTGTTGTTGGGTTCCTGTCCATATGAAGATCAGATCGTCTATATATCTTCGATATGTAGATATATAGACACGGAAAGGGTTACTATCTCCAAAGATGTGGAAGAACTCCCAGAATCCTAGGAACAGATTAGCATAAGATGGGGCAAATTTTGCCCCCATCGCTGTTCCACACCTTTGGAGATAGTACACCCCCTCGAACACAAAAAAATTGTGTGTAAGGAGGAACCCCACAACTTTCACAATAAAACAATTGAAATCTTCAGTGTAATTACCAAAATTGTCTAAGAAAAAACAAATTGCCTTCAAACCTGTGTCATGTGGTATACAGGAGTAGAGTGAGACAGCATCCACAGTTAACCATCTGGATTGTGATGTCCAGACTACATTTTTCATTAACTGTAAAACATGTTTAGTATCTCGCAAATGCGAGGGTAATGAAATAACCATTGGCTGTAGGATGCTGTCCACCCACTCAGATAAATTACACAGCAGGGAATCAACCCCACTTACAATTGGGCGACCTTTAACTTCAAAGAGGGACTTGTGGACCTTAGGAAAATGGTGGAAGGCAGGAATTTTAGGAAAATCAGGGACCAGGTATGCAAAAGTAGTTGGATCAATGAACCCTGATTCCACACCCTCATCCAAAAGATCCACAAGCTCCCTCCTGAAGACAGAGGTGGGGTCACCTTTAAGGATGGAATATTCCTCCCTATTATTAAGTTGCCTTAATGCTTCAGCAACATAAGTTTCACGGTCAAGAACAACAGTCATACCTCCTTTATCGGCTTTTCTTATGGTGATACTGGAGTTATCTTTTAACTCTTTGACTGCCGCTCTTTCCCTGAAACCTAGGTTGCTTTTAGGTCGTTTCTTGGACTGTTTGAGAGCAATAAGATCTTGTTCAACCCTGTTGTGAAAGGTTTCTATAACATTACCCCTAACCTGTATGGGGTAAAAAGTAGATTTTCCCTTCATCAGGGGGCCTCTATTAAGAGTGCCTTGCGTGTTATGAATAGATTCTGACTGTAATTGTTGTAAAGAGACTACATCACATGTTTGTGAAAAGGAGAGAGACTCATTATAAGTCGAAGTCCCCTGTTGTTCATTATCACTGGCTTCACTAGTTGATGAAAAATATTTTTTTAAAGTTATGTTTCTAGTAAATTTATTGAGATCCAATAAGGTTTTGAACACATCGAAGTCATTGGTAGGTGAAAAGTTGAGCCCCAGACTAAGTACTTTTAATTGATCAACAGTAAGCAGTATAGAAGACAAGTTGATAACATTACTATATGTAGCATCTATTTGTACTTTGTGATTGATTTGACTTGTCTCAGCTGGTATCTCTGCTGTGCCTGTGAGTTGTGATAAGATTGTGTTTTGGACTTCCTCCCTCCCCCTTTGTGTGGGATCTGGTCCTGGGGAAAAACCTGTTCCATAAGGCCTATATTTCCTGTTTGTGTGGCATTAACATGTAGACCTGGCTGGGATGCAGGTATGGGATACATAGAATAGTTAGAGTTCGTTTGGGGAGTTATATTATAGGGTGTCTCTACTATATGTGGTGGGGGAGTGATTATAGACCTCTGTGCAGGTAGTGAGTTGCTTTGTATCTCTCCTATACACTGAGGTTCACTAGTATTAATACTGGTAGTTACACTTGATGTTTGAATGTTTGATATATCATCACTACCATCTGTACTATACTCAGTATCACTTCCAGAGAACGTTACATTTCTATTGTTGTTCGTCTGTCTGTGTCTGTTCCTACGTCCCCTTCCTCTCCCCCCGAATCTGGGCTGATTTTGTCTAAATGTAGATCTTTGTTTTTTACTCCATATATACACTGTATTATTAAGATAATCATTCTTATCTCTCAAAAATTTAGTGTGTTTCCTCTCCATGATATTTGATCTGCTAGTAGCTAAAATACCTCTAAGGATGTTGTCAAATTTGGCAAAATCAGATACTGTGCTGCGCAAATTAAGTTCTGCCTGTAACTCTGCAATTTCTGACTTAATTTTATCAAGTTGCTTAACTTTGTATTGTAACATAAGAAGCATCAGATTAAGTGAGCAATTGGATAATACTTTGTTCCATTCTTCCACAAAGTCTTTATCGTTACAGTCCACATCAAAGGTTGGAAATTTAAAAATACGTAGACCTCTGGGGATCATTTGTAATGATCGGTATTTCTCAATTGTCCAAATATCCCACTGGAGTTTGGATTCCTTAATCAGCAGATCTTCCATCATGACAAAGAGTGAGCTAAGTGCTAGTACACTTTTGTCCTCAGAAAATATCACTTCACTACTAGCAGTCCCTTCATATCTTGCTGAATAGGGCATCAAAGAGTAAAATTGCTGTATAGGAGCGAACGAACTCTAACTATTCTATGTATCCCATACCTGCATCCCAGCCAGGTCTACATGTTAATGCCACACAAACAGGAAATATAGGCCTTATGGAACAGGTTTTTCCCCAGGACCAGATCCCACACAAAGGGGGAGGGAGGAAGTCCAAAACACAATCTTATCACAACTCACAGGCACAGCAGAGATACCAGCTGAGACAAGTCAAATCAATCACAAAGTACAAATAGATGCTACATATAGTAATGTTATCAACTTGTCTTCTATACTGCTTACTGTTGATCAATTAAAAGTACTTAGTCTGGGGCTCAACTTTTCACCTACCAATGACTTCGATGTGTTCAAAACCTTATTGGATCTCAATAAATTTACTAGAAACATAACTTTAAAAAAATATTTTTCATCAACTAGTGAAGCCAGTGATAATGAACAACAGGGGACTTCGACTTATAATGAGTCTCTCTCCTTTTCACAAACATGTGATGTAGTCTCTTTACAACAATTACAGTCAGAATCTATTCATAACACGCAAGGCACTCTTAATAGAGGCCCCCTGATGAAGGGAAAATCTACTTTTTACCCCATACAGGTTAGGGGTAATGTTATAGAAACCTTTCACAACAGGGTTGAACAAGATCTTATTGCTCTCAAACAGTCCAAGAAACGACCTAAAAGCAACCTAGGTTTCAGGGAAAGAGCGGCAGTCAAAGAGTTAAAAGATAACTCCAGTATCACCATAAGAAAAGCCGATAAAGGAGGTATGACTGTTGTTCTTGACCGTGAAACTTATGTTGCTGAAGCATTAAGGCAACTTAATAATAGGGAGGAATATTCCATCCTTAAAGGTGACCCCACCTCTGTCTTCAGGAGGGAGCTTGTGGATCTTTTGGATGAGGGTGTGGAATCAGGGTTCATTGATCCAACTACTTTTGCATACCTGGTCCCTGATTTTCCTAAAATTCCTGCCTTCCACCATTTTCCTAAGGTCCACAAGTCCCTCTTTGAAGTTAAAGGTCGCCCAATTGTAAGTGGGGTTGATTCCCTGCTGTGTAATTTATCTGAGTGGGTGGACAGCATCCTACAGCCAATGGTTATTTCATTACCCTCGCATTTGCGAGATACGAAACATGTTTTACAGTTAATGAAAAATGTAGTCTGGACATCACAATCCAGATGGTTAACTGTGGATGCTGTCTCACTCTACTCCTGTATACCACATGACACAGGTTTGAAGGCAATTTGTTTTTTCTTAGACAATTTTGGTAATTACACTGAAGATTTCAATTGTTTTATTGTGAAAGTTGTGGGGTTCCTCCTTACACACAATTTTTTTGTGTTCGAGGGGGTGTACTATCTCCAAAGGTGTGGAACAGCGATGGGGGCAAAATTTGCCCCATCTTATGCTAATCTGTTCCTAGGATTCTGGGAGTTCTTCCACATCTTTGGAGATAGTAACCCTTTCCGTGTCTATATATCTACATATCGAAGATATATAGACGATCTGATCTTCATATGGACAGGAACCCAACAACAAGCTGTAGAATTCTGTTCAACCCTAAATTCAAATGACATGAATCTCAAATTTACATTTGAATTTAATGACATAAGTGCTAATTTTTTAGATCTTACCCTTATAGGGCTCCCAGATGGCAAAGTTAAAACAGTTTCCTATAGGAAACCCATCTCAGGGAATTCAGTCTTATTCGGGACTAGCTGCCATCCGAAACATGTCCCAGAAGCAATTGCTAAAGGGGAGATGATCAGATTAAAAAGAAACTGTTCAGATGACAGCGACTTCAAGACTTTAGCCAGGGACCTTGAATCTAGGCTTCAACAACGCAGATATCCAAAAAAAGCCATTCGTAAGGCCAAACATTTGGTGAGCTCCAAAACCAGAGATAGTCTTCTGGTAGATAGACAAATAAATGATTCTAAGCCCTTTGATGGAGTGACGTTTGTCACCACTCACAGTGGACAATACAATGACATTTGTTCCATTATACGTAAGCATTTTAAAATCCTCAATGCAGATGATAAATTAATTGAAATGGTTAAAAGTGGGGTTAGGTGTGCATACAGGAAAGGTCCCACACTGGGCTCCCAGCTATCTCCAACTATGTTGCCGACTAAGACTAATGATGCTTGTGCGTGGATCAGACATCAGGGCATGCATAAATGCGGCCACAGAAGATGTAAACCGTGTGACTTTGTACGCACTGGAAATACATTTACAAGTTATGTTACAGGGAAAACATTTAATATCAAAACACTCTTAAATTGCACATGTACTAATGTGATTTATGTACTTAACTGCTCCTCATGTAAAATTCAATACATAGGTCTTACCTCCAGAGATGTAAACACCAGAATTAGGGAACATCTTTCCTCTTTTACTACAGTTAAATCGAGTACCCCTGTAGTCCAGCATTTCGGGGTCTACCATGGAGGGAACCTTTCTTCCTTTTCTTGGAGTGCTATAGAAAGGGTTCACAGACCCAAAAGGGGAGGTTCCATAGATCGCATACTGGAGTTGAGAGAAGCCCATTGGATTTTCACAATGGGCACTCGTATTCCAAATGGGCTCAACTCCAAGTATGATATCATGAATTTGTGGTAACTGGTCTGGGCTTCTTAGCTCTCTGTGAGCCACTCCTATGCATGTCATATTTATCTGTTTAGGACTCTGTAATCTCTTGCGCTATTCAGGCATTTGATTTCATTTGTCCATTTATACTTTACCCTGGATTACTTAGGACAATCATGTAACTTAGAAATTTTACCCATATTATTGCTTACGATTAAGATCTATAATTATGTTATAGGGTTAGGATCCGCCTTAACAGTATTTGACTTTTCTATGTGTATAACATGTTTTGACTTTTGACTCCTCATATTCTTAGTTAGAATGAGAATATATATAGCTAATATGGTACATATAGTACACAATGTATGTTTTGAGATTTTGCACATTGTATATTGCACTATTTCTAATTTTGGAGGTTTGGTGTGTATTTCTCATTCTACAACATGTTTATTCTATGTATAAGTGAATGTTGTATTTGTCAAAATCGCTAGGTTTAATTGCTTAGGAGGTACTGTTAATATTAGTTCTCTTTGTATAGAGTATGTAATCAACAGGTGTGTTCTAATTTTTAACCAATAGGATTTTAGGTATGAGTATTTAGAGAGGTGTGTCACACAGCACTATAGGCTATGACTACGGCTCCCAGCCGAAACGCGTAAGCCAAACAGTGCCACACCTGTGATGTTTTTACTTGTGATTGCCATTCGTTTTTAATCTGAGTTTGAAATAAAGACGTTTTAACTATACTCTCCAGGACTACCGCTTTTCTATATTTCTACAGGGTGACATAGACATAAGACAGAGTTATGAAAGTACATGGGGTGTCCAGCATATAAAATTCCATATTTCCATGCAGTCTCTGGGTATCCTTAAGCCCATGTACCTCCAGCCCAAAGAATGTTCCATAACAGGCCCTCCAATGTACAGTGGCGAGATTGGTTTTGTCACACCCCCCATGTACAGGTTTTATGGGGTTTACAGAAGATAAAAGGACAAATATGGAGTCTGCCCATGTCAGTCTTCATGCGTGGAAATTTGGCACCTTGATTTTCTGGGCCTATGTCCTCTTTGAGACATTATAGCAGCCCAGGAATTAAAATTACCCCATCATGGCATACCATTTGCAAAAGTAAACAACCCAGGGTATTAAAAAAGGACTATGTTTAGTATTTTTTCTGTAGCCACTTAGTCACAACATCTGGCCAAATATAGTGTTCATATTTTAATTTTAGTTTATTAGAAAAACACTGCCTTTTTGCTGTTTATATCATCCTTATATGTTTTACTGCTATAATACACCCATATTTGTGTTCAGCGATGTCCCATGAGTATAACAATACCCCCTATGCATAGGTTTTATGGGGTGTCAGGAAGTTACAGGGCCCAATATAGGATCTGCCAATTTACATGGAAATTTTCATATTGATTTTCTGGACCTATGTTGCCTTTGAGACTGTATGGCAGCCCAGGAATGAAAATTACCCCATCATGGCATACCATTTGCAAAAGTAGACAACCCAGGGTATTCAAAAAAGACTGTTTAGTCTTTTTTTGTAGCCACCTGGTCAAATTTAGTGGTCATATATTTGTATTATCTTTTTTCACACTAACACTGCATTTTTGCTATTTGGATCATCATCCTTATATGTTTTACTGCTATTTGGGTTCAGTGATTTCCCATAAGTACAACAATACCCCCCATCCACAGGTTTTATGGGGTTTCAGGAACTTACAGGGCCCAATATGGGACATTGATTTTCTGGACTTATGTTGCCTTTGAGACAGTATGGCAGCCCAGGAATGAAAATTACCCCCCTTTTGACATACCATTTGCAAAAGTGGATAACTCAGGATATTCTAAAAGGAGTATTTTAGTTGTTTTGTTTAACTTATCATGGCCTTAGAGAGATATAAAGGGGCAGGACAAGGTCAGGGGATTTATGAAGTTAGGAATACAGAATAATAACATAAAATAAATTAGTATCACATACAGATTGCTTTCAAATTAAAAGTTTAACTCTGTGTGATATATTCAAAAGCAGGGCAGTGGTTACTAGAATCCTTCCTCACTTCTTTTTTATAGCAAACTCTGCATTTTTTCTGGGGTGTTCTTCTGCAGGCAGTGGGGGGATCCTAGTGGGAAAATGCCTGCCGCAGAGTCGCTGTACATTTTCAGAATGAACTGTGGGAGGATTAGGGGTCTGGCTAAACAAAATATCAGATGTTACATTTAACAAAAATTCCAAAAAAGTATAAGGTTTCCCTGTGCTTGCTTTTTTTGTAGAGCACATACGCATTATACACTGCGATCTGCATAATATAAAAAGCTACTTTTTTGTACCAAGTTTTTCTTTGAATTAGATATTGCTGCAGGCACCGGTCAGCTAAATCTACCCCCCCCCCATGTTTTTGTGGTACTCCACAATGCACTTTTGCTTTAGGATCTGTGCAGATCTTCCCTTCATAGACACAGGCACTGTAGCTTCATCGTGCATTGTGGAGAGCATGTACACATCTTTTTTATCAGTGTACCGAAGGGTCAGTAGCTCATTGTGGCGTAAAGCTGACGTTAATAAAAATTTTAATAGCTCTGCACTGGTGTAAAAATGAACGATCCACAAATGGTACCCTTTGTTTAGCAGGGGTAGTAGGAGATCCCACAAAATTTTCCCACTTGTGCCAACTGAATATGGGCAGCCAGGTGGATCCAAGTGGCTATCTTTACCCTGGTAGATGCGAAATGCCCAGTTACACCCAGTACTGCATTCACAGAGTTTATCAAATTTTATCCCATAGCGGGACCTCTTGAATGGTATATATTGAAAAGCAATCTCCCCTTAAATTTCATGAGGGACTAATCTATGCAAATGTCCTGGCCAGGGATGTAAACTTCTTTAAATTTTTGGGACAGGTGGTTTATCAGGGGCCTTATTTTAAATAACCTGTCATGCAGGGGGTCATTTCTGGTGGGACACTGGGCATTATCATTAAAATGTAGAAACGGCAGCAACTGTTCATATCTATCCCTCTTAATAATCTCTGGAAAAGATAGAAAGAGGCGTAGCCAGGATGGATTCTGGCTCAAGTATGAATTTATGCTGAGTTTCTTCACAATCCCCATTACTAATGTCCGGGCCCAAAACTTTTTAATCTCCTGTATGTCAGTGGGGTGCCAGGTATTTTTTCGGACATTCTGAGATTGTGGATTCTCTGACAGATACTGGCTGGCATATACATTTGTTTGAGCAACTATCCGTCAGAATCAGGGAGAGATCATTTATTGGCTCACATACTGGAACATCAGTTGTGATGCCAGGAGTCTCTGTAAATTCAGGCATTTCTGGGGCAGTTATATTTGGGATTAGCCAATTTTGGTCATTTGTGCAATGCCTCCTTTTAGGTTGAAGGCAGGGAGCACAAGCATTAGATGCATCACTCAGGGGCTCTGTATCTGATGCCGTAAGAGTTGCGCTGTCAGACAGAGCAGAGAGGGTTCACTCCCTGAATCTTCAGCAAGAATGGCAAAAGCCTCTTCTGCTGAATAGCGTGCAGCCATAATGGATTTTTTTTCCACTAAACCACCATAATTACCACCTCCCAAATACCACCCACCCTATTCCTTCAGATTTTTTTTTTATTTGATTTTTTATATATATAAACTAAAAAAATTATTAGAAAATCACTGGGAAGGGCGGTGATTGGGAACAGCAGGGAAGGGGTTAACAGTAACTAAAGATCCCCACAAATAAACTTTTGGGCACTGATCAAAGCCCTAACAGACTGATCGCAGTGATATTAGGCTTATTACAGTAGCAGCTCAGTGATCAGCAGCAAAAATATAATATATATATATTTGTAAACCCCACAAATAAACCCCAATGCTTTTGATCAGCACTGATCAAAGCCCTAATATGCTGACCACAGTGATATTAAGCTGATCGCAGTAGCAGCTCTGTGATCAGCAGCAAAAAATATATATATTTTTCTCTCTCTTTTTTGCAGCACACAGACACTAATCTGACTTCCTCTCTCCCTCAGATTGCAGTGAGGGAAGAGAGGAAGCAGATAGACTTGTAACAACTAATGATCCAACTCATTGGCTGTTACAGTGTTGCAGGGGATGATCATTACACCCCCTGCATGATGATTGGATCCTGGGGGAGTGCCTGAGGTGCTAGGCACGTCCCCCAACCGGATCCAACACGGAGGAGGCAACGGAGGGGGCACAGGAGTTAGAAACTGTTAGGACGTTCTATTCTGTCCTAACGGCACTAAAGCCCAGTGCTATTAGGATGGAATAGAACACTGTCACTGTGTTAAAAGGTTAATGGGAGTGATTTAACGACTATGAGCGAAACTCTTATCGAAAGCATATAGTCTTTCTTAGCGCAGCGTATATTTGCACGCTTTTTCTATCAGTTTCTTTGATGTGGTCACATGATGACCGTGCATCTCCCTCTTCCGCCTCAAGCGTTTTCAGTGGCGGTGTTCTCCGTGTCTATCGGAGTAATTTCCAGTGTGTACGAAGGACCTGGCTTCTTAACGAATTTCTCTAAACCTACAGACTAAGGGAGGATGTGAGTTTACTTTAGCAACGACTATGAGTATAGAGGTGCCGGTCTTTTCTTTTTTGTCTTCAGCAGTGTTGCACTTCTCTGTAAACTGGTGAGAGTGCATGCTGAGGACATTTTGATTGTTTAATCCCAGAAAAAAATGACAAATTTGGAGAAATGTAATCTGTGAGTTAACCCATTAGCAGGGGAATTTTTCACTATGCAAATGGAAAAGGATATATCAGCTTTTTTTGAAAAATGTTTATTTTGTCTAGAGGCTCAAGTGATACCCCCTATACAATTCTGCTCCATGTGTCTAACAAGAGTCTTACAGTCTTAAAATAAAGATTCTGTTTGCACAAATAAATGTAACCCCTCAGAGTCTTTCTACCTCTCAGGGTTGTGTTGCCCTTGACATGCCTCAACTTTCTCCTCAGTCTCCAACCCTAGCAATCACACAAGCAGTGCCCTGCGATTCTACTCAACCTGCACCTGGAGGAGTATTTTTACCAGGTGACTTTGCAGCACAGCTTACTTCAGCAGTGTCTGCGGCTCTGAGTGCCTTACCTATCTCGGGTAAGAGAAAAAGAAAATCTAATAATATTTCATCATCTTCTAATACTAACGCTGCTTTGGTCAGTTTGTCACAATTATCTGAGGATGACCATTCTTCAGCAGCCTCTGAGGATTCTACTGTGGTCAGATTCTACTGCGGTGAGTGCTGTAGATTCTGAGGAGGTTAGTTTTAGGTTTAAGCTCGAGCACCTCCGTTTGCTACTTAAGAAGGTTCTGGCTAGGCTACCCTGGAGGATTCTGAGCCTACAACAGCTGAGATTCCTAAGGTTAATAAGCTGAATAGCTGTAATAAGCTGAATATAAGCTGAATATAAGTATTTCCTGTTCCATATCGTATGATGGAGATTATCTCTCAGGACTGGGAGAAACTGGGTGTTCCATTTACTCAATTTCCTGTTTTTAAGAAAATGTTCCCTGTTGCAGAATCTATGCGGGAGCTCTGGCATACTATTCCTAAGGTGGATGGAGCCATAGCCACATTGGCCAAGAGAACCACGATTCCTTTGGAAGGTAGTACTTCTATTAAGGACCCCATAGATAGGAACATTAAGGCCTACTATGGCAGCCGATGGCTAATGTGGCGGTGGTAGCTGGCCACGTACATCTGAGTGCAAAGACCGACAGTCTTGCAATTTTATCTCGTACAGCCTTGTGGCTAAAATCTTGGTCAGCAGATATAGTTTCCAAGTCTAGACTTCTCTCTCTTCATTTTAAGGGGATGACCTTGTTTGGTCCTGGCCTGGATGCTATCATCTCCTTTTCTTCTTCCAAGCCTGATCAAACTAAGCCCTCCTGGAGATCCAACCAACCTTGGAATAAGGGCAAGCAGTCAAAGAAGCCTTCCTCTGAAAATAAATCAGCATGAAGGGTTCACCCCCGATCCTATAATGGATCAAGTAGGAGGCAGACCTTCTTGTTTTCAAGAAGCTTGGATTTGCGATGTTACAGATCCTTGGGCTGTGGAGTTGGTTTCTCAGGGATACAAGATAAGTTTCAAATCTTGTCCTCCAAGAGGCAGATTTCTCCTGTCAAAATTATCAGCAAACCCAGAAAAAGAGAGGCATTCTTAAACTGCGTCAATGATCTCTCTTCTCTAGGAGTGATCGTTCCTGTTCCCCTGGCAGAACAAGGGCGAGGATTCTATTTCAGACTGTTTGTGGTTCCCAAAAAGGAGTGCACTTTTTGTCCTATTCTAGACCTGAAGTCCCTCAAAAATTTTCTCAGGTTTCCATCCTTCAAAATAGAGATTATTCGTTCTATTCTCCCTTTAGTTCAAGTGGGTCAGTTCATGACCACCATCGACCTGAAGGACGCTTAACTTCATGTTCCTATCCACAATGATCATTTTAAATACCTTCGGTTTGCCTTCCTAAACAAACACTTCCAGTTTGTAGCCCTTCCTTTCAGTCTAGCCACAGCCCCCGGAATCTTTAAGAAGGTTCTAGGGGCTCTTTTGGCAGTGGCCAGGTCTCAAAGAATTGCGGTGGCGCCAAACCTGGATAATATTTTGGTTCAGGCACCATCTTTTCATTTAGCAAGATCCCATACAGATTCTCTGTTGATTCTCCTCAGATTTCAGCCCTTTCTGTTCTATTACATAAACATTGAGCTAACTAACCAGACATTCAGTCCTTTGTTCAGGCCCTGGTTAGAATCAGATCTGTGTTTAAATCTGTTGCTCCACCTTAGAGTCTTAGGGGCCTATTTATTATGGTGTGAGCAGACATGATCCGATATTGCGGATCGTGTCCGCTGCACATCGATAAATGCAGACAGCATACGCTTTTGCGTCAATGAACCCGATCGTATCAAAAGGCCATGTCAACTACTCTGTCCTTTTTTGGTTGAGGAGTGTCATTTGTTTGGCTTATGAGATAGCTGGACAACAGGAGAGGATTGGGGCTCATTCAACTCGGGCTGTTTCAACTGGGCCTTTAAAAATGAGGCTTCTGTGGAGCAAATTTGCAAGGCAACCACTTGGTCCTCGTTAAATACTTTTTCAAAATGTTACAAGTTTGATGTTTTTTCCTCTGTTGAGGCTTCCCTTGGGAAAAAGGTTCTTCAATCAGTGGTGCCCTCAGTTTAGGTCCACCTGTTTTGTTTCTCCCTCCCTTTCCATTCTGTGTCCTCTAGCTTGGGTATTGGTTCCCACTAGTAATTAGAATGGATTTGTGGACTCTCCGTGCCATTAGAAATAAAACAAAATGTATGCTTACCTGATAAATTATTTTCTTTCCTGGTATGGTGAGTCCATGACCCGCCCTTTTCTAAATTCACAACGGCTTATTATTTTCAGGCACGTCTATACCCATGGTGTTCCCCTTCTCTTTCTGTATTCCCTCTGCTGAATGACTGGGAATTATGGTAAGTGGGAGGGATACTTAAAGCTTTTGCTGGGGTGTTCTTTGCCTCCTCCTGGTGGCCAAGAGTTAAATTCCCACTTGTAATTAGAATGGATTTGTGGACTCTACAAACCAGGAAAGAAAATAATTTATCAGGTAAGCATACATTTTGTTTTTGTTGGTGCTCAGCAGGCTCAGACACGGATCAGTGTGGCAAAGTAGTCACAGCATGACTCATCTTGTACTTGGGCGGCTGCTGGGACTTAACAATCACCAGGAGGGGGCGAGACAGACACATAAGCATTGCTGGGGATATCAATACACAATGATGGAGGACTCTGTCAAATTTCTCCTCGGAGGAGTTACATTCTCCATTTCTGCTGGATTCTAATAAATGCATGCTTTGCAAAATGTCCATAGCCTGTCCCCCTGCTCAGTTGTGAACTACTTGTCTAGCCCCTGTACCACAGTCTCATTCTAATGCCTCTTGTACTAAAGCCCCTGCATTGCCCTCAAATTCTCAGGGTTAAGGAACACTAAACCCAAAATTTTTCTTTCATGATTCAGATAGAACATGCAATTTTAAGCATTGTTCTAATTTACTCCTATTATCAATTTCTCTTTGTTCTCATGCTATCTTGATTTAAAAAAGCAAAACTGTAAGCTTGAGAGCCAGCCCATTTTTGATTCAGCACCTGGATAGCGCTTGCTGATTGGTGGCTAAATGTAGCAAACTAATTAGCAAGCGCTACCCAGGTGCTGAACCAAAAATGGTTCAGCTCCTAACCTTACATTACTGCTTTTTCAAATAAAGATAGTAAGAAAACAAAGAAAAATTAATAGGAGTAAATTAGAAAGTTACTTAAAATTGCTGCTCTATCTAAATCATTAAAGAAAAAATGTGGGTTTAGTACCCCTTTAATTCTTTAAAGCTGGTGTCCTTGCAGGACTCTGCAGCCCTTTATATGCCAGTACTTTTACCTCAAGCTCATTCCCAGGCCCATCACAGACAGTGCCCTGTGGCACAACTCCCAGTTCATCATCTGGGACTATAGCTCTTCTTATAGATTTTGCAGCGCAGTTACAGTCTGCAGTTCCTGCTGCGTTGAGTGCTATGCCTCTGACGGAAAAGGAACAGAAAGGTGAAACATGGCGCCTCTGATGTTGGGACCAGTAGTTCTCTGGAAACTTTGCTGGTTAGCCTAATGCAATATTCTGATGATGAGAATCCCTCAGTAGCTTTAGAGGGGGAACTTTCTTCCTCTGACTCCCAAGGAAAAAATTGTGGAATCTGAAGAAATTAATATTAGGTTCAGACTTGAACAGCTTAAATTCTACAGTAGATGTCCCTGAGATAAAGCCCATTGAAGAGCAACAGATTCAATAGCTGGACATGGTTTATCAGACTAAGGTTAAGACTCCTTATGTGTTCCCAGTCCCTTCCCTCATGGCAGAGATTATCTCAAGGAATGGGCAAAACCGGGAGTTCCATTCTCTCCCTCTCCAAACTTAAAGAAAATGTTTCTTGTTTCGGATTCTTACCTGGGAATGTGGAATACGGTTTCCAAGGTGGATGGTGCTATTTCCAAGCATACCACTATTCCCTTAAAACAGGGGTCAGCAACCTTAGCTCGCCAGTTGTTTTAGAACAACATTTCCCATGATGCTTAAGTGTCTTTAAGCTGCCTAAGCATCATGGGAAATATAGTTCTAAAATATCTGGAGAGCCAAAGTTGCTGACCCCTGCCCTTAGAGCAGGGGTGGGCAATTACCAGCCCTCCCAGATGTTATGGACTACATCTCTTATGATGCTTTGCCTGCATTATGGCTGAAAGAGCATTATGGGAGATGTAGAGGGCCGATAGTTGCCCACCCCTGCCTTAGAGGATAGAAAATCCTTCAGAGATCCTATGGACAGAAAGTTGGAAGGTTATTTGAGAAGACTGTTTAGCCAAATGGGCTTGCTTTTTCAGCCTGTGACAGGTATCACGACAGTGGCTGGTGCTGCCACTTTCTGGTGCAATTCTCTATCTCGGATGATTTTAGTGGAGACTCCTTTAGAGGATATCCAAGACCGGATTAAGGGCCTAAAAATGGCTGACTCCTTCATCTGTGATGCTGTCATGCAGATCATTCGTCTAAATGCTACGTCTTCTAGTTTTGCTTTGCTAGCCAGGTGAGCTCTTTGGTTGAAATCTTGTTCAGCAGACATGGTATCAAAGTCGACTTCTTTATTTGGCCTTTAAGGGTAAAATCCTATTTGACCCAGGTTTGGATTTGATTATCTCTACTCTGACTGGAGGCAAGGGTGCTTTTCTTCCCCAGGACAAGAAAGCTAAGTCCAAGGAACATGCGTCTAGAAATTTCCATTCCTTTCATCAACAGGAACTAGAGGAACCCTCCCTCTTTTAAAACTGACCAACCCAGAATGACCTGGAAACCTAATCAGTCTTTGGGTATGAACAAACAGCCCAAGAAGTCTACCCCAGACAACAAATCTGCATGAAGGGGTGGCCCCAGGATTGGGTCGTGTAGTGGGTAGACTCTCTTTCAAGAAGCCTGGTTTCAGAAGGTACAGGACCCTTGGGTTCTGTATGTCATCTCCCAGGGATACAGAATAGGTTTTTGGTCTCTTCCCCCAAGGGGCAGATTCCTGCTTTACAGACTTTCAGGAAACCATGGTGGTGATTGTCCCAGTTCCCAGATCAGAACAAATCTGTTCATAGTTCCCAAGAAGGAGGGAATCTTTCACCCCATTCTGGATCTGAAATGTCTAAACAAATTTCTGAGAGTCCTCTGGGTCAAGATGGAAACTATCAGGTCTATCCTTCCCATAGTTCAAGAGGGACAGTACCTGACCACTATAGATTTGAAGGACGCATACCTTCACATTCCCATCCACAGAGATCATCATCAGTTTCTGAGGTTTGCCTTCTTGGACTATCACCATCAGTTCATAGCACTGCCGTTTGGTCTAGCTTCAGCTCCAAGAATATTCACAAGAGTTCTGCGAGCTCTTCTGGCAGTATTCAGGTGACAAGGAAAAACTGCAGATCTTGATTCAGGCTCCCTCTTTACCTTTAGCAAACTCTCACACAGAGAGACTTTTGTGTTATCTTTTGAATTCACAGATGAAAGGTTAACCTGGAAAATAATTATCATCCCAAATACAAGAGTGTGTTTCCTGGGAACCATCATAGATTCGGTAGCCATGAATATTTTCCTTACGGAACAACGCAAAGAAAAACTTCAGACCTCTTGTCTCCTTCAATCTACTCCTCTTCCTTCAGTAGCTCAATGCATGGAGGTAGTAGGTCTTATGGTAGTGGCTACAGAAAGTATTCCTTTTGCTTGTTTCATCTGAGACCTCCTCTTCATTTGTGTATGCTCCAACAATGGAAAGGAAATCACTTTGATCTGTCTCAGATAATTCATTTAGATCCAAGGACAAGGGATTCCTTCTTCTGGTGGTTTTCTCAGGACCATCTGTTGCGGTGTGTATGCTTTCTGTGACCATCCTGGGAGATAATCACCAGGGATGCAAGTCTGATAGGATGTGGTGCTGTGTGGATAATAAAATTACCCATCAACATTCTGGAACTTCAGGCCATTTTCAACGTACTGATGTTGTGGCCTCAGTTGCGTTCTGTCCATTTTATTCAATCGGAATCACAACAGTGGCTTGTACAAATAACCAGGGAGGGACTCACAGCTTCCTGGTGATGGCAGAAGTGTCTAGTATTCTGCAGTGGGCAGAAACTTTCGATTGCCAGATTTAGTCTTTCCATATTCCGGGGGTGGAAAATTGGGAAGCTATTTCCTGAGCAGACAGACTCTACATCCCGGCGAATGGTCTTTAAATCAGGAGGTATTTCTCAAGATCTCCCGCAGGTGGGGGTTTCTGGAGATAGACCTAATAGCCTCTGGTTTAAATACCAAACTTTTGTGATACGGATTGAGGTTGAAAGATCCTTATGCAGAGCTGGTGGACATTCTAGCAGCACAGTGGAATTTCAATCTTGCATATCTTCTCCCTCCGTTTTTTCTTCTTCCTCGAGTCATTGATCGAATAAAGAAAGGAGAGTGTTCCGATGGTCATGATCACCCCTGCATGTCCACACAGGACTTGGTATGCAGATCTCATATGAATGTTGTCTGCTCCTCCCTGGAGATTACCTCAGAGACCGGATGTTTTTCAGGGTCCTTTCACCAAAATCTAGATTAGCGGAATCTGAAAATTGAACACTTAGTGATGTCTAAGGGCCCCATGTATTTAAAGGCAGGTGGTCAGCTTCTCAACTTGCGAAGCTGTTCGCCACCCTTTGCTGCATATGGGCAGTGGCTTTGTTGATACGCTGACCCATATGCATTGTTACACACTCCGATGAGTGTGTAATGCCTGCCCCTTCAATCACAGCGAGCGAGCTAGCTTTCCGTGATTTCTCTTCAACACCTATGAGGTGGTGAGGAGTGTAAGAAGCAGCTGTCTAATGACCATTGCTTCTTACAGTGCTGGAAGCAGGCTTGCATATGCATTGAGTCGTTAGAGAGGATTCTCTGAGAGGATTATTGAAACATATTTATCATAAAGTGTGGAGAACTTATTTGTCTTGGTGTGAAGAATGAGGATTTCCTTGGCATAAAGTGAAGATTCCTCGTATTCTTTTGTTTCTTCAAGAAGGATTTAAGAAAGGCTTGTCAGCCATTTCATTTAAGGGTCAGATTTCGGCCTTTTCTGTTTTGTTATATAGAAAGCTGGCTTGTTTACCAGATGTTCAGTTTTTTGTTCAGACTCTCATTATAATAAATACGGCCTGTGTTCAAACCTGTTGCTCTTCCATGGAGCCTTAATCTTGTTCTTCATGTTCTTCAACATGCTCCATTTGAGCCTATGCATTCTCTTGATGGTAAACTTTTATCTTGGAAATTTTGTTCTTGGTGGCTAATTCTTCTGCTCGTAGAGGTTTGGAATTGGCTGCCCTACAGTGTGAGCCACCTTATCTTATTTTTCACGCAGAGAAGGCGGTGTTGGGTACCAAGAAGTTGTTTCTTCTCACAATCTCAACCAGGAAATTGTAGTTCAGTCTTTTTGTCCTAATCCTTTGTCTCTTTTCTGTTTGCTACAATGTTTTTTTTAAATATATATTTATTTTCCAAGACTTTATACAGTTCCATTGTCAATGTAAACAGATCAGATTAAATAACAGAGAAAAAAATATATCAAGCATTATATAAACTTCAGATTAAATAACAGAGAAAAAAATATATCAAGCATTATATAAACTTTTCCATAGATAGTCGTTTATAACAATGCAAAATATGTCATACAGCGCGGGCAAAACCCAATTAATACTGGTTCATATTTTTAAAACATAG
This sequence comes from Bombina bombina, assembly GCF_027579735.1. NCBI lineage: Eukaryota > Metazoa > Chordata > Amphibia > Anura > Bombinatoridae > Bombina > Bombina bombina. The sequence goes on along the minus strand of NC_069501.1, from coordinate 1,285,663,219 downwards.
AAGGGGAAGGAAAGAAAAAAAAGGGGGAGGGGAGCCCTTCAACTGTCCCTCCCAATCCCAATCCCTACTATCAACTAGCATAGTCAAAGGCCTTTTAGTACCATGAAGCCGGGAACACATCTCTTAGAATTAAACCTTTAAAGTAAATAGACCTATGGAATTGCTTGGTGAATATATATTGCGTTGACAGAGGATAAGACTGGATAATTTTTAACCATTTCTTGAAAAAAATAGAAATTTGTTGTTATATTATATTGTTCAAAAATGAATTGGGATTTAATTACCTGAGTGAATGTCAAAATCAGATTACGGCCAACTATAATGGACGTATTAACTAAATTACAGATTGGGACATCTTCCGTCTTGTAGAGAAAAAAATATATATTTTGTTTCTATGGTAAATTCGTAATTTGTTTTTATTTAGCCAGTAGTTCACTTTCAGCCAAAACTGTATGATTTTGGGGCAAAAACAATGGAGAGCATCAGCTGATGAAAAATTACATCTATAGCAACTGCCATGGCTAGCATGTGAATATTTGGCTAATCTAGACATCATAATATATGCATTGTTAATTAGCTTTATGTGTGATTCTTTCCAGGGGGAAGAAAGAGGCGCCTCATGGACCCATTGCATACCAGCTTTAATCAATATCCTCAAATAATCTTAGCCAATGTAAGAGAATCTTATCAAAGTATATTTGGCCTTGTTTTGCCAAAAGTATTGAGTATAGTAATGAAATTGAGTAATTCCCTTCCCTGTATAGGTTGATATAATCACCTATTTTCCAAAAGCATTTCTCCATCTGACCTAATTGCGTTTTCTTACAAATGAAATGACGCAGTTGGAAGTACGCATAAAAATTATTATTGGGTAAATTATATTCTATAGCAATACTAGCAAAGGTTCTCATAATATGAAACCCGTCCATGGTCTGTTAAACAGTGATCAAACATTTTTGGGCCCATATATTAAATATCTCTGACTGTGTCCCAGGAAGAAACTCCGGATCACCTCTGATAGGCAGAAAAGGAGACATATAAAAATTGATGTTCAGGGTCATACAAATTCTCTGCCAAGCTTTAACCACATTATATATGTCAGATAACGTCTTGATATTCTCTGGGAGCTGTGAGTGTGAACCTGAACAGTGAAAAATAGCTTTAAGAGAGAGAGGAAAACTTAACTTTTCCTCCATAGTAAGAATGGTCAGATAATCGTGACAAAAGCCAGTCTACCACATATCTTGCTAGTATTGAAATGTTGTATGATCTAATATCAGGATAGGCGAGATCACCAAGATCTGTCAACTGAGTAATTTTAGGTATAGATAGAACGTGGCTTTTAGCTCATTCCCAGTTAAAGTTCTTTACATCCTTGTTTAAGATAAAAAGAGGTAAGTTATTCATGATATACAATAGCTATGGACAAGGGATAGTCTTAATAATCATTGCTTTTGCCAACAGTGAAATGGGAAAGAAGCTCCATGTTTGCAGTTTAGAGCTTGCATTGGAAAAAAGGGTACACAGTGGAGTTTTTACCACATATTAGGATCTTTATGTAAGTTAATTCCCAAATATCTGAAACTTTCTACTTCTTTAAAGTCATGCTGAATGTAACTATTCTTATTGTTATGAATCCAAACAACTTCAGTTTTATCAACATTAATTTTATAGCCAGAGAATAAACTAAAAAGATCAAAATCTTAAGAGCAGTAGGGGTATTTTTTTAGTATTTTTTTAAATAAAATAGTAAATGATCTGCATATAGTAAACAAATGTCTGATTTTCCAAACGTATTCCCTGTAATTCTTGTCTAAGAAAGATTGCTAAAGGTTCTATAGCAACATTAAAAATGAGGGGGGGGGGAGAGAGGACAGCCTTATCTGGTTCCCTTCTTTAATCTAAAAAAGGTGTGCAACTACCATTGACTAGAATGGAGGATATGGGTGAATTGTAGATAGATTTGATAAAAGCTACTATATTACCTGAGAACCCAAAATTGAACAGGGAGGAGTATAAATGGTCCCAAATTATTGAATCAAAGGTTTTCTAAGCCTCAATGAAAACCAAAGCAAAAGTTGCTTAGATGTTATTTTATTTTTGTGTAATTTAGTCCAAACGTGTTCTAAGATTAAATATGTTCTACATATATTTCTTTCTTAAGACACGGTGAGTCCATCAATTACTGTTGGGAATATCACTCCTGACCAGCAGGAGGAGGCAAAGAGCACAACAGCAAAGCTGTTAAGTATCACTTTCCGTCCCACAACCCCCAGTCATTCTCTTTGCCTGAGGTGCAAGGAGGAGGTGAAGTTTTTGGTGTCTGAAAAGAAGTTTACATCAATCAAGATTTTATTATTTTAAAGCAGGTTAGATTTGCTCTGATCTTTCCTTCGGTCTAGCCATACCCCACGTCAGTCTCTTCAGTAGGGCAGTGGTGGCTTTTAAGCAGTTGGAAACTTGTGAGGTACAATCCTCACTGCGTTTTCTCAAAAGATTTGCTGCCCTATTCAGAAAGCCTGAGTAAGTTTACTTGGATCTTTCTTTCTCCACAGGTCCATGTGAGGAATGGCATCCTCTCAGACCAGGTGAGCTGTCTTTCTACTGACAGACTGAGATACAGGTAAATGAAGGGCTATATTATTTGGGCCCTGTACTGTGCCTTATTGCTATGCTATATTACTGTATGCTGTTATATGGTTCATATTTCTGTAACATCATATTTCCTTATTTCTTTATTACTGTAACTTTCCAGTATCATAGCCTTTGTGTTGCTTGGCATATGTATTGCTAAATGGTCTGTTCTGCTGACAACCACATATTATTAGTAATAGGTCAGGTGTCGATGAGAAGAATATATTGTTTACTGATGAGAAGAATATTATTTTCTGCTGACAATGATATGTATTATTAACAAACTCACATGATATATCCAAATGTGATACACCCATATATAGCAAAATCATACTTACTTCTGCTTTGTGCACAAAACTATAAAACCTTGTGTTGCTACAAATAAATCAGATTTTCCAAGAAGCTATATTGTGTCTGTGTCAGTTTCTTGGGATTTCTCCAGGGCTCTTTGAAAGAAGGTATCAGCAACTCTCAGTCAGGGGCTCTCTCCGGCCGGAGACAAAAAGACCCCTACAGTAAGTACCAAAAAATATTTTCTGGCATTTCAGCAGTCTGAGACTGCATGGGGACGTTTTGATTCATTGACCCTATTAAGGGTTAATTAATAAGGCAGAATAGCAGGCACTGTGGATGATGAGAACTGTGTGAGTTATTCCAGGCTGATAGTTTATTGGTGGCTCAGTCAGTGTCCTTGGCTCCTGTGTAGACCCGGTCAAGGACAGTGTAAGTTTCTTTCTAATGACACGGATCATCTCTAATTACTATTGGGGAATATCACTCCTGGCCAGCAGGAGGAGGCAAAGAGCTCCACAGCAAAGCTGTTAAATATCACCTCCCTTCCCTCCAACCCCAGTAATTCTCTTTGCCTGCATTAAGAGCAAGGAGGAGGTAAAGTTTAGGTATCTAGAAGAAGATTCTTCAATCAAGATTGTATTATTGTTTAGCAGTGCAAGTTTGTTCTGCTTTTCTCCTGGGGTGTAGACGTAGTCCATGTCAGTCTCTTCAGTAGAGCAGTGGTGGCTTTTACGCAATGGGAACTTGTGGGGTACAATCCTCACTGCGCCTCTCATGTAGTTAATGCTGCCCTAACATTGAAAGCCTGAGTAAGATTACTCAGTCTTTGAGGCCTATTTATCATATGTCTGTTGGACCTGATCTGACAGACATCGCTGAATGCGGAGAGCAATACGCTCACCATATTCAGCATTGCACCAGCAGCTCTTGTGAACTGCTGGTACAACGCTGCCCCCTACAGACTCGCGGCCAATAGGCCACCAGCAGGGGGTGTCAATCAACCCAATTGTACTCGATCAGGTTCAATTGCGGTGATTCCTGTCTGCCTCATCAGAGCAGACTCTGAAGACTCGCCAGAAACACGGGCCCTCAAGCTCCTTTCGGAGCTTCATAAATTGGCCTCTTAGTCTTTTTTTCCCACAGGTCCATGTGAGGGAGAATGCCTCTCAAACCTAGTGAGCTGCCCTGCTGCCTGGCAGAATTCATTGAGGTAAGTGCTATTTTTATTTCCTGAGCAGTATACAATTTAATATTTTATTTTGATGGGACACCAGATATATGGCTCCTAGCAAGTTAAGGGGCTTATATAAGGCAGTGGTTTCAGGCACTGGGGATGAGGAGATAGGCTCAGTCAATATGTTAAGAGGTGGTGTGTGTTTTACTTGCTCCGAGCAGTTTTTACCTCAGTGATAATCATACCGACCGGGAGGTTATTTTTGTTATGTTGAGGCGCTAAGGTTTCTATTGCGTGCCCTTTCTCTTCACTTCCTGTGTTCCGGAGGGGAGAAATATGGTTGAGGCTTGCAATTTTGTGTGCTACGCTCGATGGACATAGGATGCAGTGCTCTGGATTGAGTCTGGAATCCATCTGATAACTATTGTCTCCGGTTTTCCAGCAGGGCAGGTAGGCACCTCAGCAAAGCTAAGCTGAGGTGTAGAGACTGTCCGGGGTGTCTGATAACAACTCTTTCAGATTTTTGCTGTAAAAATAAAGCAGTTTCTTTTTATATTTAAAGGGACAGTAACAGGGTTTTTTTGTGTGAACTTTTGATTAAAAATTAAGTACTTTTTATTTTTAATTTATTGAATTCTGGGTAAAGATAGACCAGGAGGCTCTGCAAAATGTTACTTGTACTTTGTTTTGATGCTAACGTGGAACCACCAATTCCTTTCTGTTCCTCATGTAATGAGAGAACATTGAATTACAGGGATAAACTTTTTGATTCTGAGCCAACATTGTCTAGGGCAGATGCTGTTCAGGAGTCTCCTGAAAATGTTCAAGCTATGCCACAGCTTTCTCCTCAAGTGTCCCAAATGTTATCGTCCGCACATGCAGTACCCTGCGCTTCCTCTCAAGCTCCGCCTGAAGTTACGTTGCAAGACATCGCTACCCTCATGTCTTCTGCGGTATCTGATGCACTGTCTGCTTTTCCCATGCTGCAGGGAAAGCGCAAGAGGAAATGTAAAGAATCAGTGAGGAAGGTTTCTGATGCAGTAGTGGCTATTCCTTGGATGACTCCGACACTACGGTCGTAGTCAATCCTAAGAAGTCTAGCAAGCTTAACAAGTATTTTGATGTACCTTCCATAGTGGAGGTTTTCCCTGTACCAGATTGGGCTACAGAGAATATCGCCTAGATTACGAGTTTTGCGTTAGAAGGGGTGCGTTAGTTACACGTCTTTAATTTCCTAAGCGCACTTTTTTTAACGTAGGTATTACGAGTCTCAAAACAACCACCTAACGCGTCGCGGTAACACGACTACCGCGTTTATTTAAGAAGCGGAATCACGCCTGCATTAAACAGTGTCCCATAGAGATCAATGAGAAATCAAAGAAGCACACATTTTTCACCACTCGATCTCTGGAGAAATACGCACTGCTCTGTCATATTACGTATACCACATAATGCACAACAAAAACACACAGCAAATGTACTAACAACAATCACGCAACATAGCACAGACGAATTACACATTCACAAGCGGAAAAAAATTAAAAAAATTACACTAAACGAGGAATACAGATATACCTTACGATCCTACAACACGGAACAAAACACGAACAAAAATTGCACACTCATACACAAACAAAACACTTGCATTCAACATTACGGAATATTATTACAAACAAACATTTACAACACATCACAAATACAACACCATCACAAATCAACTTTTGGACAATGTTACGCAAAACGATCACTATGACTTCATCGCATTCTACACATTCCACAAATACTAACTCAATATGAGCATGCGCAAATTCACACAACTAAGACACATTGCACGCATACTAATTACTAACAAAGCACACCTGAACATAATTTACAAGGCAAACCGGTACATCATTAAACATTTACATAGGGTATATAAGCACGCCACAAGCATGGCTTCTTTGACTGTGTTGTTGGTGGGTTTATGGAGATTATAGAGAGAGATTTAGTGTGTTATTGTGAGAGTTAGTTAGTGTTAGTGTGAGAGAGTGAGATAATATTATTGTGAGACTTAGTGGTAGTGTGAGTTAGTGATAGTGTAAGAGTTAGTGGTAATGTGAGTTAGTGGTAGTGTGAGAGTTAGTTAGTGGTAGTGTGAGAGTCAGTTAGTGGTAGTGTGAGAGAGTTAGTTATTTTACGGTAGTGTGAGATAGGGAGTTAGTGGTAGTGTGAGATAGTGAGTTAGTGGTAGTGAGCGAGAGTTGGTTTGGGTGAGTGTGTGAGTGGTTTTTCTGTATAAATAACACATTTACATGCAAACACATTCAATACATACATACACTTATCAATAACACTACATACACTCCATACCCCATTCCCTCTCATACTACACTCCATACCCCATTCCCTGTAATCCCATTCCCTTTAATCCCATAGCCCATTCCCTTTCATTCCATACCCCATTCCCTTTCATTCCATACCCCATTCCCTGTAAGCCCATACCCATCCCATAGTAAGATTTTGTTTACATATCCTCATTTTAGTCTTCTTATACATTTTTGTTTTTTAAATACTCCTTACCCTCTTATTTATATCCCTTTCACACTTTGAGCACTTTTAATTTTTTTGTTATTTATTTTGACCCCCTTTCATTTGTGCACATTCACTTTTGTTGGAGTATGTCGGAAGGGTGAGATAAGGGGCAGATTAGCCCGGAAATATTACAGTTCCTCACAACTGAGTTTAGACAAGAGGTTATAGAGGAGGTCAGGCAGGAGCTTAGTCAGGAGAGGAAGAGGAACAGGACAGGAAGGGGAGGAGGAAGCGATGGGTGGGTCCGGGCACTTTGTTCAAGATGAACAAGTGGCTGGGCCCAGTGGCGGACAGCATAGAGCTTCACAGTCGGGGAATCAGAGGACACCATCACAGGGGAAAACCAAGCTGACTAGGGAAGCGAGATATACCATGGAGGAGAAGGCGGCCCTCGTAGAGGCTTATATGCAGAGGGCTAGGAGGCTGCAGGCTCAGAAGGCCACCCCTAGGGAGAAGAGGAAGCTATGGCTGGAGATCAGGGATGCAGTTAATGCAGTGGGGGCACGTAACAGGGATGTCGAGTCTATAAAGCATCGCTACCGGGACTGCAAAATGGAACTCAAAAGACAGATCTCCCGGGAGTACCAATACACAACAGGGATCGGTGGTGGGTATTCCCGATGGGAGGATATGTTGCCTCCCAGCATCTCCGAGGTGGCCATAGTTGGGATCGGAGTCGTCGATACCGGGAACCTGCCACACTCATCTGACGGTAAGCTCATGTAATAATCTCTGTACATCAAAAATAAAGAATGTATTCAAGGATATGATTAATGCAATTACGCTTTTTTACACATTATTACGTAAACACATTCACAATTACCTTGCGATTACATTAGTATATAGGCTACAGGTTAGGTGTGCATTTAAACAGAATGAAAACAAACACAAAAACATTCAGATTTACCAGATAGATATCAGAAACACGGTTTGGAAAATGCGGAAATCTTATTGATTGTTATATTTCAAAGTGGATTAATGAGGCTGCATTGGTAATTCTATTGTAAGCAAAAGCATTTACATCTTTATTTGGAACTATGCTAATATATACATTTCTTTCTTTTTACAATATACAGAGTCTGGGGAGGAGGCAGCACAGCAACTACAGGCTCCTCCTTCACCCAGGTATGAGAGTGGTCAGCCGGGTCATCCCAGTACTCCTCCTTCCCCTCTGCCACAAACATCTCCCATGAGAACTCGTCAGAGGGGGCAGCAGCCCCCCCAGAGCCGCAGTCTAGTGGGAAGAGGGGAAGGAAGAGGAAGTATTTTTTGCTATATATATTTTTATGTATTTAATGTTTAATGGATAGGTATGTGATGATGTGGTCTTCTTACACTTGTGGACCACACTCTGTATATAATCTGCTTCTATGGGACCGGGTCCATGGAGGCAGATTGTTTGCAGAGTGTGGGTTACAAGTGTGTGGATAAAATGACCATTACAATTATACATGATGGCATATTACTGTTTGAATGCCAACAACACAACTTAAAGAGACAGTCAGAACATTATTGTTTTTTTTACAAAGAAAACACTTTATTACGCATTATCAAGTTAGAGAAACTTAGAGAAATACACGTTTTACTTCTGTAATTAACCTTGTATCTATGCCTCGGAAAAATAACCACTTATTTAAGTTCTTTTGACAGACCAACATTTCAGCCAATCACTGATCAATCCAGGGTAACTATACTGTATGAGCTCAATGTTTTCTATATGAAAATGGAAAAAAAATGCCCTCTAGTGGTCAAAATGCATTCAGATTAAGGGCGCGATCCGATATAAATCGTAGTTTGCGGCGCAAGCGAGGGAACCCCCGCCGCCCGTAGTTTCAGCTCACAACTCGAGCTATCCAATATACCCCGCCTGCAATTGCTAAATTGCCGTAAGTCGGATAAACCAGCGATGTCCAGAAATCTGCGTAAGTACAAATTTCTGGAGTTGCCAGTGACTTACGGCACTTTAGAAACTGCCAGCACCTACAAAACCTGACTAAAGTTATAAAATCTCCTGTACTGTCTAACACGCCTCCCAAACATAGCCCGACACGTATACCCCTCTATCTGCTATCCCCCCCTCACTCTCCTAATAATAAATGTATTAACCCCTAAACCGCCGCTCCCGGACCCCGTTGCACCTAATAAAGTTATTAACCCCTAAACCGCCGCTCCCGGACCCCGCTGCCACCTACATTAACTACCCCCTAATGTGAGCCCCTTACACCGCCGCCACCTACATTACATACCCCCTAATGTGAGCCCCTTACTCCACCGCCACCTACATTAACTACCCCCTAATGTGAGCCCCTTACCCCGCTGCCACCTACATTAACTACCCCTCTAATGTGAGCTCCTACCCCGCTGACAGCTATATTAAAATTATTAACTCCTAATCTAATCCCACTATACTGTCGCCACCTATATTAAATTATTAACCCCTAATCTAATCCCCCTATACCGCCGCCACCTATATTAAATTAATTAACCCCTAAAATACTAAACTATCCCTACCACTAAACCTAAGTCTAACCCTACAAATAGCCCTGAAAAGGGCTTTTTGCGTGGCATTACCCCAAAGTAAACAGCTCTATTGCCAGCCCTTAAAAGGGCTTTTGGCAGGGCTTTGTCACAAAGTAATCAGCTCTTTTGCCTATAATCTAAATCCCCCTATACCGCCACCACCTATAATAAATGTATTAACCCCTAATCTAATCCCCCTACACCGCCGCCACCTATATTAACTATATTAACCCTAATTATATTAGGGTTAATATAGTTATTGTATTACATATATTAACAATATTAACCCTAATTATATTAGGGTTAATATACTTAATATAGTTATTATATTATATATATATATTAAGTATAATAACCCTATCTAACTCTAACACCCCTAACTATATTCTTATTAAAATAATTCTAATTAATATTAATATTATTAATTAAAATATTCCTATTTAAATCTAAATACTTACCTATAAAATAAACCCAAAGATAGCTACAATATAATTAATAATTACATTGTAGCTATTTTAGGGTTTATATTTATTTTACAGGTAACTTGGTAATTATTTTAACTAGGTACAATAGCTATTAAATAGTTAATAACTATTTAATAGCTACCTTGTTAAAATAATTACCCAATTACCTGTAAAATAAATCCTAACCTAAGTTACAAATACACCTACACTATCAATAAATTAAATAAACTACAAATATCTAAACTAAAATACAATTAAATACACTAAACTAAATTACAAAAAAACAAACACTGATCGGAACAGCCAATAGAATGCAAGCTCAATCTGATTGGCTGATTGGATCAGCCAATTGGATTGAACTTGAATCTGATTGGCTGATTGAATCAGCCAATCAGATTTTCTTACCTTAATTCCGATTGGCTGATAGAATCCTATCAGCCAATCGGAATTCGAGGGACGCCATCTTGGATGATGTCATTTAAAGGATACTTCATTCGTCTTTCAGTCGTCGGGCCAGCTGGAGGTTCTGCGCCGGAGGTCTGAAGAAAGAAGACTGAAGATGCCGCTTGGAGGCATTATCAAATAATCATAAATACACTGCTGCATATTGCTAAAAAAAGTGTTGTTATGGACCTCTGGCCCCACCATACAACTACTACCACACTGAAGTTACAATCCCAAATTGCACAAAGACATGAAATGCCTCCTCTGCAAATGAAAGTGATCTGCCGCCTGACTCAGGTTCACACTGTACAAACTTAACATTTTTCTTTTGTGATTCAGATAGAGCACGAATTTGTAAGCAACTTTTTATTTACTCCTATTTTCAAATTTTCTTTATTCTCTTGGTATCTTTAGTTGAAATGCAAGAATCTAAGTTTAGATGCCGGCCCATTTTGGTGAACAACCTGGGTTGTCCTTGCTGATTGGTGGCAAAATCCATCCACCAATCAAAAAGTGCTGTCCAGAGTTCTTAACCCAAAAAAGCTTAGACGGCTTTTATTTCAAATAAAAGATAGCAAGAGAACGAAGAAACATTGATAATAGGAGTAAATTAGAAAGTTGCTTAAAATTGCATGCTCTATCTGAATCACAAAGGAAAAAAATTGGGTTCAGTGTCCCTTTAAGTGCAAAGTCTGTCTCACACTGTGTATAGTGGTTTAATGCACACTCCGAAGTCCTCTCAATTGCTAATGCTTTACTCCTTGTAATGACATTTCCCATCCTCAATAGCACTCTGCTGTAGCACCCTCTGGTGGCTGCTAAAATAAAATATATATATTTTTGAATAATAGTTGTGCTTGCCTCATGGGGCCCCCTGGCCCAGTGGGCCCCTGACAGGAGTCACCCCTGTCACCCCCTGATGGTGAGCCTGTATACAGGGTTTATATTAGATACAATATATTTAATAGTGGTATACAGGGTGTGTATTACATACAGTATATATATAGTGGTATACAGGGTGTGTATTACATACAGTATATATATATAGAGGTATACAGGGTATGCATTACATACAGTGTGTATATATATATATATATATATATATATAGTGGTACAAAGGGGTGTGTATTACATACAGTATATATAAAAAGTGGTATACAGGGGTGTGTATTACATACAGTATATATAAAAAGTGGTATACAGGGATGTGTATTACATACAGTATATATATAGTGGTACAAAGGGGTGTGTATTACATACAGTATATATATATATATAGTGGTATACAGGGTGTGTATTACATACAGTATATATATATAGTGGTATACAGGGTGTGTATTACATACAGTATATATATATATATATATATATATATATATATATATATATATATATATATATATATATATTGGTACAAAGGGGTGTGTATTACATACAGTATACTGTATATATATATATATAGTGGTACAAAGGGGTGTGTATTACATACAGTATATATAAAAAGTGGTGTACAGGGGTGTATATTACATACAGTATATATATATATATATATATATATATATATATATATATATATATATATATATATATATAGTGGTATACAGGGTGTGTATTACATACAGTATATATATATATATAGTGGTACAAAGGGGTGTGTATTACATACAGTATATATAAACAGTGGTATACAGGGTGTATATTACATTCAATATATATATATATATATATATATATATATATATATATATATATATATATATATATATATATATAGTGGTACAAAGGGGTGTGTATTACATACAGTATATATAAAATGTGGTATACAGGGGTGTGTATTACATACAGTATATATATATAGTGGTATACAGGGGTGTGTATTACATACAGTATATATATAGTGGTACAAAGGGGTGTGTATTACATACAGTATATATATATATATATATATATATATATATATATATATAGTGGTACAAAGGGGTGTGTATTACATACAGTATATATAAACAGTGGTATACAGGGTGTGTATTATATTCAATATATATATATATAGGTATACAGGGGTGTGCATTACATACAGTACGTATATGTAGTGAGATACAGGGGTCTGTATTACAATTACATAAATATATGTAATCTTATACAGGGGTTGTTTAGGTACAATACATGGTAAGGTTTCCTCATCTAAAGAGCTTACAATCTAAAATGTGTAGCTGCTATTTCATAGAGACGTCTTTCCATTACATCTGCTGTTTGATGCTCACTAGAAACCGCAGGGACTTGGATTATTTTTATCAATAAAGACTTGTTGCCAGTCACTGTGTTTTTCTTATAATTTCACTGTGATCATTTTCACACCATGTAATTACTACGAAGCCCAGAGTCAGTCTGCTCTGTAATCACCAGCTTACAAATAAACAGCACACGCCCAGCATGTAGAACAGTTGTATTCCCATCAGGGAAGAGCAGAGCTAGAAATAAACTGAGAGAAAAACATCAATTTAGCTTTTACAACTTCAGCAACAAAACAATGCTGCTATCTGCACTGTATAATATGCACTGGCAGTAAAGCAGTTAATATACTTATTGATGATGGTTAGTGACAGGTGTCTTTGAGGGTGAAATGTTCCCCTGAATTTTGCCTCTTGTGTGTGAACATAATTACATTTTAATGCTCTCTTTTAAACCACCATTTTTTAAAAGATTCACAGCCTATCTGTACAGCAAGCAACTCCACATACATGCACACATATACGGACAGACACACACTCATGAACATAGATAAACAGACACACACACTCATGCATACATATACAGATACACACTCATTCACACATATACAGACAGACACACACTAATGAACATATATACAGACACACACACTCATGCATACATATACAGACACACACTCATGAACATATATACAGACACACACTCATGAACATAGATAAACAGACACACACACTCATGCATACATATACAGATACACACTCATTCACACATATACAGACAGACACACACTAATGAACATATATACAGACACACACACTCATGCATACATATACAGACACACACTCATGAACATATATACAGACACACACTCATGAACATAGATAAACAGACACACACACTCATGCATACATATACAGATACACACTAATTCACACATATACAGACAGACACACACTCATGAACATATATACAGACACACACACTCATGCACACATATACGGACAGACACACACTCATGAACATATATACGGACAGACACACACTCATGCATACATATACAGACACACACTCATTCACACTAGGGTGACCACATATTCAAACTGCCATTCAGGGACGCCCCCCCCCCCCTCTGGACCGCAACCCCCCGGAATGTGATGTATAGGAACCGGCCATTTTTGGTTGAGAACCTGGGTTACGATTGCTTATAGATGGGTAAATGTAAGCCTCCAATAAGCAAGAACTATCCATGGTGCTGAACCTAAAATGGGCTGGCTGCTAAGATTTACATTCCTGCTTTTAAAATAAAGATAGCAAGAGAACAAAGAAAAATTTATAATAGGAGTAATTTAGAAAGTTGCCTAAAATGGCATGCTCTAACTGAATCATGAAAGAAAAACATTGGGTTTAGTGTCCCTTTAACAATGTGACTAAATGATGGGCTATGCTATTAATACATTGTTTTTAATGAGTTCTAATACTTTCCACAACCTGCTTAATACCTTTTATGTTAAACTTGCATTACTGGGGTTCTTGCAATAACTGCTTCCTTTACAGCAACTATATACACACAAAAAAATTTATATTATAAGTTCCAAAATCAAAAGTGTGTTTTATACACATACACAATCAACTGTTATTATGACAGATGTATATTAAGTAATAAGTTAACAAAACAGCTAAACTATATCAGCTCTAGTTTAAAGAGGAAGATAAATTGCTCCTTTAGGTTTAGTTTTAATATGAAACAAACAACAATCCAATCTAAAGGGCTGAGCTTGCAGGGAGAGCAATCCTTGTTATCTCAACTATCTCTAAACAAATAACTTTTTTTTTTTAAAGCCCCCCTTGGCAATGGCAATTTCAACTAACAGACTACACTACAACATAACATACATAGTGCCAATGTGCCATATGTCAGTGTTTAAATAAGGAAGAAATGTATAAACACATTTCTTCCGTATTTAAACACACCTTTTGCACTATAACCCTTTGTCCTGCTAGAAATACTACATGCAAAATTGAGTGTATGCAATAAAGCAGGGCACGTTGTGACAAAAATGTATGTGCTACTGCTTACACACAAACTGGACATTGCGATGTACATACCAGGGAGGCACATGCAGTTACACATACATGCACAGTGCCTGATGATGAATATACACAAAAAAAATATCAAATGCAATTGCTAACACACTGAGAAAGGTATACTGCAAGGAGCAACAAACTATTTATATAAACCACAGGCTGTAAAACGATCTGCCTTGGATACCTGCGCTATGTGTAAAATAAACAACTACAAACAGTAACTAACAAGCCCTGTGATAATCATGATATGTCACATACACACACACCTGGCGATTGTGGTGACTTGAATGCAGATAGATGTGACAGTCTGACTGCACGCTCTCCTCCTTGTCGGGCCGGCTCAGCTGGGCTCCAGTCCAAAATCTCTAGGGCAGCACGGCAGTGTCAGTGACAGCACTCCTCCACCGGTCTCTCTCGAGTCTCGACTCCGTCCACTCCACACACATTGTTGCACTCGCATTATATAGACAGGTAGTGTATAGAGTAACCTACAGATAGAGGCTAGAGCTAGACTAGACAGAGCCGCACGTGGCGGCAACTAGAGGGGGCGGATCGGGGTCCAGGGAATCGTGGGGATATATACATAATAAATTAATACACAATTAAATTAATATCCGGAAGGAAGCAGCCCTCTCAACTTACTGGCCAGGTAGCCACTGGCGGGCGGCGCCGGCGCCTCTGTCTGCAGCCTGCTCTGGAATTTGGCCCCCTGTGATGATGTAGTCTAGACTCTAGGAGCCTGGAGGAGTCTCACCAGTCACCACCACTCTTACGTGCGGTGCGGGAAGCCTGCACCTTGCCGCCCTAGAGTCTTAATGCTGTCAGACCTCTCACTGAGTCAATCCGCGCTCGCTGCTGTCAGTGCTGTCAATGCTGTCAGAGTGTCAGTTTCAGGAGTCCGGGACAATGTATGAAGGTGCCCGGGACCCGGGACAGACCTTTAAAATGCGGGACTGTCCCGGGCAATACGGGACATGTGGTCACCTTAATTCACACATATACGGACAGACACACACACTCATGCATACATATACAGACACACACTCATTCACACATATACGGACAGACACACTCATGAACATATATACAGACACACACACTCATGCATACATATACAGACACACACTCATTCACACATATACAGACAGACACACACTCATGAACATATATACAGACACACACACTCATTCATACATATACAGACACACACTCATTCACACATATAAAGACAGACACACACACTCATGCATACATATACAGACACACACTCATTCACACATATACGGACAGACACACTCATGAACATATATACAGACACACACACTCATGCATACATATACAGACACACACTCATTCACACATATACAGACAGACACACACTCATGAACATATATACAGACACACACTCATGCATACATATACAGACACACACTCATTCACACATACAGGGAGTGCAGAATTATTAGGCAAATGAGTATTTTGACCACATCATCCTCTTTATGCATGTTGTCTTACTCCAAGCTGTATAGGCTCGAAAGCCTACTACCAATTAAGCATATTAGGTGATGTGCATCTCTGTAATGAGAAGGGGTGTGGTCTAATGACATCAACACCCTATATCAGGTGTGCATAATTATTAGGCAACTTCCTTTCCTTTGGCAAAATGGGTCAAAAGAAGGACTTGACAGGCTCAGAAAAGTAAAGAATAGTGAGATATCTTGCAGAGGGATGCAGCACTCTTAAAATTGCAAAGCTTCTGAAGCGTGATCATCGAACAATCAAGCGTTTCATTCAAAATAGTCAACAGGGTCGCAAGAAGCGTGTGGAAAAACCAAGGCGCAAAATAACTTCCCATGAACTGAGAAAAGTCAAGCGTGCAGCTGCCAAGATGCCACTTGCCACCAGTTTGGCCATATTTCAGAGCTGCAGCATCACTGGAGTGCCCACAAGCACAAGGTGTGCAATACTCAGAGACATGGCCAAGGTAAGAAAGGCTGAAAGACGACCACCACTGAACAAGACACACAAGCTGAAACGTCAAGACTGGGCCAAGAAATATCTCAAGACTGATTTTTCTAAGGTTTTATGGACTGATGAAATGAGAGTGAGTCTTGATGGGCCAGATGGATGGGCCCGTGGCTGGATTGGTAAAGGGCAGAGAGCTCCAGTCCGACTCAGACGTCAGCAAGGTGGAGGTGGAGTACTGGTTTGGGCTGGTATCATCAAAGATGAGCTTGTGGGGCCTTTTCGGGTTGAGGATGGAGTCAAGCTCAACTCCCAGTCCTACTGCCAGTTTCTGGAAGACACCTTCTTCAAGCAGTGGTACAGGAAGAAGTCTGCATCCTTCAAGAAAAACATGATTTTCATGCAGGACAATGCTCCATCACACGCGTCCAAGTACTCCACAGCGTGGCTGGCAAGAAAGGGTATAAAAGAAGAAAATCTAATGATATGGCCTCCTTGTTCACCTGATCTGAACCCCATTGAGAACCTGTGGTCCATCATCAAATGTGAGATTTACAAGGAGGGAAAACAGTACACCTCTCTGAACAGTGTCTGGGAGGCTGTGGTTGCTGCTGCACGCAATGTTGATGGTGAACAGATCAAAACACTGACAGAATCCATGGATGGCAGGCTTTTGAGTGTCCTTGCAAAGAAAGGTAGCTATAGTGGTCACTGATTTGTTTTTGTTTTGTTTTTGAATGTCAGAAATGTATATTTGTGAATGTTGAGATGTTATATTGGTTTCACTGGTAAAAATACATAATTGAAATGGGTATATATTTGTTTTTTGTTAAGTTGCCTAATAATTATGCACAGTAATAGTCACCTGCACACACAGATATCCCCCTAAAATAGCTATAACTAAAAACAAACTAAAAACTACTTCCAAAACTATTCAGCTTTGATATTAATGAGTTTTTTGGGTTCATTGAGAACATGGTTGTTGTTCAATAATAAAATTAATCCTCAAAAATACAACTTGCCTAATAATTCTGCACTCCCTGTATACAGACAGACACACACACACTCATGAACATATATACAGACACACACTCATGCACACATATACAGACACACACTCATGAACACATTTACAGACACACACACATATGCAGACAGACACAAACTCATACACACATATACATACAGACACACACATACAGACACACATATACAGACACACACATACAGACACACTCATACACACATATAAAGTCATACACACACAGACAGACACATATGCACACACATACAGAAATACACATATACAGACACACATGCACACACATACATACAGACAGACACACATGCACACACATGCACACACACATACACACATGCACACATAAAGACATAAACACATATACAGACAGACACAGGCACACATACAGACAGACACTCACACATGCACACACATACAGATAGACACTCACACATGCACACATATACAGACAGACACAAAGATGCACACATATACAAACACACACACACACAAGCATGCATATACAGACAAACACTCATACATGCACACATATACAGACACACATATGCACACATATACAGACACATGCACACATTTACAGACACACACACATGCACACATATAAAGGCATACACATACATGCACACACACATACAGACACACATACATAGACAGACAGACACACACACAGACAGACAGGCACACATAAAGACACACACACACACACAGACAGACAAACACACTAACACACACAGACATACAGGCAGACACACAGACAGACAGACACACACTTATACAGACATATACACACATACAGACATACACACATACATACATACATACACACATACAGACACACACATAAAGACAGAAAGACGCACACACACACACACACACATACAGACAAAGTGACATGCGGTGAGGTCAGAGGCTGGTGAGGCACTAGCTATGATACACCTGGGAAACTCAAATGTGAATCCGATAGAGCATTATACTGATCAGCAAGGACTATATTTGGCACTAATATGTGTGCACCTCAGAACAGCTCAGCCTCTCATGTTATAAAACACACTTAATAAGTCACTATGTCTGTATGTATGTGTGTATTTCTGTCTATCTGTGCATGTGTGTGAATGAATATATAAATAAGTGAGGGACCAGCCAAGCCAGATAATGGGCCCCTAACCAATTAAACCAACCAGAGGTGGATGAGGAGCTATAGATGGTAAATGTCTCATCCTACTCCATTTCTACAGATAAGCAGATATTATAGCACTATGAATATATAGGGACATTAGTTTGACTGTTTAAAACAATTGCGGTTTAGATGAGTTTGCTCTTTAGACATGTACCTTAGTTCCAACTGCTTGCTGAGGCTGAGCTGCTCCAAACACTTTCGGCTAGATTTAGAGTTTTGTCGGTAACGACCCGCGTAGCTAACGCTGGCTTTTTCCCCCCGCACCTTTTAAATACCGCTGGTATTTAGAGTTCACAGAAGGGCTGCGTTAGGCTCCAAAAAGGGAGCGTAGAGCATAATTTACCGCCACTGCAACTCTCAATACCAGCGGTGCTTACGGACGCGGCCAGCTTAAAAAAACGTGCTCGTGCACGATTCCCCCATAGGAAACAATGGGGCAGTTTGAGCTGAAAAAAAACCTAACACCTGCAAAAAAGCAGCGTTCAGCTCCTAACGCAGCCCCATTGTTTCCTATGGGAAAACACTTCCTATGTCTGCACCTAACACCCTAACATGTACCCCGATTCTAAACATCCCTAACCTTACACTTATTAACCCCTAATCTGCCGCCCCCACTATCGCTGACACCTGCATTATACAATTAACCCCTAATCTGCCGCTCCGTACACCGCCGCAACCTACGTTATCCCTATGTACCCCTAATCTGCTGCCCCTAACACCGCCGACACCTATATTATATTTATTAACCCCTAATCTGCCGCCCCCAATGTCGCCTCCACCTACCTACAATTATTAACCCCTAATCTGCCGACCGGACCTCGCCGCTACTCTAATAAATGTATTAACCCCTAAAGCTAAGTCTAACCCTAACACCCCCCTAAGTTAAATATAATTTAAATCTAACGAAATAAATTAACTCTTATTAAATAAATTATTCCTATTTAAAGCTAAATACTTACCTGTAAAATAAATCCTAATATAGCTACAATATAAAATTACCTGTAAAATAAATCCTAACCTAAGTTACAATTAAACCTAACACTACACTATCAATAAATTAAATAAATAAAATACCTTCAAAATTATATACAATTAAACCTAACACTACACTATCAATAAATTAATTAAATACAATACCTACAAATAAATACAATTAAATTAACTAAGTTACAAAAATAAAAAAAGATTTACAAACATTAGAAAAATATTACAACAATTTTAAGCTAATTACACCTACTCTAAGCCCCCTAATAAAATAACAAACCCCCCAAAATAAGAAAATGCCCTACCCTATTCTAAAATAAAAATAGAAAAGCTATTTTACCTTACCAGCCCTTTAAAGGGCATGCCCCAAAGAATTCAGCTCTTTTGCCTGGAAAAAAAAACATACAATACCCCCCCCCAACATTACAACCCACCACTCACATACCTCTAATCTAACCCAAACCGCCCTTAAATAAACCTAACACTAAGCTGGGTATCACCGATCCGTCCAGGGTCCGATGTCTTGATCCAAGCCCAAGCGGGGGCTGAAGACGTCCATCCTCGGGCTGAAGTCTTGATCCAAGTGGCGGCTGAAGAAGTCCATCATCGGGCAGAAGTCTTCATCCTATCCGGGCAGAAGAGGACATCCGGACCGGCAAACATCTTCAGCCAATCAGATTGAGCTTGCATTCTATTGGCTGATCGGAACAGCCAATAGAATGCGAGCTCAATCTGATTGGCTGATTGGATCAGCCAATCGGATTGAACTTGAATCTGATTGGCTGATTCAATCAGCCAATCAGATTTTTTCTACCTTAATTCCGATTGGCTGATAGAATCCTATCAGCCAATCGGAATTCAAGGGACGCCATCTTGGATGACATCCCTTAAAGGAACCTTCATTCGTCGTCTAGTCATCGGAAGAAGAGGATGGATCCGCGCCGGAGGTCTTGAAGATGGAGCCGCTCATCGTCGGATGGAAGAAGATAGAAGATGCCGCTTGGATGAAGATGTTTGCCGGTCCGGATGTCCTCTTCTGCCCGGATAGGATGAAGACTTCTGCCCGATGATGGACTTATTCAGCCGCCGCTTGAATCAAGACTTCAGCCGGAGGATGGACGTCTTCAGCCCCCGCTTGTGCTTGGATCAAGACTTCAGCCAGAGGATGGACGTCTTCAGCCCCCGCTTGGGCTTGGATCAAGACATCGGAGCCTGGACAGATCGGTGATACCCGGCGTGGTGAAGATAAGGTAGGAAGATCTTCAGGGGCTTAGTGTCAGGTTTATTTAAGGGGGGTTTGGGTTAGATTAGGGGTATGTGGGTGGTGGGTTGTAATGTTGGGGGGGGGTATTGTATGTTTTTTTTTCCAGGCAAAAGAGCTGAATTATTTGGGGCATGCCCCGCAAAAGGCCCTTTTAAGGGCTGGTAAGGTAAAAGAGCTTTTCTATTTTTATTTTAGAATAGGGTAGGGCATTTTTTTATTTTAAGGGGCTTTGTTATTTTATTAGGGGGCTTAGAGTAGGTGTAATTAGCTTAAAATTGTTGTAATATTTTTCTAATGTTTGTAAATATTTTTTTATTTTTTGTAACTTAGTTCTTTTTTATTTTTTGTACTTTAGTTAGTTTATTTAATTGTATTTATTTGTATGTATTTAATTTAATTAATTTATTGATAGTGTAGTGTTAGGTTTAATTGTAACTTAGGTTAGGATTTATTTTACAGGTAATTTTGTAATTATTTTAGCTAGGTAACTATTAAATAGTTATTAACTATTTAATAGCTATTGTACCTGGTTAAAATAAATACAAAGTTCACTGTAAAATAAATATTAATCCTAAAATAGCTACAATATAATTATAATTTATATTGTAGCTATATTAGGATTTATTTTACAGGTAAGTATTTAGCTTTAAATAGGAATAATTTATTTAATAAGAGTTAATTTATTTCGTTAGATTTAAATTATATTTAACTTAGGGGGGTGTTAGGGTTAGACTTAGCTTTAGGGGTTAATACATTTATTAGAGTAGCGGTGAGGTCCGGTATGGGTTAATAATTGTAGGTAGGTGGAGGCGACGTTGGGGGCGGCAGATTAGGGGTTAATAAATATAATATAGGGGTCGCCGGTGTTAGGGGCAGCAGATTAGGGGTACATAGGGATAATGTAGGTTGCGGCGGTGTGCGGTCGGCAGATGAGGGGTTAAAAAAATTTAATAGAGTGGCGGCGATGCCGGGGGACCTCGGTTTAGGGGTACATAGGTAGTTTATGTGTGTTAGTGTACTTTAGTGCACAGTAGTCAAGAGCTTTATGAACTGGCGTTAGCCCAGAAAGCTCTTAACTCCTGGCTTTTTGCTGCGGCTGGATTTTTGTCGTTAAATTTCTAACGCTCACTTCAGCCACGACTCTAAATACCAGCGTTAGAAAGATCCCATTGAAAAGATAGGATATGCAATTGGAGTAGGGGGATCTGTGGTATGGAAAAGTCGCGGCTGGAAAGTGAGCGTTAGACCCTTTCCTGACTGACTCTAAATACCAGCGGTAGCCCAAAACCAGCGTTAGGAGCCTCTAACGCTGGTTTTGACGGCTAACGCCAAACTCTAAATCTAGGCATTTGTTCTGTGAGGAAAGTCAGTGATGGATAGTGTCACATGGCAGCAGAGTTACACACATACACAGGCACACACTTACAGAAACACATACACAGACACAGAGTTACTAATACAATGGCACACACATACACAAACATATACATAGACACAGAGTCACACACATACACAGAGTTACACACATACACAGTTACAGAGTTACACACAGGCATACACAAACATATACTTAGACAGAGTTACACACAGGCACACACATACACAAATACACTAACATATACACAGAGTTACACACATACAGAAACACAGAGTTACTCATACAATGGCACACACATACACAAACATATACATAGACACAGAGTTACACACATACACAAACATATTCATAGACACAGAGTCACACACATACACAGAGTTACACACATACACAGTTACAGAGTTACACACAGGCACACACATACACAAACATATACATAGACAGAGTTACACAGATACACATATACATAGAGTTACCCACAGACACAGAGTTGCACACACAAACAAATGCACAAACATATACATAGACAGAGTTACACAGACACACACATACACAGAGTTACACAAATACATAAAC
Organism: Bombina bombina; assembly: GCF_027579735.1. Taxonomy (NCBI): domain Eukaryota; kingdom Metazoa; phylum Chordata; class Amphibia; order Anura; family Bombinatoridae; genus Bombina; species Bombina bombina. The sequence goes on along the minus strand of NC_069501.1, from coordinate 1,285,640,415 downwards.
ATATACACAAATACAGAGTTACACACATACACAGGCACACACATACAGAAACACATACACAAACATATACACAGACACAGAGTTACACACATACACAGAGTTGCACACATACACAGACACACACATACACAGAGTTACACACATACACAGACACAGAGTTACACACAAAAACAGGCACACACATACAGAAACATATACACAAACATATACACAGACACAGAGTTACACACATACACAGAGTTACACACATACACAGACACAGATTTACACACATACAGACACACACACACACACATACACAGAGTTACACACATACTGTCAGTATATTTATAAAAATCTTAGCAGTATTCTCCAAACAATGTGTGAGTATATGGCAGGGAATATATTTAACAATCTTTCTTTAGACTGAACCCACAATCAATATACTTCTACTAAGACAACGAAATTAATATAAATATCTGAATTCTTTATTATTAGTAAATAACTATGAACATGTTGATACATAAATATTTGTGAGAATTAGAATATGAGTCGACACTATATGCGTTTAAAACCGTTCAAATTCCCCATCTATTTTCCCTACTGGATAAATTCTCCTTAGTCAGTTACTACAAGCTAAATGTCCTCAAGACTGAGGCGTATGCTATTAACATTTCAGACGGGACTCTTAATGAACTGAAACGCACTTATAAGTTCGTGTGGTCTACGACTCATATCAAACATCTCGGGGTTTATCTCTCACATAGTATTCCGAAGATGATAGAATTGAATTTCAATCCCTTATTGTCAACTATTGAAAAATCGACCGACACTTGGAATGTCCCATCACTGTCATGGCTGGGTCGAATCGCGGCCTTCAAAATGAGCCTCCTACCAAAGCTTACCTACCTATTCCGCTCCCTACCCATCCCGATTCCTAGATCTACAATTTACAAATTCCAACAACTATGTAACAAATTCATTTGGCGCAATAAGGTTCCGAGACTTGCTACTAATATTCTACAACAACCTCTTCTGGCTGGTGGGGCGGCTGCCCCCAATATCCTAAAATACCATGAGGCTGCCAGACTCTCTCATGTAACCCAATGGAAGCTGCCGTTGGAGAGTCGATGGGCAGAGATTGAACAAGCATCCCTCCCGGCTGGATTCACCCTACAAGATCTAGTGTGGATCCCTAGACACTCTAGGACGCCAGCCCTTTTGACTAATCCTATTGTCAAATCAAATTTGCAGTTTTGGGATAAGGTTCGCAACCTTTCGACCATAGCGCCGCATCCCTCGCCATCGCATTCCCTTAGGGGGCTGCTATTGTCATTGCCAGACTCCCATCCCAACTTATGGCTCGCTTTGGGGTTGACTAGAATAGCAGATTTCTATGCAGGGGATAAGCTACTAAACTACCAGGACTTTCTTCGGAAGTTTAATCCGCCTCCTCGATTGCACTTTGAATTCTGGAGACTACGTAGCCTTCTCCTCTCGTGGGGCTTTGGTGCGGGCCCACTAAGGTCTAAAACCGCTTGGGAAGTTCGCTGGGACTCTATGACATCCCCCGGTAAACTTCTGTCCATCTCGTATCTTACGCTCATGAAGCCTCCAGTTTTCTATAAATCCCCTCCAGTACGGCGATGGGAATCTTCCCTGATGGTTTCAAACGAGCCACAACAATGGCGGATGGCTGTCCAATTAACCAAGAAAGCTATACACTGCATAACCCTGTACGAGTTATTTCTCAAGGTTATGCTACAATGGCATATGACTCCTATCCGCTTGTTTAAAATCTCGGCAGTCAATTCACCCAAATGTTGGAGGGGCTGTGAGGAGTTGGGAACGCCCCAACATATTTGGTGGTCTTGCAGTCAGATTCAGCCGCTTTGGCAAAAATCAATCCGATACTGCTCTTCAGGGAATATCCACTTACCTCTGTCCCCTAGTTCATGCCTGTTCCACATCTTGCCTAGGAAATTGACTCTACCTCAGAAACTATTCTGTATTTACCTATTTCTAGCTGTTAAATTGGCTGTAGCGCGTATGTGGCTGCAACGCACTGTCCCTTCGTGGGAACAAGTGATGGACATACTGGATTTTGTTAAAAGAATGGAGTCCTATGTCTCCCATGTCCACGGGACCACAGACCTTCAGTCCCAAATTTGGGCACTTCGCCCAGAGTAATTCCCCCTACAAACACTTTGGGGACTTTAGGTTCCTCGGGTTAGTTGTAACCGGTGCTACTAATGTCCTCCTGCCCATTCCCCCTTTCTTCCCCTTATCTGAACCCTCCCAATCTCCCCCGCTCCTATCCCTTGTCGGTGTATACCCCCCTCCTTTTTTTTTTTTTTCTCCTTTTTGGATAGCTTGACACAGTTTCTTTTTTTTTCTTTTTTCTATGTATAATCTGGTTAACATTTCTGATTGTCATATTCTATGTTTAAGCTATAATTTTGGTATGAACATTTATGATGATGAAACCTCTATACACTAAGGAGTTTGCTGACTTATATGGGTTATTAATAATATGGGTCTTTTTTCCACAACAAATGGACTTTTGCACCCTCCCATGGAGAGGTGGGAATAAGATCATTGACCAACAGACACCGAACATGGACTTAAACATCCAGCATTCTCTCTCTTGTGCTCCTTATTTTATGTGATTGTTTTATATAATACTACCTCTGGTTAATCCTGTTATTCCTGTTGTATGTACTATTGATATGTATGTACATGCTTTTGATGCTCTTATGTTCATTTATCTTTTAAAACAATAAAAACTATTTAAAAAAAAAAAAAAAACGTTCAAATAGGCTATGCAACATTTAAAAAAATCTATCTTATTCACAGTAAAAGTTCACCCTGTTAGTACAATGAGATTTTAAGATCTTTAACAGCTAAAAACCCAAGCAATACAATTCTAACAGAGCTAATTTAAACAATAGGACAGTCTATACTTTTTTTATCAAGCTCATAAAAGTTTACCTTTAAAGCTAGCCTGATTTACAATATCCTTTCATTCAAAATTAACACAATGAGACTAAAATATCACAGCTACTAATCTCCAGCAATACAATTCTAATTAGGGTACTAAAGTACATGTATTCTTACAGTGGACAAATGCTTTAAATGAATTCCTTAGCATACAGAAATAAACTTTTAACACTACACAGGCTTATGAAATACTAATTTGAAATACAAACTGCTTCTTTAAATCTGCTTAACTACAATTTGACTATGATATTATCAATAACCTTTGTTAAAAATATTAAAGTTAGAAATCATACATTACCAGTCTGAATCAAATTGTAATTCAATATTTTCCAAATATCTTAGATCTCCTCATTTGAAGGAAAAGTTATTTTGCATAGATCAGGGTTAGTATTTCAGCTCCTTGCTTGAATGACTGTGTCCCAAGTATGCTCGCCAGTTATCAGTCACCAGGGTAAGCAATCACCAAAAACTGTCCTCTCTTACATTTAACCTTCCTGTTTTATAATCATTAGAGATCTGGTTTGGTTACGCCCACACGGAAACCTTGTCTCAGATTGGCCCTTTGAGAATTCATTTTTAAAACAGCCAAAAAGCCTTCTGTCTGTAGTTCTCGCATTGCAATACCGGGGGGGGGGTTCGGGGGCAGCGTGATAATACATACAGATTCATTTGAACATTTCTAACAGAAAATATTTCTTTAAAATGGGTAATAACTGACATAATTTCCTTACATTATTAAATTATATGTTTATATGTATTGTATTATATCACATTTTTTTATTCTGATCAATTTGACATGAAACACAGTATTTTATATTAAAACAATTTATATTGCTAACTATTCAAGATTAATGGCATTTAAACTCCTGATATATTGCATTTGTGCAAATACAGCATGTTACATTTCTGTGTATTTCTTCCTGAATATATGAATCTTGTCTATGTAGATCTGAAATAAAATATAAATGTTAATAATCACTTCTCTTCAGGTCCATAAACTTCTATTCACATTCTTAAAAACACAGAGGTTAATATATTTTATGCTTTCAAAATATATGTGTATATATATATATATATATATATATATATATATATATATATATATATATATATATATATATATATATAATCCAGAAAAAAGGCAGGCACACTCCATTATCATTCCACAAAATTTTTACGAAGTAAAAATTTTGTGGATTGATAACGGAGAGTGCCTGCCTTTTTTCTGGATTATGTGTACCTATATGCTGTGCACCCCAGACATTAATTGAGAGTGCTAAACTACATGACATTGTTTGTTTATATATATATATATATATATATATATATATATATATATATATATATATATATATACATACACACACACACTTCTATGCAGTATCTGGTATTTATCATCTTTTTAGCTCCATTTGGAAAATAGGAAAGCATGTTATATATCATCCAAACATGGGACTCTCACAATTGCTATTCAATCTATACAGATTTCAATCTATCTCCCAGATATATATTCAATATAGTCTGGGGCATTATTTGATATGTTTATCTGCAAAATTATCAATGTAGTTATTATTTCAAAATGTATTTATCTTTATTTATGCTGTCTTTTAGGAATGGTTCCCAAGAGTATAATTTAAAGCATGTGTTTTCACTGTGTGTTATCCTCCCCAGACGCAATGTCTAACATTTTGTATATTCAAGTGTCATCGTTGCACAGCAGGGCTCATTTGCACCTGAGATAGCTGTTAAAGTTAAATAAGCCAAATGTTTATTTCCCTCACTGGGGTGTTGAGAATAATTTTTGCATACTAAATGGGGGAAGAGCTGAACATGAGTTTGCGCTTCCAATTAAGAGCAAATGCTTCCCTTTTGTTTCTTGGGACATCCTGTCTGCAATTTTAGTCTTGAGATATGCTCAGTGGGGGAGAATTAACCATGATTGAAGTCAGTTTGTCTGAAAGAAATTAATTATTTTCTACTGACCAGTCAGATCTGAATAAATATATATATTTATTAACCTTAACATATACGATTAAAATATATATTTATTAACCTTACATATACCTTGACAATACAATCACTTGTGCTTTACGATACAATCACCTGTGCTTTAAATTATAATCACCTGTGCTTTACAATGCAATAACCTGTGCTTTACAGTACAATCACCTGTGATTTACAGTGCAATCACAAATGCTTTACGGTACAATCACCTGTGCTTTACGATACAATCACCTGTGCTTTACGATACAATCACCTGTGCTTTACGATACAATCACCTGTGCTTTAAAGTCCAATCACCTGTGCTTTACAATACAATCACCTATGCTTTATGGTACAATCACCTGTGTTTTACGGTAAAATTACCTGTGCTTTACGGTAGAATCACCTGTGCTTTATATTACAATCATCTATACTTTACTATATAATAACCTGAGCTTTACAATACAATAACCTGTGCTTTACGATAAAATCACCTGTGCTTTACAATACAATCATCTGTGCTTTACAATACAATCACATGTGCTTTATAATACAATCACCTGTGCTTTACAGTACAATAACCTGTGCTTTACAATACAATCACCTGTGCTTTACAGTACAATCACCTGTGCTTTATGATACAATCACCTGTGCTTTATGATACAATCACCTGTGCTTTACAGTACAATCACCTTTGCTTTACAGTACAATCACCTGTGCTTTACAATACAATCACCTGTGCTTTATAATACAATCTCCTGTGCTTCACAATACAATCTCCTGTGCTTTATAATACAATCATCTGTGCTGTACGATACAATCACCTGTGATTTACAATACAATCACCTGTACTTTACAATACAATCACCTGTGCTTTATGATACAATCACCTGTGCTTTACAATACAATCACCTGTGCTTTATAATACAATCTCCTGTGCTTCACAATACAATCTCCTGTGCTTTATAATACAATCATCTGTGCTGTACGATACAATCACCTGTGATTTACAATACAATCACCTGTACTTTACAATACAATCACCTGTGCTTTACAATACAATCACCTTTGCTTTACGATACAATCACCTGTGCTTTACAATACAATCACCTTTTTTATTTACAATACAATCACCAGTGCTTTACAATACAATCACCTGTGCTTTATAATGCAATCACCTGTGCTTTACGATACAATCATCTGTGCTTTACAATACAATCACCTGTGCTTTACAATACAATCACCTGTGCTTTACAATATAATCACCCGTGCTTTACAATACAATCACCTGTGCTTTATGATACAATCACCTTTGCTTTACAGTACAATCACCTGTGCTTTACAATACAATCACCTGTGCTTTATGATACAATCACCTGTGCTTTACAATACAATCACCTGTACTTTACAATAAAATCACCTGTGTATTACAATATAATTACCTGTGCTTTATAATACAATCACCTGTGTTTTATAATACAATAACCTGTGCTTTATAATACAGTCACATGTGCTTTATAATACAATCACCTGTGCTTTATAATACAATCTCCTGTCCTTCACAATACAATCTCCTGTGCTTTATAATACAATCACCTGTGTTTTATAATACAATAACCTGTGCTTTATAATACAGTCACCTGTCCTTCACAATACAATCTCCTGTGCTGTACGATACAATCACCTGTGATTTACAATACAATCACCTGTACTTTACAATACAATCACCTGTGCTTTACAATACAATCACCTGTGCTTTACAATACAATCACCTGTGCTTTATAATACAATCACCTTTGCTTTACGATATAATCACCTGTGCTTTACAATACAATCACCTGTACTTTACAATAAAATCACCTGTGTATTACAATACAATCACCTGTGCATTATAGTACAATCACCTGTGCTTTACGATACAATCACCTGTGATTTACAATACAATCACCTGTACTTTACAATACAATCACCTGTGCTTTACAATACAATCACCTGTGCTTTGCAATATAATCACCTGTGCTTTACAATACAATCACCTGTGCTTTATAATACAATCACCTTTGCTTTACGATATAATCACCTGTGTTTTACAATATAATCACCTGTGCTTTACAATATAATCACCTGTGCTTTACAATACAATCACCTGTGCTTTATAATACAATCACCTGTGCTTTACAATACAATCACCTGTGCTTTACAATACAATCACCTGTACTTTACAATAAAATCACCTGTGTATTACAGTACAATCACCTGTGCATTATAGTACAATCACCTGTGCTTTACGATACAATCACCTGTGCTTTACGATACAATCACCTGTGCTTTACGATACAATCACCTGTGCTTTACGATACAATCACCCGTGCTTTAAAGTACAATCACATTTGCTTTAATGTACAATCACCTTTGCTTTACAGTACAATCACCTTTGCTTTACAGTACAATCACCTGTGCTTTACAGTACAATCACCTGTGCTTTACAGTACAATCACCTGTGCTTTACAGTACAATCACCCGTGCTTTAAAGTACAATCACCTTTGCTTTAATGTACAATCACCTTTGCTTTAATGTACAATCACCTTTGCTTTACAGTACAATCACCTGTGCTTTACAGTACAATCACCCGTGCTTTACAATACAGTCACCTTTGCTTTACAGTACAATCACCCGTGCTTTAAAGTACAATCACCTTTGCTTTAATGTACAATCACCTTTGCTTTACAGTACAATCACCTGTGCTTTACAGTACAATCACCCGTGCTTTAAAGTACAATCACCTTTGCTTTACAGTACAATCACCCGTGCTTTACAGTACAATCACCTGTGCTTTACAGTACAATCACCTGTGCTTTACAGTACAATCACCTTTGCTTTAATGTACAATCACCTTTGCTTTACAGTACAATCACCTGTGCTTTACAGTACAATCACCCGTGCTTTAAAGTACAATCACCTTTGCTTTAATGTAAAATCACCTTTGCTTTACAGTACAATCACCTGTGCTTTACAGTACAATCACCTGTGCTTTACAGTACAATCACCTTTGCTTTACAGTACAATCACCTGTGCTTTACAGTACAATCACCTGTGCTTTACAGTACAATCACCTTTGCTTTACAGTACAATCACCTTTGCTTTACAGTACAATCACCTGTGCTTTACAGTACAATCACCTGTGCTTTACAGTACAATCGCCTGTGCTTTAAAGTACAATCACCTGTGCTTTAAAGTACAATCACCTTTGCTTTACAGTACAATCACCTGTGCTTTACAGTACAATCACCTGTGCTTTAAAGTACAATCACCTTTGCTTTACAGTACAATCACCTGTGCTTTACAGTACAATCACCTTTGCTTTACAGTACAATCACCTGTGCTTTATCTCTTCCTCCCTTTGTGTCTCCCTCTGTCTCCTCTCTCCCTCTGTGTCTGCCTCCCTCTATCTGTGTCTTCTTCCCTCTATCCCTCCTTCTCTCCATCCATCTTGCTCTCCCTCCCTCCCTCTGTGTCTCCCACCTTTCTTCCCTCCCTCCCTGCCTCCCTCCCTCTCTCCCTCCCTCTATGTCTCACTCCCTTTGTGTCTCCCTCTCTCCCTTTGTGACTCCCTCTGTATCTCCCTCCCTCTGTGAGTCCCTCCATCCCTCTGTGTCTCCCTCCCTCTCTCTCTCTGTGTCTCCCTCCCTCCCTCTCTCCCTCTGTGTCTACCTCCCTCCCTCTGTGACTCCCACCCTCCCTCCCTCTGTGACTCCCTCCATCCCTCTGTGTCTCCCTTCCTACCTCTATGTGTGTCTCCTTCCCTATAAATAGAGATGTGCTTAAATAGAGGTGTTTTTAAATAGAGGAGTGGAGTGTAGATTGCAGGGATGAAGAATAATGGAGATGTGCTGGTAAGGGAGAGGGAGAGAGGTGGCCGCATTAGGAGCCGTGTTCCTGGTGTGCAGGAGAGCCACACCCTAAGTGGAGTGCAGATCGCAGGGATGCAGAAGAGTAGAGATGTGCTAAGAAGGGAGAGGAAGAGAAGTGGCAGCATGAGGACCTGGTGTGCAGGAGAGCCACACCCTGAGGGGAGTGCAAATTGCAGGAATGCAGAAGAATAGAGACGTCCTGTTAAGTTAGAGGAAGAGAGGTGGCAGCATGAGGAGCCATGTTCCTTGTGTGCAGGAGAGCCACAATTCAAACAGGGTAATATGTGCACCTGTTTGTACAAGTTAAGTCAAATAAAAGTCAATAGGTAATAGTAAAACCTCTGTATATGTCCAGACTCTGCATTCTGAGTAGAATGGGGACTTTCCCATCAACTCACCTTGCCTCCATAGCTCCAGTCACCATATGCACCCTTTCGCTGAAAGGTTAGTGGCCTTTCCACAGGGAACGAAAAAACGGTTTCTCTTTACTCACAGGTCTATGCTGTACACAAAAATTAGACCTCCGGTCTGATGTGTTCCCCTCTTAGCTCCTCTCCGCGAGGGCGTGTGACGTGATCTGGGATCTCTAGCTTCTGGTTGTTCACTCCGTCTCAGCTGATGGGTGGTGAGGATTAACACTCAAAGGACTGTCCGCTGATGTGTTTTAGCCTAAATGGCCGTAATCGTAGCTGAGAGAGGAGAGTCACACCCTGAGTGGAGTGCAGATCACAGGGATGCAGAAGAGTGGAGACGTGAGAGTAAGGAAGAGGAAGAGAGGTGGCAGTATAAGGAGCCGTTTTCCTGTTGTGGATGAGAGGAGTGCAGATCACAGGGATGCAGAAGAGTCAAGACATGAGCGTAAGAGAGAGGAAGAGAGGTAGCAGCATGAGGAGCCATGTTGCTGGTGTGCAAGGGAGCCACACCTTCAGTGGAGTGTACACTGCAGGGATACAGAACAGTAGAGACGTGCTGGTAAGGTATAGGAAGGGAGGTGGCAGCATGAGGAGCCGTGTTCCTGGTGTGCAGTGGAGCCAGACCCTGAGTGGAGTGCAGATTGCAGGGATGCAGAAGAGTGGAGACGTGATGTAAGGGAAAGGAAAAGAGTTGGCAGCATGAGGAGCCATGTTCCTTGTGTGTAAGAGAGCCAGACCCTGAGTGGAGTGCAGATCACAGGGATGCAGAAGAACAGAGATGTGATGGTAAGGGAAAGGAAGAGAGTTGGCAGCATGAGAAGCTGTGTTCCTGGTGTGCTGGAGAGTCACACCTTGAGTTGAGTGCAGATTCCAGGGATGCAGAAGAGTGGAGACGTAATTATAAGGGAAAGGAAAAGAGTTGGCAGCATGAGGAGCCATGTTCCTGTGTGCAGGAGAGCCAGACCCTGAGTGGAGTGCAGTCCTCAAGGATGCAGAAGACCAGAGATGTGAAGGTAAGGGAGAGGAAGATAGGTGGCAGCATTAGGAGCCATGTTCCCTGTGTGCATTAGAGTCACACCCTGAGTGGAGTGCAGATTGCAGGGATACAGAAGAGTGGAGATGTGAGGTTAAAGGAGATGAGGGTAAGAGTTGGAAGCATGAGGAGCCGTGATCCTGTTGTGCAGGAGAGCCACACCATGAGTGGAGTGTAGATTGCAGGGATGAAGAAGAGTGGAGACATGATAATAAGGGAGAGGAAGAGAGGTGATAGCATGAGGAGCCATGTTCCTGGTGTGCAGGAGAGCCACACCAAGAGTGAAGTGCAGATCGCAGGGATGCAGGAGAGCAGAGATGTGTTGGTAAGGGAGAGAGGTGGCAGCATGAGGAGCTGTGTTCCTGGTGTGCAGGAGAGCCACACCCAGAGTGAAGTGCAGATCGCAGGGATGCAGGAGAGCAGAGATGTGTTGGTAAGGGAGAGAGGTGGCAGCATGAGGAGCTGTGTTCCTGGTGTGCAGGAGAGCCACACCCAGAGTGAAGTGCAGATCGCAGGGATGCAGGAGAGCAGAGATGTGTTGGTAAGGGAGAGAGGTGGCAGCATGAGGAGCTGTGTTCCTGGTGTGCAGTAGAGCCACACCCTGAGTAGAGTACAGATTGCAGGAATGCAGAAAACGAAACATGCTGGTAAAGGAAAGAAAGAATGTGTCATGCATCCTTATCTGTTGTTAACTTGAGCAGCTATACCTTTAAGGGATCTGTCACATATCTTTGTCTATCTGTTAAGTTGAGTGACTATACCTTTAAGGGGCGGTTATTGACCTTGTCATATTGCTATTTAAATTCCTCACCTACCTTAACTCATTGCTTGGTAATCCTGTGTATTCCTCTAGCTTGCTAGCATCCTGGTTATTACGCCACTCTAACTTGAGTTTAAGCCTGTACCTCCACTCTCAGTCTAAGACGATCCGTCCTCTCATCTGTCAAACCTCCCTGACTGCCGGATCTAGCGGATTCATCCGCGGTGATGTCACACGTTGAAGACGATCGGATCTTCCCACGCCTCTCCTCCTTGCTCTTACTAGCAGTGCCTCAACTATACCGGAGCATTCAGACTTATCTGGTGGCTTCCTACTGCCTCTCCAGCTACTGTACAGTAAGTTCTTACTTGCCTAAAGAAATCCTAACTTGTTAGCATATGCACTATCCTTAACCGGTGCTTAGTATCATGTCCTCTGCTGCCATTGCTGCCTCCGGCTGCACTACAGGATTGTGACACTATACTCACCTACAACAAATGAAGAACTTATACTTTGCACTTATTGCTAAGAATCTTAGCATAGCCTATTCTACCAACTAAAGTAAAAGTTCTACTAAATGTCCACACTTATGCCTAAACTCTAATTAAACTGCTCACAACCACAGTTGGGTTCTATAAATAATAAAATCAGTCTCCCTCTTTTGTAGGGATTATCTGAATTCCTAACAAGCTGTGACATTATTACCAAGCCTAATCATTATGAACCCAGTGGATTTAGTTGCACATGTGCAAACCCTCACAGAAAAAGTAGAAACCATCACATTAGCTCTCAATAACCTTCAGCAAGAAAACACCTCACTCAAAGCCTACATTAAAGACATAGCAGACAGGGGGGCGGAGCTAGCCGCAGAAGAAGCAAGTCGTGTTTCAATGAAGCTCCTGACATTAACTACTTAACTTCAACTAATATCCTCAAAATCTATCTCCACATTTTTTTAATTTGTCTCTTAGAAGGAACAGTAGTGAACTCTGGACTGAGGAAACCTTAGAGAAGCTGAGATCTGAGTGAAGATCTACATCTTTACTAAGCATCAACCTTGCGACATTGCACATCTTAACTTAGAGAACCTGCCGTTAATGTGGCCTGACAGCAGTGAACTTCTCAGTGAACACTCTCATCTCTAACAATAACAACAGCGCTTTATTTAACCACCCAAACGGTTAACTTTACAAAAGGGCAGTTGATCTACATCAGATTTGAATCCTAACCAATATGGCGACAGCCTTATTCCTATTACAACAGTTAGGGGAAAAGATGGACGCCCACTTCCTTAAGCTGCGTGAAGAACTTTTGCTGAAGCGGAACACTACCGGTGAGGATGCTAAACCCTCCACAAGGCAATCTCAACTTCTAGTCGAGCTATCAGCGACCCCCTTCTCCTTTCAATTGCAGGGGCCTGAGCATGACAACAATTCACCCAAATAAGTGTTGGCGCCCGCCTACCTACCACTCCAGAAGGAGACATCTTGTCCACAGGGAGCGCACCCATTCGAGCAGAGACACCGGATCCTGATTCCAGCAGCTGCGAGTATCTTGCAAGACCGGAGGCTTCTGTCACCTCCTCTGATTGCAATGACTCAGAAATCTCCTCCTCAATCTTGCCATCTGTCAGCAGCGAGACCGCAGACTGTGAGCAGAGATCGTCAGCATATCCCTCTTCAGATGTTTATGGAAACCCCCCACGGACAGCGCTCTCTTTCCCGAGTCATTTGATACCCCCAGTGGCACCAGTGAAGAGCCCGGTCAGTCACCTAGTAGTGGTTGAGCTGGAAATGGTAAGGCTCCAGTCCGCACCTATCTCATGCAAAGTCCCAATCACAGCTAGGCTGCTTGCAACGGAGGTTCTATCACTTCTCCCATTTATATCACACAGCCTAGGCATCGGCTGAAGTAACAGAGGATCTTGAAAAGAACGGGTGACCACTCTCTGGGTCTCCTAGAACTCTTTACCGTCTCCCTTATAAATACGATCATTTATCTATGCTTCTGCAGACATGTGGGTTCCTACTCTAACATTATTAACATATAGCGTTGTACCCGTTTGATTTACAAGCTGGTTTTCAAACCTTAAAGCCCACCTTATAATGAACTGGAGACCGGACTCTCTCACTGGCTCACTGGACATATTTATTTATATTGTCTGTTACATAACTCACATTGTTGTGGTCGAGTATAAGCTGATGCCCTGTTGTATGGGTTCCCACTAGACTGCAGAGTATAGGCCATCTAAGCACATCTACTTCTTCTTTAACAATTATATATTTTCTACTAACAGGAAAGGCCAGTAGTATGACAACAGTATGTTAGAAACCCTGACTGGCATTCTTTATTTATATATCTGATGGTGAAAATGTATTATCATTTTTGGCTGTAATGTTGATTAACCCACTTGTTGCTCCCACTTTAAATGTTTACAGAGGCGCTCTCCTTACCCCCCATGCAGGAGCAGAAAGACTCCTAACACATTATTCTTACTATTATCCTGGATCTCACTCATTTAGAGCATGAAGAAAGAGACCTTACCCCTATAGTAAGCCCAATTTGTTCCTAGCAGTATTAGTTACTTAGCATTAATCTTCCTAGCCTGATGTCCCTAGTTACATTACCTTCAGCCTAGCGAATAGTCCAATAGTTTCAAGGCCCCTCATCTATATATAGGTGTAACGTAAAGTTTCATATTCACATCAGCCCAGTCCAGTCCCCTTATAGCTCCAAGAGATATTCTGACTACACAAGAGAAGCTCTGTTTATATATTTAGTTATTATTCCTCTGTTGTTTTCAAACTCTTTATCATATAGGCCCGGAGCCGTGTAAATGTGTTATTTTATAAAGGTAAGAATATGAACAAATATTCCCTCAGAATGTTTATGACCATCTTACTACAGTCCGGCCTGTTACTTGTATATTACCTACTGAGATAGAGATGTGAGCTCTGACTTATCTCCCCTTTTTCTCTCAGCACTAATAGGAGCTTCAAATCTTAGTGACCTTTCCTGAACTAAAACTCCCTTGCTCGGTGAACATCTATCTCTCCTTATAGGGAACTCAGGCGAGGATATTTAATAATTAGACCTTTGATTAAATATGCCCCCTATGCAGGAACTTTGCTGTACCTAAAATATTGTTCCCCGCTGGGCCCCTCTTCTCTCTTTCCCGCAGGTACCTGTGGGTCATACTCACTCCCCTTTTACCCACATTGCCTAAAGCTGGCACTTACCCCAGGAGAGGGACTCATGCAGCAAATTCTTGCATTATGCATTTACTAATATTCTTCTCTATACATAATTTCATGGGTAAATATGTAATCAGAAAACAAGCCTCCCAATAGCCCAGCCCTACCACTAAATTGGCACTCTAGTTAGCTCCGCCCCTCATCCCTTTCATCCCATCCCCTTCTATCTCCCTTTTTTCTAATATGAGCGGCTCTAGTCCGCTGAACTTTTTCCTCTCTTTTCTAGACCACCCTGGTCTGACGAAACCCAAATAAACACTACCCCACACCTGCTTCTATCCTATTTACACAGATAAACTTATAAATTCTCTACACAGAAAGGTGTGGGCACCATACATCTGACATAAACTATAAAACTGAGGTTCCATTATTTTATACATAAACACATATTCTATTAATGACATCCCTACCTTATTTGGCTAATAATAACGATTCCATATATCTTTTGTAAGTTGTCATTACCTGCCTTTCCATAAGAGGGTTATGAATGTGAGACATGGATGTACTTTTCATAGCTATTGTTTACGTCTACCTCCAAAGGAATATGACTTGTAACTCAAGACTTGCTACTTCCTTGCTTTATGAACATGTTTATATTACAGGGATATATTTCCCAGAAGTAAGCTATCTTTGTTAATGGATGAATATGTTATGTAATTCTTGTTATAACCTCAATAAAAGTTTATAAAAAAAAAAAAAAAAAGACATAGCAGACAAACAAAAAGCTGACTCTCTGCTAGAACCCAATATCAGCCCCCCTGATAAATTCTTTGGGGAACGTAAGCTTTTTAGAGAGTTCAGGAATGCCTTTTATTTAATGTTTACTTCTAAAGCCAAAAACCTTCCCCACAGACCATATCAAGGTCCTTACTGCTATATCCTACCTCAGGGGTGAGCCACGTATATGGGCTAACTCCTTCTTCGAAACCAATGACCCTGTATTATATTCTTTAGATGTATTTTTCACATCAATGACTCAGTTATACGATGACCCATATAAACAGTTAACAGCTGAGAATGCTATGAGATCTTTAAAACAGCATAAAAGACCTGTGGAAGACTATATCACAGAATTTAAGAAATGGTCTAAGGATACAGGCTGGAAAGAGCTATCATTAAAAAATCAATTTCTTCTGGGTTTATCAGACTCTCTGAAAGACGAGATAGCAAGGGTCCAACTACCTGACACACTAGAAGAACTTATTAACCTATGCATAAGTTTAGACAGACGTTTAAGAGAACGCAGACCTGAGCGTACTGTGAGTGAGAATTTGTCTAGGCGCACGCCTACACCCACACCCTCATACACTAGATCATCATCTAGGGCTACAACAGAACCTATGGAGATAGGGGTCCTCAGGGGTACTCTCACCCCTCAAGAAAAACTCTGCAGAAGAAGCAACAATTTGTGTATGTACTGCGGTTCCCCTGACCACACTCTGAAGGACTGTCCTCCTCTTTTATGCCAGAAGATGGGTAAGACCTTTGTTATGAGCACTACCTCTCCCCTAAACTTCAGAGACTCAAGCCATTGTTCACTATCTGTTCTCTTTCAGTGGGAGACTCAGAGACTTCACTCCAAAGCGATCATTGACTCCGGAGCAAGTTCCAATTATATAGATTTAAACTATTCACGTGTACATAAAATTCCACTTATCAAAAAACACACACCAGTTTCAGTTAGTGTTATTGATGGCACTCAGATGTCATCTGGTCCTATATGTTACCAGACTGTTCCCATCAAAGTTACCACTGACACAAACCATACTGAATTCATAACTTTTGATGTAATTCCCTTAGCGAATTTTCCTCTCATTCTGGGTTATTCCTGGTTATGCCTGCACGACCCCAAAATCTCTTGGGTTACTTCTGCTGTAGTATTTGATTCAGAGTATTGTAAATCAACCCGCCACTTTCCAACACCTAATCAATGACATATTCAAAGATTTGTTAGATATATATTGTCATATATTTAGATGACATCCTCATATATTCAAAAACCAGAGAGGACCATATAAAGCATGTAAGATCAGTACTCTCCAGACTATGTGATAACCACTTATATGCTAAACCTGAGAAGTGCATTTTTCATACCAGCACTATTACATTCCTGGGGTACGTCATCTCCCCTGAAGGCATTAACATGGAATTAAGTAAAATCCAAGCAATTTTACACTGGCCTACCCCTTCTACAAAACAACAGGTGCAAAGTTTTTTGGGATTTGCTAACTTTTATCGCAAGTTCATAAAACATTTTGCCACCCTAACTAAACCCCTTACTAACCTAACAAAAATTGCAGTTCACCTGGACACCTGAATGCCAGCAGGTGTTTGAGCATTTGAAACAACAATTCACTACTGCTCCTATACTTACCTTCACTAATCCACATCTACAATACGTGCTGGAGGTGGATGCCTCTGACCATGCTATTAGAGCAGTTTTGTCACAGAGACTTTCACTAAAACATCCTTTGCACCCTGTAGTATATTACTCAAGAGTTATGAATGCAGCAGAGACTCACTATGCAATAGGGGAAAAGGAGCTCCTAGCTATTAAATGCTCACTAGAGCATTGGCGCCATTTGCTAGAAGGTACAGAACTTCCGATTTTGATTTACACAGATCACAAGAATTTGCAATATTTAAAAACCAACCACACACTCACTTCTAGACAGGTCCGCTGGAACTTATATTTCAATAGGTTTAATTATCTCATCACCTATAGACCAGCGAACAAAAATCATAAGGCGGATGCACTATCCAGAATACACCTAAAACACTCACCAGTTGTCGCTACACAAACGATTATACCACCTGATCATATAATTTGCCTCACACAAGATACCATTTCTATGTTTAAATCTCACCAAGAAGCAAATGATACAAAACCTGTCACACAATTACAAATTGGTCCGGATAGCTTACTATACCATAACAATCTCCTTTATGTCCCACTTTAAGAGTCTTGATAAAGGCCTATCACGGGCCGAAACGCGTTGACTGATTGGTAAGCCTATTTCCTCTATTACTACTATTGTGGAAGACGTTATTGCGCTATGTTGTTTTTCTTTATTTTTTTATAGGTTGATATCGGATCACTATAATCTTGGAAATCCTTCTTACACTCTACTAACTTCGGAAATTTCTGAGTTGTATTTATTAGAAGATTTGACACTATTTTGTGACACCATTTTTGCTTTTTGTTCACATACTTTTACCGCTGTGTGATTTGGATAATTTTTCACGTTTTTCCTTTTTCTTTTTTCATTCTTTCACTGTTGGATATACATTGAACATTTGCTATTTTTTACCTCATATTTTATCACTTCGGATTTTTTATCACTTGGAACTCTTTTATTTGACCAACTCTTTTATTTGACCACACCTTTGATGAATTTAACTTATGAGACTTTCTATATTTAAGAAGATTTTTTAGGTTTTTATCATATAGGGTTTCATCGATTTTAAAAAAAATTTCACAACACATATTTGTATTCTTTTTTTTTTCTTCTATTGTACCCCATTGTGGGTTGCAACACTTATTGTCATTCTATATCACGATTGTCATGTTGAGTGTTATACCAGTGCAATCCGATTTATTTATTGTTTTTATCATATTGTTTTTAATATACTGTAATACTTTGTTTTACTCTGCATTGTTTTAACATTTTTTCATGGATCCATGAATCTATAATATTTATTGTGTATATTAAGATGTTGATTTGATTGTTTATATTAAATTTTTAAGCTTTTGACTTTCTAAGTAAGACTGCTTGATCATCATTATCGCTCTCTCCCCTCTGCCTTCGTAGATAGGCGCCTGGGGGACTCCACACCATTAACCTTACTGTCACCCCGGTGGTAACTAGGTACCACCACCCTTAGGCTTATAGGGGCATAGTTGGCGCAGGGCCATTACGCTATTTTCTCTTCACTCCAACCATGACAGTCCTTTAGCAGGACATCCCGGTTGTCAAAAGACCATTGACTTAATCACCAGATCATACTGGTGGCCACAAATGTCTCAAACTATCAAATAATATGTGCTTTCCTGCAAAACTTGTATTGTTTCAAAACACAGTACTCACCTACCATATGGACAGTTACTTCCCTTACCTACACCCTCAAGACCTTGGACAGACATAGCACTTGACTATATTGTAGAACTACCAAAGTCATGTAACTATAACACCATCCTAGTGGTTGTCAACTTGTTTAGCAAAATGGCACACTTCTTACCAACAATAAAGTTGCCAACAGCCTCTGAAACTGTTCAACTTCTCATACAAAATGTCATACCTTATCATGGTACACCCCACTCCATAACCTCAGATAGGGGTTCTCAGTTCACTAGCAAATTCTGGTCTGAACTCTGCAAGTCATTAAATATACAACAGAGGCTTAGCACATCATTCCACCCCCAGACAAATGGTCAAACAGAAAGGAAAAATCAGTGGTTAGAGAATTATTTGCGCTGTTTCACTAACTCCGATCAAACCAACTGGTCATCCATGTTACCATATGCCGAATTTGCTTATAACAACACCGTACATACCACCACTAAACTCTCACCGTTTTACATAAATTTTGGATTTCACCCAACTTTTCACTACAATACTACGGTGGAGACTCTTTGCCCATTAGTCGATTATCTAGTGAATTCTATTTCCCAGACCTTCACTCAGGTCAAGGATAACATCAACAGGACTAAACTTCACCATAAATTTTACTATGACAAAATGAGATCTCTACCACCTACTTATGTTGTAGGGGATAAGGTATGGTTGTCTACACGCAACCTGAAGTTGCATTTACCCTCTCGAAAACTCGGCTCTCTATTTATCGGGCCATATGAGATCAAATCCATAGTTTACCCTAATGCCGTGACACTGCTTTTGCCATCCGAGATGTCCATTCATCCTACCTTCCATGTCTCCCTCCTGAAGCCGTACAATCCTGTTCGCGATGTAGGACCCACTCAAACTGTGCCTACCAACCTCTCTCATCTGTTGGAGGATTATGAGGTTCATTCCATCAAGGACTCCAGAGATGCCACAGGGGTGTTCTTCAGTATCTCATCCACTGGAAGGGCTATCCAGAAGAGGACAGTGGCGAGGCAAACCTCACCACTTATGAACTATGCAGGAATTGTTATTTAGGCTAATGGTTAAAATGGCTTGAGGCCAGTACCTCACCACCATAGATCTGTGTAAGGGGTACTGGCAGATCCCACTAGCCGAGAATGCCATCCCCAAATCAGCGTTCATCACCCCGTTTGGCCTGTACCAATTCAAGGTCATGCCATTCGGGATGAAGAATGCTCTGGCTACTTTCCAGTGAATGGTAGATCGGCTACTGGATGGGTCCCAAGAGTAAGCATGCGCCTATTTAGACGACATAGCTATATTTAGCAGCTCCTGGGACAAGCATTTGAACCATATAGGGGCGATCCTAGATCGCATTAAGGAGGCAGGATTAACCCTTAAGCCTAGCAAATGTCATATAGGGATGGCGGAGGTCCAGTACCTAGGGCACCGAGTAGGTAGCGGGCAGCAGAAGCCCAAACCGGCCAAGGTAGAGGCCGTAGCCAAGTGGCCCACTCCCCATACCAAGACCCAAGTGATAGCCTTTCTAGGTACCGCAGGCTACTATAGGAAGTTTGTACCTAATTATAGTACCCTAGCCAAACCCCTCACCGACCTCACCCGTAAAAACCTTACTAAGATTGTTACCTGGAGCCCAGAGTGTAAACAAGCATTCCAAGAACTAAAAAATGCTCTCGTAAATGCCCCTATCCTTGCTGCCCCGGATCCAACTAAACGCTTTCTCGTCCATACAGACGCTTCTATGTTTGGATTGGGAGCCGTGCTGAGCCAAGTCGGGGCTGATGGCAGCGGGCATCCTGTGGCCTACCTAAGCAGGAAACTGTTACCCCGAGAAGTTAGCTACGCCGCCATCGAAAAGGAATGCCTGGCCGTAGTGTG
Source organism: Bombina bombina (assembly GCF_027579735.1). Lineage (NCBI taxonomy): Eukaryota > Metazoa > Chordata > Amphibia > Anura > Bombinatoridae > Bombina > Bombina bombina. The sequence goes on along the minus strand of NC_069501.1, from coordinate 1,285,620,097 downwards.
GGCCCTCAAGAAACTTCAGCCATATCTATATGGACAACAATTTTCCCTGCTCACAGATCACAACCCATTGGTGTGGCTGAACAGGGTATCTGGAGACAATGCCTGGCTGTTGTGCTGGAGTTTGGCGCTGCAGCCGTTTGACTTAACAATCCATTACCAACCTGGGAAGCAAAACGGCAATGCCGACGGGTTGTCCAGACAAACTGAACTTGAACCTTTATCTATGAACACTCCTCCGGACCTCCCCAAGCCAATCCGTTGGGATCAGACTGGGTATGCCGGTTTGGTTCTGGGGGAGCATTGTGGCAAACCTCGCCACTTATGAACTATGCAGGAATTGTTATTTAGGCTAATGGTTAAAATGTATGTTAAACTGTATGTTACTGTTTAAACTCCCTGCTGTTTCAGTTGGGAAACCCCTTGTAGGGGAGACTGTTTTTAAAAAGTGTTTGTTTTTTTTTCAGTTGAAGAAAAAGTTGTTGTTGACTCCCAAGCTATGTGTCGTCTAGTTCTTGGTGGAAAGGGGTTATTATTACAATTACCAAGAGTAGTTACTTGCTTGTCTCTGCTTACCCAAAAGATATTACAGATCCTACTATCTCTCTGCTACAATTACTGAGTAGTTATTTGCTTGTCTCTGCTTACCAAAAAGATATTACAGATCCTACTGCCTCTCTGCTACAATTTCCAAGAGTAGTTACTTGCTTGTCTCTGCCTACCCAACATATATTACAGATCCTACTGCCTCTCTGCTACAATTGGTGGCAAGCAACGTGATTCAAACCGCACAGCAAGTCATAGGACATGTGATGTATATGAACAGACGGTGAATGGGGACAGATTATACCAGACTAAAGAGAACTACATTGAAGGAATTACTGGAGACGAGAGGAATTATTGCGGACCCGGTTGGCTTTTTTTCCGCTACCCCATTCAGAGGAGCTCCTGACACGGACATCAGCAGACGTACAGGAGTACTTGATGGTGACCCAACAAACCACCCCGAGACCCGGAGAGGGGCTACCAGTACACTCCAGTGTTGGTACAGGGAAAGCTAAGATTACCTACCATGCATTCAAGGATCATATCGACACGGAGGATATTGATGGGTACCTACAGCACTTTGAGCGATTATGCCAACTGCATAATATTAGTACCGCTGACCAAGTTCCCCTACTGGCTGGCAAGTTATCCAGGCGGGCCGCTGAAGCCTACCGCACCATACCAGATGAGGACAGCAGGGACTACCAGAAGGTAAAACAGGCCATCCTGACTAGGTATGCTATTACCCCGGAGGCATACCGACAGTGGTTCAGAGACCTGAAGAAGCTGGAGAAAGATACCCACACTGAGTGGGCGCATCGGCTAACCAGGGCCACTAAAGGCTGGTTGCAGGCAGCCCAAGTCACCCAGTTGGAAGACCTTTTACAACTCCTGTTGATGGAGCAATTCTTCCAAGGGGTGTCCACTGAATTGCAAAACTGGCTGAGAGCTCGAAAACCGTGCACGGTACATACCGCAGCGACCTTGGCCGACAAATACCAAAGACGCTCAGAGAGCTCAATGAACACAGCAACGCTCCAGTATTGGGGTCACCCCAACCCCCACTGCAGCTCCCACACCTCTGCTACCCCATCCTGGAGGGGGAATCTACCCACCCCCTCCCCGATACCAGACTCGATCAGCTATCTGTTGCCATCTTTGTAACCAACAAGGGCACATTCAGGGAGACTGTCCCAGGAACAAGAACCGATCCACCTGGAACAACCAGAACAACTTGTCAAACAACCGGGCAGCTGTACACTGCTACCAGAACGAGCCCTACTACAGACCCAACCCGCAGTCTTCCACGAGGAACCCTTGGGCATCTTACACAAGGTAAACCCAGTACAGGCTGCTTCGGACAACCTACAAAGCCATGGCCAGGTTGTCTATATAGAGGGCCGATGTGTCCAAGGGCTGCGTGACTCTGGGGCCACCATAACCTTGCTCCGGCAACATTTAGTTTCCACCAATCAACTCACCGGAGACTGTGTAGCTGTCTGGGTGGCTGGGGGAGCCATTTACAAGATTCCCACAGCCAAAGTACACTTGGATTGGGGAGCAGGGTCAGGGAACGTAGAAGTGGGCCTTAGGCAAAATTTGCCCGCAGACGTTATTTTGGGCAACGACTTAGGGGAGCTGACTTCAGCGTTTGCACCCTGAACCTCCCCACAAACAGCACTGCCCATGGTTACCCGACAACAGGCCCGCACCAACGCACTGGCTGATCACTCTGAGGCTCAGGTAAGCAATCACCCCGCTCCAACCTTCAGGCGGCTCAAACCCATCAGCGCCATGGATCGCAGTTTTCAGACTGGGCAGAAGGTGCTAATCTTAAAACCGGTCAAAAATGATAAACTGCAGGCCTCCTGGCAGGGCCCATACAAGGTAGTGGAACAAATCTGTGACACCACCTATGTGATCGGCCCATGTACTGGAGCAGGCAGTAGACGCATGCTCCATGTAAATATGTTGAAGCCGTACCATGAACGCGCAGAGGAGGTGAATGCTATTTGTGCCCCTGCCAAGGACGATGCAGACAGTTTACCTCTTCCCGACCTCCTAGGAATGAAGAACTGGAACGAAGGTCTTTGAGAGGTACAATTGGGTGAGCGGTTAAGTCCTCGGGAACGAATTAAAATAGCAGAGCTACTGCAGGAAAAGAGAGACACGTTCTCCAACGTGCCTGGATATACCCGACTGGCCACCCATAGGGTAGAAACCCCAGGTCACCTCCCCATGCGTCAACCTCCTTACCGCATACCAGAATCGGTGAGAGAACATATGCGGAAGGAGATTGACGAGATGCTACAGTTAGGAGTGATTGAGCACTCGGACAGCCCCTGGGCCTCGCCGGTAGTTCTAGTGCCGAAGCGGGACGGCACGACCCGCTTCTGCGTAGACTACCGTAAACTTAATGATAAAACCGTCTCTGACGCCTACCCTATGCCCCAGATAGATGAGCTCCTGGATAAAATGGCTCGAGGCCAGTACCTCACCACCATAGATCTGTGGTGGTGAGGTACTGGCCTCGAGCCATTTTAACCATTAGCCTAAATAACAATTCCTGCATAGTTCATAAGTGGCGAGGTTTGCCACAAGGACGATTCCTGGGAACCTGCTTGTAACTTGTCGGCGCCTAGGTTGGTATCACTGTTTCATAGGAATCATCCTGTTAGACCCCGACCATGATCCCCGGAGTGGATCTTTTTGGGGGGGCATTCTGTCATACATCCTTATCTGTTGTTAACTTGAGCAGCTATACCTTTAAGGGATCTGTCACATATCTTTGTCTATCTGTTAAGTTGAGTGACTATACCTTTAAGGGGCGGTTATTGACCTTGTCATATTGCTATTTAAATTCCTCACCTACCTTAACTCATTGCTTGGTAATCCTGTGTATTCCTCTAGCTTGCTAGCATCCTGGTTACTACGCCCCTCTAACTTGAGTTTAAGCCTGTACCTCCACTCTCAGTCTAAGATGATCCGTCCTCTCATCTGTCAAACCTCCCTGACTGCCGGATCTAGCTGATTCATCCGCGGTGAAGTCACACGTTGAAGACGATCGGATCTTATCCGGTGGCTTCCTACTGCCTCTCCAGCTACTGTACAGTAAGTTCTTACTTGCCTAAAGAAATCCTAACTTGTTAGCATATGCACTATCCTTAACCGGTGCTTAGTATCATGTCCTCTGCTGCCATTGCTGCCTCCGGCTGCACTACAGGATTGTGACACTATACTCACCTACAACAAATGAAGAACTTATACTCTGCTAAGAATCTTAGCATAGCTTATTCTACCAACTAAAGTAAAAGTTCTACTACATGTCCACACTTATGCCTAAACTCTAATTAAACTGCTCACAACCACAGTTGGGTTCTATAAATAATAAAATCAGTCTCCCTCTTTTGTAGGGATTATCTGAATTCCTAACAAGCTGTGACAGAATGTGACACGACTAGGAGCCGTGTTCTTTTTTTATTCTGACAGAACATGCAATTTTATAGAAAGTTTCCAGTTTACTTATATTATCAAATTTGCTTTGAGTGAAAGGAAGAGAGGTGACAACAAGAGAAGCCGTGTTCCTGGTGTGCAGGGGAGCCAAACCCTGAGTGAAGTGCAGATCGCAGGGATGCAGAAAAGCAGAGACATGATGGTAAGGGAGAGAAAGAGAGCTTGCAGCTTGAGGAGCCATGAGCCACACCCTGAGTGAAGTGCAGAAGAGTGGAAATGTTAGAATAAGGGAGAGGAAGAGAGGTGGCAGCACGAGGAGCCATATTCCTAGTTGTAACATATGCCTGCCTGATATCACTGTCCCTTTAAGAATGCCTTCCTTGCTATTGACAATCAAACTGTTTGGGGAGTATCTGTATTCAACTTACCTGCCTAATTAATTAAATATAAAAAGAGAGAGATGCACTCAGCTGAGACAGAACAAAAGCTGGAAAAACTTCCGTGCCTGTTCATTTTTGGGTGCCACTCACGGTGCATACTCTTTTAGCACACTATGCCCCTTCACAGAGAAAAAATATCCTGTAGCATATCAGTCTGACCCTGCCCAATGACAGTCCAGCACCGCAATACCAGCCAATTCTTCTCTGAACAAGAGAAACAACAACCCCAGACGATCGTTTCGGCCTTCTGTGGGCCTCGTCAGTGAGGTGCAGTCGCATCTCTCTAAGGGCATGTGTGCAAGGAGTCCACGTCTGGTTTCCCCTTTTACTCTTAGGGAGACCCAAGAGCAATTTGCATAAATATAAAAAGAGAGAAATGCACTCAGCTGAGACAGAACAAAAGCTGGAAAAACTTCCGTGCCTGTTCATTTTTGGGTGCCACTCAGGGTGCATACTCTTTTAGCACACTATGCCCCTTCACAGAGAAAAAATATCCTGTAGCATATCAGTCTGACCCTGCCCAATGACAGTCCAGCACCGAAATACCAGGGAATTCTTCTCTGAACAAGAGAAACAACAACCCCAGACGATTGTTTCATAATTCTTTTATTAGAAAAATAATCATATATGCATAAATACAAAATAAAATCATAATAACAAATGCAAACAAAATATCTCTTGTTACAAAACTGAAATATTGACCCAAATTTTTGTCATCAGAAAAAAAACAAAATGCAAACATTAAACTTAAATAATCACACAAAATAAAATTAAACATATTTCAAATACAGACAAAAACAAACTGGAGGAAAAATAAAAAAACCTAAATAATCCAATCCTTCCACTTCTTTGTCTTCCAGATGCCTTCAGAATCTAATTCCCCATATCGCCTCCTATCAAAAGAAAAATACAAAAACAACTTCCCACGGATCATACCCACACAGTTACCTACAGTAACTACCTCTTTCTTAAAAATCAAAATATTACGCACATCCCACAACACCTCCTTCACACAACATGCCAACAACCATATCAATCTTGCTTTCTCCTTTTCCACACCACTTCCACACAAACCATACATCATCATATTAAAAGTAAAAAATTGCACTCCAGTCAAACCCTTAATCATCCTTTTCAAACTTCTCCAAACATCCCTAGCATACTCACAATTCCAAAACAAATGAATAACACTCTCGCTTTGAAAACAACCATCTCTAGGACACACTTCTGAAGCCACTAAACGACGCATTCTCTGAAAATCCCTTGTTGGCAAACACTTATGCACACTCATCCAACTAATATCTTTCTGCCTATTCATCAAATACTTATTACAAACATTTTTCCATACCAACACACATTCATTTTCATTCAAACCCCCAATCAACTCAAGACCTTCCTTCTTCTCCAACATTTTCAACACCATTCTGTTTGCACACCACATCTCCCTACTAACATTCTCCAAACCATAATTTTTAATCCAACATTCCACCCTTACATAAAACCACGGAACAGCAAAACATACCGGTTTCTTTCTATCAATCTCAAATAAACCATATCGTCTTAAAACATTTCCACAAGCATACTTTACCATACAACCAGCCATGCTATCCTTACCACTCAGAACCACACACCTACTAACATATTTCACAGCCAAAAATCTCTCCACATTTGGAAAACCCTTACCACCAACATTCTTACTCTTAACAACAACATCTCTTTTCAAACGCTCCATACCAGAACTCCAGAAAAAAGAAAACAATACTCTCAAAATTCTCAGAAAAATCCTCTCAGGTGGTGGAAAAACTAACGCCAAATATAACATAATAGGGATCAAAACCGATTTAATAACTAACATTTTTCCTTCCAAAGATAAAGTCCTTAAAGACCAAAACTGAAGTTTTCTCACTTTATCAAAAACATTCTCCCAACTTTCCAAGCCTTTCAAATCCACATCAAATTTCACACCCAAGACCTCAATTGCACCTTCAGTCACAGGCCATCCACAGGAATCAATCTCCCTATCATTACCAAAAACTTTAACTTTACACTTATTCCAATTAACTCTGAAACCACTTGCCATACAAAAACATTCAACTAAAGTTTTCACCCTCCTCAAACCAGCCTGAGTCACCACACTTACATCATCCATATACCCAATCACTTTTAAACACCTTCCATTACTACCTGGAACACTCACACATCTAACTAATTTATCCTTCCTCAAACTAGTTAATAATGGCTCAATGACACATACAAATAACACAGGAGACAAAGGACATCCTTGACGCACTCCAGATTTAACACAAAATTCCTCAGTCAAAAAACCATTAACCTGGACTTGACTCACAATATCACTATACAAACATTTAAACCATCCAATAATCTTACCAGAAAAACCTAAACGTTCTAAAACATGAAACATAAAATCATGCACTACCCTATCATACGCTTTTTCAAAATCCACAATAGCAACAGCAACAGACCTCATCCTCTCCCTCACATACCACAGTACATCATGTAGTAACAACAAACTTTCAGAAATCTGACGCCCAGGAACAGCACACACTTGCTCTTCACCCACAACCTTACCAATCACTCCACGCATTCTATTTGCCAACACATTTGCAATAACCTTATATTCAACATTCAACAACGTAATCGGCCTCCAATTCCTCAAATCTCTCTTATCACCCTTTTTAAATAACAAAACAATCAAACCTTTCCTCATTGAAACAGGCAAAACATTCATTCTAAAAACAAACTTACAAACATCCAACATATCAACCCCAATCAAATTCCAAAAACAAGTATAAAATTCAACAGGCAAACCATCACAACCAGGTACCTTCCGATTCTTTAAACTCCTAACAACCTCTGCAATCTCATCCAAACTTAGATCCCTTTCTAACAAATCGTTATCATATTTTTCCAACTTAACCTCAATGTTTTCCAACAACTCATTTTCCAATAAAACATCTCTTGTTTTTTCTTTATACAACTCACTGTAAAACTCATGAACTTCACGCAAAACACCATCCGTACCATTAACTTCACACTCAACCTTATCAAAAACACTAACAAAACCAGTCTTTCCTTCAAAAGCTTTCTTAAAAAATTATTTACTACAAGACTCATCCTTTTCCATTTTCTCCAATCTTGCCATAAAAACAATTTTCTTTCCTTTTTCATTCATACACTTTTTAATTATCTTTCTTGCTTCAGCAATTTCCTCATGCACATCAATACCACAATTTCTCAATTCATACAAATACAACAACCTCAGATACCATTTATCATACAACTCCCTTTCCATTCTAGCTTTCTCACAGCCTTTCTTAATAAAAAACCTCTTTATTTCCACCTTCAACCATTCCCACCACATAAGCACATTACTAAAATCACATTTTCTTTCACGCCACCTTTCATACATCCAAACAAACTGACACTTAAACTTCTCATCTTCTAACAAATCCACATTCAGTTTCCAAACACCCTTACCATACTTGATCTTCAAATCACAATTCACCTTACACATCAAAAGGGCATGATCCGTAAAGGGCATCCGTTTTAAAGAAAAATCATTAACACATAAAAATTTAGATAAAAAACAAAAATCAATTCGAGATTTTATCCCACCACTATCACTAAAGAAAGTAAAACCCTCCCCTGAAAAAGAAACAGACCCGAAGGCATCCTTCAAACCAAAAGATTTAAGCAAATCAAGTAAAAACTTCCCTGAGCTATCCACCCTACAATCACTCCCACCCTCTCTGTCCCCATTCTTAATAATACAATTAAAATCCCCAACAAAAAAAGTTGGCTCTCGACCTGGCAGAAAAAACTTTAAAGTTTCAAAATTAAGCAAGCGTTCTACCCTATTTGGAGAAGCATATACATTAAACAAACGAAAAACAGTCCCACAAAAACTAAAACTAACCAAAAGTACCCGACCTGGGACAATATGAACTACATTAAGGATAGAAAAACTAAACCCCTTAAACAAAACGCCCACCCCATTCCTATTGGAAGAACAAGACCATACTTTAGGACCATATTCCCAGTCAGCACATTTAGGATGTTCAGAGAGACCACATTCCTGCAAACAAAAAATATTAGCAGAACATACAGATAATAATTTAAAAATTGCAGCTCTCCTTGCTATAGTTGTCATATACCTGACATTAAGGGAAGAAATGGTCAGAAACATCACAAAAATAAATTAAAGAAAAACAAAAAAAAAGAAATAACATCAGGACTTCTTCTTTCCTTTCTTTTTCTTAGGACTCAAAGGAGATTCTTTAAATCTGCCTCTGTGACGTTCTGACCTCCTAGGCTCCCCTTGCCAGCCTCATAACCAGTAACTTCAGCAAGTTGGTTCACATCTCTTTTATCTAGATAACCAACAGAAGAGGCATCAGAAAAGTCACCTATACACTGGCTTGAGTCAGAAGGAACGTCTTTAGTAGAGACAGAAGGAAACTCTGAAATTAAAGAGTCAGCATCACTTGTAGTATCTGGATCTGCACCCTTAACTACTGGAAGATTCAAATCAGGACTTTCCCATCCATCAGAATCCACATCTTTTTTTCGCTTGTAGGCAGATTTTTTCCCTTCAGTGTCCATATCTTCCTCAGAACTAGAGGACACAACAGCAGACCAATCAATGTTCTCCCCTTCACCAAGAACAGCATCAGGAGCAGCATCTCAAGATGACTCAGTGAAGGAAAAATTCTCTGTCCCAGGAACAGCAACAGTATCATCCACAGAATTGGGCAACAGGGCTTCAAGAACATGTGAAGCAGCTATCACATTAGATGTAGCAAGATCCACCTCCTGAGGATGAGATTGGGCTTCCTATACCTTCTCAACCACAGGAACCACCACAGGAACATCAGACACCTCTCCAACAGGGACCCCAACTGCAGATTTCTTACACAAAAGAGGTAATATAGAGTTCAATGCCTCATCAGAGACCTCCTCCTCATTCACAGATGGCTCAACTGCAACTGAAGATGGTTTTTTTGCAACATCAGCATAGGAAGGCTTCACTCTATCAAGCCCTTGAAACATCTTCAAAGGACATATCCTGCACAGATGACTTGAAGAACCACACAGGTCACAGGTCCGGCGTTTACTACAGTGGGCAACAAGATTATCCTCCTCACCGCAATTTCGACATCTGGCACCTAGGCAATTTTCAGCAATGTGACCAAACAGGTTGCAACTACGGCAAAAAAGAGGCATGTCATCATAGTATAGGAAACCTCTATTTCCACCAATGGTGAAAGTCTGTGGAGGGTGTTTCTTTCCACCAATACCTAATTCATCTGGCACAAACCACACCCAGAACCTGTGCTTTCCATTGAAAGTCCCAAACTGATTCTTCAGCTTGCTACCTCCTCGAACATCATCAAAGTAGCGACAAAGAAACAGACGAATTTCCACATCAGTGACCCAAGGGTTGTACATATGTACTGTCACCGGGATTCTTCTCTCCCTCTGCACACAGGCAACAAATTTCATGCCAACCAACTCTGGAGCAGCAGCCATATCAATAGTCCGTTGATAGCAGGTCTGTAAAAAATGCACATCGGTGAAAGCAACATCAAAAATCCCTCTTGAAGGGAATGACTGAACACAATGCAAACTTGCTCTTGGCATCTTCAAAACACCCTCCAAAACCACCTGCTGGACATGAGCCAAACCAATCTTCTCTAGAAAGTCCTCAGAAATCAACACCCGAAGTGTATGGGGAACATTTGGCACATTGGTAGCCATATTTGCCCTATTGCCTCTTTAGGCTGGATTTCAGAGCGCCCCCCCAAAAGCAGCATGTGGCTGAAGTCCAGGGACGATGCCACAAGGCCAAGGGGACGGCCCTACTACCCAGTTGCTCTACGCCTAAGGAGTAGCCACCCCCCAATAGCAGCAGGAGCCCAAACCCCAAAGGGAAAGGACCCCAGGCCGAAGGAGCAGGTCTCCAGGCAGCAAACCAAGACCAAGACCAAGCACAGAAAACTGCACTTGATCCAAGCCAAAGGCCCGAGAAGCAACCTCAGCTGATCATTTCGGCCTATTGTGGGCCTCGTCAGTGAGGTGCAGCCAAATCTCTCTAAGGGCATGTGTGCAAGGAGTCCACGTCTGGTTTCCCCTTTTACTCTTAGGGAGACCTAAGAGCAATTTGCATAAATATAAAAAGAGAGAGATGCACTCAGCTGAGACAGAACAAAAGCTGGAAAAACTTCTGTGCCTGTTCATTTTTGGGTGCCACTCAGGGTGCATACTCTTTTAGCACACTATGCCCCTTCAGAGAGAAAAAATATCCTGTAGCATATCAGTCTGACCCTGCCCAATGACAGTCCAGCACCGAAATACCAGCCAATTCTTCTCTGAACAAGAGAAACAACAACCCCAGACGATCGTTTCGGCCTTCTGTGGGCCTTGTCAGTGAGGTGCAGTCGCATCTCTCTAAGGGCATGTGTGCAAGGAGTCCACGTCTGGTTTCCCCTTTTTCTCTTAGGGAGACCCAAGAGCAATTTGCATAAATATAAAAGAGAGAGATGCACTCAGCTGAGACAGAACAAAAGCTGGAAAAACTTCCGTGCCTGTTCATTTTTGGGTGCTACTCAGGGTACATACTCTTTTAGCACACTATGCCCCTTCACAGAGAAAAAATATCCTGTAGCATATCAGTCTGACCCTGCCCAATGACAGTCCAGCACCGAAATACCAGGCAATTCTTCTCTGAACAAGAGAAACAACAACCCCAGACGATCGTTTCAGCCTTCCATGGGCCTCGTCAGTGAAGTGCAGTCACATCTCTCTAAGGGCATGTGTGCAAGGAGTCCACGTCTGGTTTCCCCTTTTACTCTTAGGGAGACCCAAGAGCAATTTGCATAAATATAAAAAGAGAGAGAGAGATGCACTCAGCTGAGACAGAACAAAGGCTGGAAAAACTTCCGTGCCTGTTCATTTTTGGGTGCCACTCAGGGTGCATACTGATATGCTACAGGATATTTTTTCTCTGTGAAGGGGCATAGTGTGCTAAAAGATTATGCACCCTGAGTGGCACCCAAAAATGAACAGGCACGGAAGTTTTTCCAGCCTTTGTTCTGTCTCAGCTGAGTGCATCTCTCTCTCTTTTTATATTTCTGCTTAATTAATTAATCATTCATGCACCTGATTTCCTCAGCCTCTTTTTAAACCATCTCAAGCCTAATGTGCATTGCATTAGCTTTAAAGTTTTGTTCCAGAACAGAGGTCTGTGACTGTTCCAGCATGGATTTTACCAGCATATTCAAACTACAGCCTTTCCTTTTAGCTATGCTTAAAATCATCTAATCACAAGTATCCATATATATCCATTTTGTTTCCTGGACACTGCTACTTAAACTCCAAACTTATTCTAAATTACAAGTATGCATTTGGTTATAATCACTCTCACCTAGATTTAGAGTTTTGCGGCCAAAGGGGTGCGTTAGCTACGCGTGTTTTTTCTTCCCCGCACCGTTTAAATAACGCTGGTATTTAGAGTTCTCTGAAGGGCTGCGTTAGGCTCCAAAAAGGGAGCGTAGAGCATAATTTACAGCCACTTCAACTCTAAATACCAGCGTTGCTTACGGACGCGGCTAGCTTCAAAAATGTGCTCGTGCACGATATCCCCATAGGAAACAATGGGACAGTTTGAACTGAAAAAAAACGTAACACCTGCAAAAAAGCAGCGTTCAACTCCTAACGCAGCCCCATTGTTTCCTATGGGGAAACAGTTTCTAAGTCTGCACCTAACACCCTAACATGTACTCCGAGTCTAAACACCCCTAACCTTACACTTATTAACCCCACTCTGCCAACCCCGCTATCGCTGACACCTACATATTATTATTAAACCCTAATCTGCTGCTCCGGACATCGCCGCCACCTACGTTATCCCTATGAACCCCTAATCTGCTGCCCCCAACGTCGCCGACACCTACATTATAATTATTAACCCCTAATCTGCCCCCCCAATGTCACCGCTACCTACCTACACTTATTAACCCCTAATCTGCTGACCGGACCTCGACGCTACTCTAATAAATGTATTAACCCCTAAAGCTAAGTCTAACCCTAACACCTCCCTAAATTAAATATAATTTTATTCTAACGAAATAAATTAACTCTTATTAAATAAATTAATCATATTTAAAACTAAATACTTACCTGTAAAATAAACCCTAATATAGCTAAAATATAACGAATAATATTTATTTTACAGGCAACTTTGTATTTATTTTAACTAGGTACAATAGCTATTAAATAGTTATTTACTAACGGCTAGATTTAGAGTTTTGTCGGTAACGACCCGCGTATCTAACGCTGGCTTTTTTCCCCCGGCACCTTTTAAATACCGCTGGTATTTAGAGTTCTCTGAAGGGCTGCGTTAGGCTCCAAAAAGGGAGTGTATAGCATATTTACCGCCACTGCAACTCTCAATACCAGCGGTGCTTACGGACGCGGCCAGCTTCAAAAACGTGCTTGTGCACGATTCCTCCATAGAAAACAATGGGCCATTTTGAGCTGAAAAAAAACCTAATACCTACAAAAAAGCAGCGTTCAGCTCCTAACGCAGCCCCATTGTTTCTTATGGGGAAACACTTCCTAAGTCTGCACCTAACACCCTAACATGAACTCCGAGTCTAAACACCCCTAACCTTACACTTAATAAACCCTAATCTGTCGCCCCCGCTATCGCTGACCCCTGCATTACACTTTTAACCCCTAATCTGCCGCTCCGGACACCGCCGCAACCTACATTATACCTATGTACCCCTAATCTGCTGCCCCTAACACCGCCGACCCCTATATTATATTTATTAACCCCTAATCTGCCCTCCCTAACATCACCGACACCTAACCAAGTATTAACCCCTAATCTGCCGACCGGACCTCGCCGCTACTCTAATAAATGTATTAACCCCTAAAGCTAAGTCTAACCTTAACACTAACACCGCCTAAGTTAAATATAATTTAAATCTAACAAAATAAATTAACTCTAATTAAATAAATTATTCCTATTTAAAGCTAAATACTTACCTGTAAAATAAACCCTAATATAGCTACAATATAAATAATAATTATATTGTAGCTATCTTAGGATTTATTTTTATTTTACAGGCAACTTTCAATTTATTTTAACTAGGTACAATAGCAATTAAATAGTTATTAACTATTTAATAGCTACCTAGCTAAAATAAAGAGAAATGTACCTGTAAAATAAAAACTAACCTAAGTTACAATTCCACCTAACACTACACTATACTTAAATAAATAATTCCTATTTAAAACTAAATACTTACCTGTAAAATAAACCCTAACGCCTAGATTTAAAATTTGGCGGTAGCCGTCAAAACCAGCGTTAGAGGCTCCTAACGCTGGTTTTTACCACCCGCCGGTATTTGCAGTCAGTCATTAAAGGGTCTAACGCTCACTTTGCAGCCGCGACTTTTCCATACAGCAGATCCCCCTACGCCATTTGCGTATCCTATCTTTTCAATGGGATCTTTCTAACGCTGGTATTTAGAGTCGTGGCTGAAGTGAGCTTTAGAACTCTAACAACAAAACTCCAGCCGCAGAAAAAAAACAGGAGTTAAGAGCTTTTTGGGCTAACGCCGGTTCATAAAGCTCTTAACTACTGTGCTCTAAAGTACACTAACACCCATAAACTACCTATGTACCCCTAAACCGAGGCCCCCCCACATCGCCGCCACTCGATTACATTTTTTTAACCCCTAATCTGCCGACCGCACACCGCCGACCCCTATATTATATTTATTAACCCCTAATCTGCCCCCCTCAACGTCGACGACACCTACCTACACTTATTAACCCCTAATCTGCCGACCGGACCTCGCCGCTACTATAATAAAGTTATTAACCCCTAATCCGCCTCACTCCCGCCTCAATAACCCTATAATAAATAGTATTAACCCCTAATCTGCCCTCCCTAACCTCACTGACACCTAACTTCAAGTATTAACCCCTAATCTGCCGACCGGACCTCACCGCTACTATAATAAATATATTAACCCCTAAAGCTAAGTCTAACCCTAACACTAACACCCCCCTAAGTTAAATATAATATAAATCTAATGAAATAAATTAACTCTTATTAAATAAATTATTCCTATTTAAAGCTAAATACTTACCTGTAAAATAAACCCTAATATAGCTACAATATAAATTATAATTATATTGTAGCTATTTTAGGATTAATATTTATTTTACAGGCAACTTTGTAATTATTTTAACCAGGTACAATAGCTATTAAATAGTTATTTACTATTTAATAGCTACCTAGTTAAAATAATTACAAAATTACCTGTAAAATAAATCCTAACCTAAGTTACAATTAAACCTAACACTACACTATCAATAAATTAATTAAATAAAATACCTACAAACAAATACAATTAAATAAACTAACTAAAGTACAAAAAATAAAAAAATATTTACAAACATTAGAAAAATATTACAACAATTTTAAACTAATTACACCTACTCTAAGCCCCCTAATAAAATAACAAAGCCCCCAAAATAAAAAAATGCCCTACCCTATTCTAAAATTAAAATAGAAAAGCTCTTTTACCTTACCAGCCCTTAAAAGGGCCCTTTGCGGGGCATGCCCCAAAGAATTCAGCTCTTTTGCCTGTAAAAAAAAACATACAATACCCCCCCCAACATTACAACCCACCACCCACATACCCCTAATCTAACCCAAACCCCCCTTAAATACACCTAACACTAAGCCCCTGAAGATCTTCCTACCTTATCTTCACCACACCGGGTATCAGCGATCCGTCCAGGCTCTGATGTCTTGATCCAAGCCCAAGCGGGGGGCTGAAGACATCCATCCTCCGGCTGAAGTCTTGATCCAAGCGGGCAGAAGAGGACATCCGGACTGGCAAACATCTTCATCCAGGAGGCATCTTCTATGTTCTGCCATCCGATGACGAGCGGCTGATCTTCAAGACCTCCAGCGCAGATCCATCCTCTTCTTCCGATGACTAGACGACGAATGAAGGTTCCTTTAAGGGACGTCATCCAAGATGGCGTCCCTCGAATTCCGATTAGCTGATAGGATTCTATCAGCCAATCGGAATTAAGGTAGGAAAATTCTGATTGGCTGATGGAATCAGCCAATCAGAATCAAGTTCAATCCGATTGGCTGATTGGATCAGCCAATCAGATTGAGCTCGCATTCTATTGGCTGATCGGAACAGCCAATAGAATGCGAGCTCAATCTGATTGGCTGATTGGATCAGCCAATCGGATTGAACTTGAATCTATCAGCCAATCAGAATTTTCCTACCTTAATTCCGATTGGCTGATAGAATCCTATCAGCCAATCGGAATTCGAGGGACGCCATCTTGGATGACGTCCCTTAAAGGAACCTTCATTCGTCGTCTAGTCGTCGGAAGAAGAGGATGGACCCGCGCTGGAGGTCTTGAAGATCAGCCGCTCATCATCGGATGGAAGAACATAGAAGATGCCTCCTGGATGAAGATGTTTGCCGGTCCGGATGTCCTCTTCTGCCCGCTTGGATCAAGACTTCAGCCGGAGGATGGATGTCTTCAGCCCCCCGCTTGGGCTTGGATCAAGACATCGGAGCCTGGACAGATCGCTGATACCCGGTGTGGTGAAGATAAGGTAGGAAGATCTTCAGGGGCTTAGTGTTAGGTTTATTTAAGGGGGGTTTGGGTTAGATTAGGGGTATGTGGGTGGTGGGTTGTAATGTTGGGGGGGGTATTGTATGTTTTTTTTTCAGGCAAAAGAGCTGAATTCTTTGGGGCATGCCCCGCAAATGGCCCTTTTAAGGGCTGGTAAGGTAAAAGAGCTTTTCTATTTTAATTTTAGAATAGGGTAGGGCATTTTTTTATTTTGGGGGGCTTTGTTATTTTATTAGGGGGCTTAGAGTAGGTGTAATTAGTTTAAAATTGTTGTAATATTTTTCTAATGTTTGTAAATATTTTTTTATTTTTTGTAACTTAGTTCTTTTTTATTTTTTGTACTTTAGTTAGTTTATTTAATTGTATTTAATTGTAGGTATTTTATTTAATTAATTTATTGATAGTGTAGTGTTAGGTTTAATTGTAACTTAGGTTAGGATTTATTTTACAGGTAATTTTGTAATTATTTTAACTAGGTAGCTATTAAATAGTTATTAACTATTTAATAGCTATTGTACATGGTTAAAATAAATACAAAGTTGCCTGTAAAATAAATATAAATCCTAAAATAGCTACAATATAATTATAATTTATATTGTAGCTATATTAGGGTTTATTTTACAGGTAAGTATTTAGCTTTAAATAGGAATAATTTATTTAATAAGAGTTAATTTATTTAGTTAGAATAAAATTATATTTAACTTAGGGGGGTGTTAGTGTTAGGGTTAGACTTAGCTTTAGGGGTTAATACATTTATTAGAGTAGCGGCGAGGTCCGGTCGGCAGATTAGGGGTTAATAATTGAAGTTAGGTGTCGGCGATGTTAGGGAGGGCAGATTATTGTTAATACTATTTCTTATAGGGTTATTGAGGCGAGAGTGAGGCGGATTAGAGGTTAATAATTGTAGGTAGCTGGCGGCGACGTTGTGGGGGGCAGATTAGGGGTTAATAAATATAATATAGGGGTCGGCGGTGTTAGGGGCAGCAGATTAGGGGTACATAGCTATAATGTAGGTTGCGGCGGTGTACGGAGCGGCAGATTAGGGGTTAAAAATAATATGCAGGGGTCAGCGATAGCGGGGGCGGCAGATTAGGGGTTAATAAGTGTAAGGTTAGGGGTGTTTAGACTCGGGGTACATGTTAGGGTGTTAGGTGCTTAGGAAGTGTTTCCCCATAGGAAACAATGGGGCTGCGTTAAGAGATGAACGCTGCTTTTTTGCAGGTGTTAGTTTTTTTTTCAGCTCAAACTGTCCCATTGTTTCCTATGGGGGAATCATGCACAAGCACGTTTTTGAAGCTGGCCGCGTCCGTAAGCACCGCTGGTATTGAGAGTTGCAGTGGCGGTAAATTATGCTCTACGCTCCCTTTTTGGAACCTAACGCACTGAAAACCCAGCCATTCTGTGAACTCTAAATATTTAAAAGGTGGGGCCAAAAAAAAGCACACGTAGCTAACGCACCCCTTCTAACGCAAAACTCCAAATCTAGGCCTAAGATAGCTACAATGTAATTAATAATTACATTGTAGCTATTTTAGGATTTATATTTATTATACAGGTAACTTTGTATTTATTTTAGCTAGTTAGAATAGTTATTAAATAGTTATTAACTATTTAATAACTACCTAGCTAAAAGAAATACAAAATTACCTGTAAAATAAATCCTAACCTAAGTTACAATTAAACCTAACACTACACTATCATTAAATTAATTAAATAAATTAACTACAAATAACTACAATTAAATACAATTACATAAACTAACTAAAGTACAAAAAATAAAAAAAGCTAAGTTACAAAATATAAAAAAAATAAGTTACAAACATTTTAAAAATATTACAACAATTTTAAGCTACTTACACCTAATCTAAGCCCCCTAATAAGATAACAAAGCCCCCCAAAATAAAAAAATGCCCTACCCTATTCTAAATTTAAAAAGTTCAAAGCTCTTTTACCTTACCAGCCCTTAAAAGGGCATTTTGCGGGGCATGCCCCAAAGAAAACTGCTCTTTTGCCTGTAAAAGAAAAATACAACCCCCCCAACATTAAAACCCACCACCCACATATCCCTAATCTAACCCAAACCCCCCTTAAATAAACCTAACACTACCCCCCTGAAGATCATCCTACCTTGAGTTGTCTTCAGCCAGCCAACCCACCGATGGAACCGAAGAGGAGAACCGGAGCGGCAAAAGTGATCCTCCAAGGGGCGCTGAAGAAGTCTTCCATCCAATGAAGTCATCATCCAGGCGGCGCTGAAGAAGTCTTCCATCCGGGTGGTGTCATTTTCCAAGCGGCGCTGAAGAAGTCTTCCATCCTGGCGATGTCATCTTCCAAGCGGGGTCTTCAATCTTCTTCTTCAGGATCCATCTTCGTTCCGCTGACGCGGAACATCCTTCTTCCCCGACGGACTATCGACGAATGAAGGCTCCTTTAAGGGATGTCATCCAAGATGGCGTCCCTCGAATTCCGATTGGCTGATAGGATTCTATCAGCCAATCGGATTTAAGGTAGGAAAATTCTGATTGGCTGATGGAATCAGCCAATCAGATTCAAGTTCAATCCGATTGGCTGATCCAATCAGCCAATCAGATTGAGCTCACATTCTATTGGCTGTTCTGATCAGCCAATAGAATGCAAGCTCAATCTGATTGGCTGATTGGATTAGCCAATCGGATTGAATTTGTCAATCAGATTGAGCTCGCATTCTATTGGCTGATCGGAACAGCCAATAGAATGCAAGCTCAATCTGATTGGCTGATTGGATCAGCCAATCGGATTGAACTTGAATCTGATTGGCTGATTCCATCAGCCAATCAGAATTTTCCCACCTTAATTCCGATTGGCTGATAGAATCCTATCAGCCAATCAGAATTCAAGGGACGCCATCTTGGATGACGTTCCTTAAAGGAACCTTCATTCATCGTCTAGTCGTCGGAAGAAGAGGATGGATCCGTGCTGGAGGTCTTGAAGATCAGCCGCTCATCATCGGATGGAAGAACATAGAAGATGCCTCCTGGATGAAGATGTTTGCCGGTCCGGATGTCCTCTTCTGCCCGCTTGGATCAAGACTTCAGCCAGAGGATGGATGTCTTCAGCCCCCCCGCTTGGGCTTGGATCAAGACATCGGAGCCTGGACGGATCGCTGATACCCGGTGTGGTGAAGATAAGGTAGGAAGATCTTCAGGGGCTTAGTGTTAGGTTTATTTATGGTGGGTTTGGGTTAGATTAGGGGTATGTGGGTGGTGGGTTGTAATGTTGGGGGGTGTATTGTATTTTTTTTTCCAGGCAAAAGAGCTGAATTCTTTGGGGCATGCCCCGCAAAGGGCCCTTTTAAGGGCTGGTAAGGTAAAAGAGCTTTTCTATTTTAATTTTAGAATAGGGTAGGGCATTTTTTTATTTTGGGGGGCTTTGTTATTTTATTAGGGGGCTTAGAGTAGGTGTAATTAGTTTAAAATTGTTGTAATATTTTTCTAATGTTTGTAAATATTTTTTTATTTTTTGTAACTTAGTTCTTTTTTATTTTTTGTACTTTAGTTAGTTTATTTAATTGTATTTAATTGTAGGTATTTTATTTAATTAATTTATTGATAGTGTAGTGTTAGGTTTAATTGTAACTTAGGATAGGATTTATTTTACAGGTAATTTTGTAATTATTTTAACTAGGTAGCTATTAAATAGTTATTAACTATTTAATAGCTATTGTACATGGTTAAAATAAATACAAAGTTGCCTGTAAAATAAATATAAATCCTAAAATAGCTACAATATAATTATAATTTATATTGTAGCTATATTAGGGTTTATTTTACAGGTAAGTATTTAGCTTTAAATAGGAATAGTTTATTTAATAAGAGTTAATTTATTTCGTTAAAATAAAATTATATTTAACTTAGCGGGGTGTTAGTGTTAGGGTTAGACTTAGCTTTAGGGGTTAATACATTTATTAGAGTAGCGGCGAGGTCCGGTCGGCAGATTAGGGGTTAATAATTGAAGTTAGGTGTCGGCGATGTTAGGGAGGGCAGATTAGGGGTTAATACTATTTCTTATAGGGTTATTGAGGCGGGAGTGAGGCGGATTAGGGGTTAATAACTTTATTATAGCAGCAGTGAGGTCTGGTCGGCAGATTAGGGGTTAATAATTGTAGGTAGCTGGCGGCGATGTTGTGGGGGGCAGATTAGGGGTTAATAAATATAATATAGGGGTCGGCGGTGTTAGGGGCAGCAGATTAGGGGTACATAGCTATAATGTAGGTTGCGGCGGTATACGGAGCGGCAGATTAGGGGTTAAAAATAATATGCAGGGGTAAGCGATAACGGGGGCGGCAGATTAGGGGTTAATAAGTGTAAGGCTAGGTGTGTTTAGACTCGGGTACATGTTAGGGTGTTAGGTGCAGACTTAGGAAGTGTTTCCCCATAGGAAACAATGGGGGTGCTTTAAGAGCTGAACGCTGCATTTTTGCAGGTCCCATTGTTTCCTATGGGGGAATCGTGCACGAGCACGTTTTTGAAGCTGGCACGCGTCCGTAAGCACAGCTGGTATTGAGAGTTGCAGTGGCGGTAAATTATTCTCTACGCTCCCTTTTTGGAACCTAACTCACTGAAAACCCAGCCATTCTGTGAACTCTAAATACCAGCGGTATTTAAAAGGTGCGGCCAAAAAAAAGCACACGTAGCTAACGCACCCCTTCTAACGCAAAACTCCAAATCTAGGCCTAAGATAGCTACAATGTAATTAATAATTACATTGTAGCTATTTTAGGATTTATATTTATTTTACAGGTAACTTTGTATTTATTTTAGCTAGTTAGAATAATTATTAAATAGTTATTAACTATTTAATAACTACCTAGCTAAAAGAAATACAAAATTACCTGTAAAATAAATCCTAACCTAAGTTACAATTAAACCTAACACTACACTATCATTAAATTAATTAAATAAATTAACTACAAATAACTACAATTAAATACAATTACATAAACTAACTAAAGTACAAAAAATAAAAAAAGCTAAGTTACAAAAAATAAAAAAAATAAGTTACAAACATTTTAAAAATATTACAACAATTTTAAGCTAATTACACCTAATATAAGCCCCCTAATAAGATAACAAATCCCCCCAAAATAAAAAAATGCCCTACCCTATTCTAAATTAAAAAAGTTCAAAGCTCTTTTACCTTACCAGCCCTTAAAAGGGCCTTTTGCGGGGCATGCCCCAAAGAAAACTGCTCTTTTGCCTGTAAAAGAAAAATAACCCCCCCCCCCAACATTAAAACCCACCACCCACATATCCCTAATCTAACCCAAACCCCCCTTAAATAAACCTAACACTACCCCCCTGAAGATCATCCTACCTTGAGTTGTCTTCAGCCAGCCGACCCACCGATGGAACTGAAGAGGAGATCCGGAGCGGCAAAAGTGATCCTCCAAGGGGCGCTGAAGAAGTCTTCCATCCGGGCGATGTCATCTTCCAAGCGGCGCTGAAGAAGTCTTCCATCCGGGCGATGTCATCTTTCAAGCGGGGTCTTCAATCTTCTTCTTCAGGATCCATCTTCATTCCGCCAACGCGGAACATCCTTCTTCCCCGACGGACTACTGACGAATGAAGGCTCCTTTAAGGGACGTCATCCAAGATGGGGTCCCTCGAATTCCGATTGGCTGATAGGATTCTATCAGCCAATCGGAATTAAGGTAGGAAAATTCTGATTGGCTGATGGAATCAGCCAATCAGATTCAAGTTCAATCCGATTGGCTGATCCAATCAGCCAATCAGATTGAGCTCACATTCTATTGGCTGTTCCGATCAGCCAATAGAATGCAAGCTCAATCTGATTGGCGGATTGGATCAGCCAATTGGATTGAACTTGAATCTGATTGGCTGATTCAATCAGCCAATCAGATTTTTCCTACCTTAATTCCGATTGGCTGATAGAATCCTATCAGCCAATCGGAATTCGAGGGACGCCATCTTGGATGACGTCCCTTAATGGAGCCTTCATTCGTCGGTAGTCCGTTGGGGAAGAAGGATGTTCCGCGTCGGCGGAATGAAGATGGATCCTGAAGAAGAAGATTAAAGACCCCGCTTGGAAGATGACATCGCCCGGATGGAAGACTTCTTCAGCGCCGCTTGGAAGATGACATCGCCCGGATGGAAGACTTTTTCAGCGCCGCCTGGATGATGACTTCATCGGATGGAAGACTTCTTCAGCGCCCCTTGGAGGATCACTTCTGCCGCTCCGGATCTCCTCTTCGGTTCCATCGGTGGGTCGGCTGGCTGAAGACAACTCAAGGTAGGATGATCTTCAGGGAGGTAGTGTTAGGTTTATTTAAGGGGGGTTTGGGTTAGATTAGGGGTATGTGGGTGGTGGGTTTTAATGTTGGGGGGGTTGTATTTTTCTTTTACAGGCAAAAGAGCAGTTTTCTTTGGGGCATGCCCCGCAAAGGCCCTTTTAAGGGCTGGTAAGGTAAAAGAGCTTTGAACTTTTTTAATTTAGAATAGGGTAGGGCATTTTTTTATTTTGGGGGCTTTGTTATTTTATTAGGGGGCTTAGATTAGGTGTAATTAGCTTAAAATTGTTGTAATATTTTTAAAATGTTTGTAACTTATTTTTTTATTTTTTGTAACTTAGCTTTTTTTATTTTTGGTACTTTAGTTAGTTTATGTAATTGTATTTAATTGTAGTTATTTGTAGTTAATTTATTTAATTAATTTAATGATGGTATAGTGTTAGGTTTAATTGTAACTTAGGTTAGGATTTATTTTACAGGTAATTTTGTATTTCTTTTAGCTAGGTAGTTATTAAATAGTTAATAACTATTTAATAACTATTCTAACTAGCTAAAATAAATACAAAGTTACCTGTAAAATAAATATAAATCCTAAAATAGCTGCAATGTAATTATTAATTACATTGTAGCTATCTTAGGGTTTATTTTACAGGTAAGTATTTAGTTTTAAATAGGAATCATTTAATTAAGTATAGTGTAGTGTTAGGTGTAATTGTAACTTAGGTTAGTTTTTATTTTACAGGTAAATTTCTCTTTATTTTAGCTAGGTAGCTATTAAATAGTTAATAACTATTTAATAGCTATTGTACCTAGTTAAAATAAATTGAAAGTTGCCTGTAAAATAAAAATAAATCCTAAGATACAATATAATTATTATTTATATTGTAGCTATATTAGGGTTTATTTTACAGGTATTTAGCTTTAAATAGGAATAATTTATTTAATAAGAGTTAATTTATTTCATTAGATTTAAATTATATTTAATTTAGGGGGGTGTTATTGTTAAGGTTAGACTTAGCTTTAGGGGTTAATAAATTTATTAGAGTAGTGTTGAGGTCTGGTCGGCATATTAGGGGTTAATACTTGAATATAGGTGCCGGTGATGTTAGGGAGGGCAGATTAGGGGTTAATACTATTTATTATAGGGTTATTGAGGCGGGAGTGAGGCGGATTAGGGGTTAATATATTTATTATAGTAGCGGTGAGGTCCGGTCGGCAGATTAGGGGTTAATAATTGTAGGTAGGTGGAGGCGACGTTGGGGGCGGCAGATTAGGGGTTAATAAATATAATATAGGGGTCGGCGGTGTTAGGGGCAGCAGATTAGGGGTACATAGGGATAACGTAGGTGGCGGCGGTGTGCGATCGGCAGATTAGGGGTTAAAAAATTTTAATAGAGTGGCGGCGATGTGGGGGGAACTCGGTTTAGGGGTACATAGGTAGTTTATGGGTGTTAGTGTACTTTAGAGCACAGTAGTTAAGAGCTTTATGAACCAGCGTTAGCCCAGAAAGCTCTTAACTACTGACTTTTTTCTGCGGCTGGAGTTTTGTCATTAGATTTCTAACGCTCACTTCAGCCAAGACTCTAAATACCGGCGTTAGAAAGATCCCATTGAAAAGATAGGATACGCAATTGACGTAAGGGGATCTGTGGTATGGAAAAGTCGCGGCAGGAAAGTGAGCGTTAGACCCTTACCTACAAGACTCTAAATACCAGCGGTAGCCCAAAACCAGCGTTAGGAGCCTCTAACGCTGGTTTTGACGGCTAACGCAGAACTCTAAATCTAGCCGAAAGTAAACAGCTCTTTTGCCTGTAAAAAAACATACAATACCCCCCCAACATTGCAACCCACTACCCACATACCCCTAATCTAACCCACCCAAACCCCCCTTAAAAAACCTAACACTAAGCCCCTGAAGATCTTCCTACCTTATCTTCACTCAACCGGGTATCACCGATCCGTCCAGAAGAGTGTCTGAATTCTTCATCCTATCCGGGCAGAAGAGCTCCTCCAGAGGGTCCGAAGTCTTCATCCTATCTGGGCAGAAGAGGACATCCGACCTGCAGACATCTTCATCCAGGCGGCATCTTCTATCTTCTTCCATCCGGAGCGGAGCGGGTCCATCTTGAGGCAGCCGACACGGAGCCATCCTTCTTCACCGACGTCCTAAATCCGAATGAAGGTTCCTTTAAATGACGTCATCCACGATGGCGTCCCTCGAATTCCGATTGGCTGGTAGGATTCTATCAGCCAATCGGAATTAAGGTAGGAAAAATCTGATCAGATTCAAGTTCAATCCGATTGGCTGATCCAATCAGCCAATCAGATTGAGCTCGCATTCTGTTGGCTGTTCCGATCAGCCAATAGAATGCAAGCTCAATCTGATTGGCTGATCCAATCAGCCAATCGGATTGAACTTGAATCTGATTGGCTAATTCAATCAGCCAATCAGATTTTTCCTACCTTAATTGCTTCAAGATGGACCCGCTCCGCTCCGGATGGAAGAAAATAGAAGATGCCGTCTGGATGAAGATGTCTGCCGGTCCGAATGTCCTCTTCTGCCCGGATAGGATGAAGACTTCGGACCCTCTGGAGGAGCTCTTCTGCACGGATAGGATGAAGACTTCGGACCCTCTTC
This sequence comes from Bombina bombina, assembly GCF_027579735.1. Classification (NCBI taxonomy): domain Eukaryota; kingdom Metazoa; phylum Chordata; class Amphibia; order Anura; family Bombinatoridae; genus Bombina; species Bombina bombina. The sequence continues at coordinate 1,285,595,031 of NC_069501.1, read as the reverse complement.
TGGACGGATCAATGATACCCGGCTCGGTGAAGATAAGGTAGGAAGATCTTCAGGGGCTTAGTGTTAGGTTTTTTAAGGGGGGTTTGGGTGGGTTAGATTAGGGGTATGCGGGTGGTGGGTTGTAATGTTGGGGGGGATTGTATGTTTTTTTTACAGGCAAAAGAGCTGTTTACTTTGGGGCATGCCCCGCAAAAGGCCCTTTTAAGGGCTGGTAAGGTAAAAGAGCTGTTAACTTTTTAATTTAGAATTTCGGTAGGGAAAGTTTTTTATTTTGGGGGGCTTTGTTATTTTTTTTAGGGGGCTTAGAGTAGGTGTAATTAGTTTAAAATTCTTGTATTTTTTTTTATTTTTTGTAATTTAGTGAGGTTTTTTTTGTAATTTAGTTTAGTTGATTTAATTGTAGATAATTGTAGGTAGTTTAGTTAATTTATTGCTAGTGTAGTGTTAGGTTTAATTGTAACTTAGGTTAGGATTTATTTTACAGGTAATTTTGTAATTATTTTAACTAGGTAGCTATTAAATAGTAAATAACTATTTAATAGCTATTGTACCTAGTTAAAATAAATACAAAGTTGCCTGTAAAATAAATATAAATTCTAAAATACAGGGAGTGCAGAATTATTAGGCAAATGAGTATTTTGACCACATCATCCTCTTTATGCATGTTGTCTTACTCCAAGCTGTATAGGCTCGAAAGCCTACTACCAATTAAGCATACTAGGTGATGTGCATCTCTGTAATGAGAAGGGGTGTGGTCTAATGACATCAACACCCTATATCAGGTGTGCATAATTATTAGGCAACTTCCTTTCCTTTGGCAAAATGGGTCAAAAGAAGGACTTGACAGGCTCAGAAAAGTCAAAAATAGTGAGATATCTTGCAGAGGGATACAGCACTCTTAAAATTGCAAAGCCTCTGAAGCGTGATCATCGAACAATCAAGCGTATCATTCAAAATAGTCAACAGGGTCGGAAGAAGCGTGTGGAAAAACCAAGGCGCAAAATAACTGCCCATGAACTGAGAAAAGTCAAGCGTGCAGCTGCCAAGATGCCACTTGCCACCAGTTTGGCCATATTTCAGAGCTGCAACATCACTGGAGTGCCCAAAAGCACAAGGTGTGCAATGCTCAGAGACATGGCCAAGGTAAGAAAGGCTGAAAGACGACCACCACTGAACAAGACACACAAGCTGAAACGTCAAGACTGGGCCAAGAAATATCTCAAGACTGATTTTTCTAAGGTTTTATGGACTGATGAAATGAGAGTGAGTCTTGATGGGCCAGATGGATGGGCCCGTGGCTGGATTGGTAAAGGGCAGAGAGCTCCAGTCCGACTCAGACGCCAGCAAGGTGGAGGTGGAGTACTGGTTTGGGCTGGTATCATCAAAGATGAGCTTGTGGGGCCTTTTCGGGTTGAGGATGGAGTCAAGCTCAACTCCCAGTCCTACTGCCAGTTTCTGGAAGACACCTTCTTCAAGCAGTGGTACAGGAAGAAGTCTGCATCCTTCAAGAAAAGCATGATTTTCATGCAGGACAATGCTCCATCACACGCGTCCAAGTACTCCACAGCGTGGCTGGCAAGAAAGGGTATAAAAGAAGAAAATCTAATGACATGGCCTCCTTGTTCACCTAATCTGAACCCCATTGAGAACCTGTGGTCCATCATCAAATGTGAGATTTACAAGGAGGGAAAACAGTACACCTCTCTGAACAGTGTCTGGGAGGCTGTGGTTGCTGCTGCACGCAATGTTGATGGTGAACAGATCAAAACACTTACAGAATCCATGGATGGCAGGCTTTTGAGTGTCCTTGCAAAGAAAGGTGGCCATATTGGTCACTGATTTGTTTTTGTTTTGTTTTTGAATGTCAGAAATGTATATTTGTGAATGTTGAGATGTTATATTGGTTTCACTGATAAAAATAAATAATTTAAATGGGTATATATTTGTTTTTTGTTAAGTTGCCTAATAATTATGCACAGTAATAGTCACCTGCACACACAGATATCCCCCTAAAATAGCTATAACTAAAAACAAACTAAAAACTACTTCCAAAACTATTCAGCTTTGATATTAATGAGTTTTTTGGGTTCATTGAGAACATGGTTGTTGTTCAATAATAAAATTAATCCTCAAAAATACAACTTGCCTAATAATTCTGCACTCCCTGTAGCTACAATATAATTATTCGTTATATTGTAGCTATATTAGGGTTTATTTTACAGGTTAGTATTTAGCTTTAAATAGGAACAATTTATTTAATAAGATTTAATTTATTTTGTTAGATAAAAATTATATTTAACTTAGGGGGGTGTTAGTGTTAGGGTTAGACTTAGCTTTAGGGGTTAATACATTTATTAGAGTAGCGGTGAGGTCCGGACGGCAGATTAGGGGTTAATAATTGTAGGTAAGGTGACGGCGACGTTGGGGGGGCAGATTAGGGGTTAATAAATATTATGTAGGTGTCGGCGATGTTAGGCGCAGCAGAATAGGGGTACATAGGGATAATGTAGGTGGCGGCGGTGTGCGGTCGGCAGATTAGGGGTTAAAAAAATTTATTAGAGTGGCGGCGATGTGGGGGGACCTCGGTTTAGGGGTACATAGGTAGTTTATGGGTGTTAGTGTACTTTAGAGCACAGTAGTTAAGAGCTCTATGAACCGGCGTCAGCCCAGAAAGCTCTTAACTCCTGACTTTTTTCTGCGGCTGGAGTTTTGTCGTTAGAGTTCTAACGCTCACTTCAGCCAAGACTCTAAATACCAGCGTTAGAAAGATCCCATTGAAAAGATAGGATACGCAATTGACGTAAGGGGATCTGCGGTATGGAAAAGTCGCAGCTGGAAAGCGAGCGTTAGACCCTTTCCTGACTGACTCTAAATACCAGTGGCCGGCCAAAAGCAGCGTTAGGACCCCTTAACGCTGGTTTTGATGGCTAACGCAGAACTCTAAATCTAGGCGTCTCTAATTACTACAACAGCATCTTACTCAGAACTTTATAACTATTCTTTGCTACAAGTTGTCATAGCTGAATTATCCTCCTGCAAATATATTAATATTTTCAGAACTCTGCATCTATATGTTCAGTTAAACAGCTTTCCTGTGATTCTCCAATATATGCACAAACAGTATTTAATGCCTTAAATTTGCAACTTGTCTATCACCTGTGCTGCTCTGCCAATTACTGAGTTAATCTTCTACCGGTTTACTCTGAAGCTTGAAAATCTTACATTACTATATTTTTCACTCATGAATCCTGCAGCTACTCTTATTAACTATAAATCACAGTATCAATTTTTGTTTCCATTGACGTCAGAATATATTGTATACATATGTTTCACTCTCCATGAATTCTACAATAACTTCTTGCAATTATGAATCACAGAATATCATCTATCCACGTCCAGGATACTCTTCCCCGGGTCAGGAGTCGGTGTCTCCAATTCCTTACCACTGCCCTGAGAGTCTGTGTCCTGAGCGGTGAGCGCATATGCACAAAACATGACAGAAAGCTAATGCCTAAAAAAGGACTCCGCAGTGGTAGCAGATGCACCAACCCAGGAAGAAAAATAAAAAATTACAACCTTTCTCAGACCCAAGCTATCCCTAAAGGAAAAACAGAAGATTTTCATACTTTTACAAAATTAAAGACAGAGTACTCCCATTCTAGAGTATCCTCTACCCCTCATGTTCGAGATTTCCATTTTGGTGAAACGGATTCTGAATATGACTATGTAACTGAAGAGAATATATTCATAGATTCAGCAGAATAAATACAGATATTTAAAGATTTAAAGAGACAGGACTACTGTTCCAGAATACCATCTACTCCTCCTGTCTGTGATTCCTATCCTGGTGATACTGACTCTGAATATGTCAATGAGGATGACTTCACAGAACCAGCTGAACTGACATTAGACTAGTAATTTGCCACAAAATCAGACAAAACCTCAACCTGTTGGCTGTAATGACATCCTGGGATGCTATATTTACAATATAGATGCTGCAGGCAGCTCCCATCATGAAACCTCTCATGGAAATACTGATCCTCCTATTTCTGATATTCCCATGGATTCTGCAGCTTGGACAGATTCAGAGCTGGAAGAAGAGACATCTGGTTTACAGACTGTTGTTTGGAGAAATGGTCCCCTCAAGAACTATGCTGATTTTTTACTTCAGAATTATGCATCCAGTGATGAAGAGGATTTCTGCCCTCAAACTGATATAAGGTACTCCAGGCCACAGTAGCACTACCCTAAGAAGCCTCATATTGGGAAGACATATCAGTTATCTATGCTCTCTAAAAAAAAAGAAGACAAAGAAAATCTTTCTGCCTACAGAAAATCCGAAGTGTAAAGAGGAAACTGAGCCTGAATATCCTGATTTATTTTCTGTTGTGCCAGATCCTCTCTTGCCTGATGATACTCTCCACACCAAGCTGGATGTTGTCTCTAGTCCCCATCAGCCTGTTTTTGAAGCACTTTATGGTTTATCTTCTCAAACTCTACAATTACAAACACTTCTTCAACTGCTGATTCCTTACATCCCTCTCATGCTGCCTCAATGTCTGTAAACCCAGTGCTAGAAGCAAAAGATAATTTTGTACCAGATATACAACTTTTCAGTTTTCTAGAGGTAGTCCCTGGAGAATTTAGCCCTGAAATTCAAACTCAAATAAGTATGCCTGCTGAACCCCAGAAAACTTCTCAGTCAGAATCTTGTGTCACAATTCTTCTGCATCTACCTGAGATTGGCATATTTCAGTACTCTCCACCTTCTCAAAATTCTTCTGTTACTGCATCTAAGAAAATGTTTTCCTTGGTAGATACTTCACATCAACCGACATTTTCTACTACATCTATTCTCTGTACAGGAATTCCTGATACTAAACCTTATGAGGTTTTTATTGAACCTAGTCCCAAAGTTGACATTCTTGACCCTGAAACTTGTACTATAGTTTTTCAACAAGATTCTCCAGTGGCCATTCCTGTCCCTGTTTCCCATGATGACACTACTAAACCCGGCATCAAGGTGGACTCTCCTGTTTTTGACCCTAGTATGGTTATTTATTTCGTTTAACCCGGAAATGGGTGTAATAATACTTGATCCTGAAGATAGCCATGCCCTCTGCTCAGAAGAGAGTATGGTTCCTGGCTCTAAAGTGGGTTTTTTTCCTTTTTCTATAGTTGAACCTGATCCCGGTACAAGTATCTCAGCAACTGTTCTAAATTTTGACACTCATGTTTCTAACACTAATGAGGGCATACCAGTCTTCAAGCCTCTTGTCCATGAACAAAGTCTTGACATTGGCACACCTGTCCTCAGTTCTTCTGTCCTCATACTTTGCCCTGGTGTGGTCATTCCTGAACCTTGCCCTGGAGTTTGCATTCCTGTACCTGATCCTACTGAGGATATTCCTGAACCTTGCCCTGATGGGGTATTCCTGAACCTTGCCCTAGCATGGACATTCCTTTACCTTTCCCTGGTGTGGGCATTCATAAACCTGATCCTAGTGAGGACACTCTTGATTCTGAATCCAGTAAGGACACATTTGATATTGAACCAGAGATGGAAAGAACTGGTAAAATCTTGCACTCTACATTCCTATCTCCTACTTTGAAGAAAAACCCTGCTATTGGGTTAGAAGTGGCTATAGCTTTTTCTTTTGGAGTATATCTAATCCTCAGCCAAGAGGTTAATTCTGAGGGTACTCAAATCTCTGATCCAAAAGTGGATAATCTGGTTTACAATCCAAAATGCTGCATCTCTATTTCTGAAGTGGAGGAAAGCCTATTCATATGTCTAGGACTGGGTGCCTTTTCATTGGCTGTGTACATTTTAATCTGTCATGAAGTACATTCGTCTATCAACCCTCAGGATGATTCCGTGGTTGGAAGCTCATTGTATGTTATGTTCAAGCATTCTCATGATGACTACAAGTTTTCCTATCATAATTTTCAAGATCTTTTGATACCTAAAATCCATGGCCTTCGCATTGTCATTTTGCTTTTTCAAGAGATCTCCAACCCTCCTTTCTTGATTTCGGATTGGACTCACTACCTCCATGCAGTTACTACTGGCTCTCCATGTCATTGTTGTTCTCTCTCCATTTGAATTGCGTTGGGTGCCCGGAGGGTGCCTTTAAGGAAGGGGTTCTGAAACATATGCCTGCTTGATATCACAGTCCCTTTAAGACTTCCTTCCCTGCTACTGACAATTATACTGTTTGGGGAGTATCTGCATTCAACTTACCTGCCTAATTAATTAATCATTCATGCACCTGATTTCCTCAGCCTCTTTTTAAACCATCTCAAGCCTAATGTGCATTGCATTAGCTTTAAAGTTTTGTTCCAGAACAGAGGTCTGTGACTGTTCCAGCATGGATTTTGCCAGCATATTCAAACTACAGCATTTCCTTTTAGCTATGCTTAAAATCATCTAAATCCTAAGTATCCATATATATCCATTTTGTTTCCTGGACACTGTTACGTAACAAACTCTGAACTTATTCTAAATTGCAAGTATGCATTTGGCTATAATCACTCTCTAATTACTAGTACATCAGCATCTTACTCAGAACTTTATAATTATGCTCTGCTACAAGTTGCCATAGCTAAATTATTCTCCTGCAATTATATTAATATATTCAGAACTCTGCATTAGTGATGTCGCGAACATAACATTTTCCTTTGGCGAACGCGAATTTCCGCAAATGTTCGCGAACGGGCGGACCGGGTGAACCGCCATAGACTTCAATAAGCAGGCAAATTTTAAAACCCACAGGGACTCTTTCTGGCCACAATAGTGATGGAAAAGTTGTTTCAAGGGGACTAACACATGGACTGTGGCATGCCGGAGGGGGATCCATGGCAAAACTCCCATGGAAAATTACATAGTTGATGCAGAGTCTGGTTTTAATCCATAAAGGGCATAAATCACCTAACATTCCTAAATTGTTTAGAATAACGAGTTTTAAAACACAGGTTGGGGATTGCCTTTTGTGCAAAGAAATTTCGGCCGGGTACCTTCCACTGCGGTGTCCCAATAGCTTCATATTTTTGGAACACCTCAGACTCCACCAGCTTGTATGGTAAAAGCTGGCGGGCTAAGAGTTCAGACAAGCCAGCTGTCAGATGCCGGGCAAGGGGGTGACTTTGTGACATTGGCTTCTTACACTCAAACATGTCCTTGACAGACACCTGAGTGTGGGCAGATGAGCAGGAACTGCTCAAGGCGAGAGACGGAGTGGCGGATGGTTGAGAGGGGCCAAGGAGGACAGCAGTGGTTGACGTGGCTGAAGATGCTGGACCAGGAGGAGGATGTGCTGCTTGTACTCATGTGTTGATCCCATAGGCATTTGTGATGTGTGATCATGTGCCTTCGCAAAGCAGTTGTACCTAGGTGGGTGTTGGACTTCCCACGACTCAGTTTCTTTTGGCACAGGTTGCAAATGGCATCGCTATTGTCAGAGGCAGACACACAAAAAAAATGCCACACTGCTGAGCTCTGCAATGACGGCATTCTGGTGGTGGCAACAGCATGCGTTGATTGGCATGCTGTCTGGCTGACCCCGGGTGCCGATGCATGCTGTCTGACTGTGCCACTAGCTCCTTGCGACGACCTCCCCCTGCTTCCAACTCGTCTCCTCCTCCTCTCTGTCTCTTCCCCCTGTTCTTCTTCTCTTCTAGCGGGCACCCACGTGACATCCACGGATGCATCATCATCATCAACCGCTTAACTTGTATCTGACAACTCAGCAAAGGAAGCAGCAGCGGGTACAACATCATCATCATCACACCGTACGTCCATGTGTGTAATGCTGCCTGACTGAGACATATCCCTGTTATCTACATCCTTTGTCAATAATGGTTGCGCATCACTCATTTCTTCCAACTGATGTGTAAATAACTCCTCTGACAGATCAAGTGAAGCGGCTGTGGTGCTGGTGTTGGTGGTGGCGGCAGGCGGGCGAGTGGTAACTTGAGAGGTGCCGAAGCTAAGCTGGAGGAGGATGGTGCGTCAAGGTTCCGAGCGGAAGCTGTAGAAGATTGGGTGTCCTGTGTTAGCCAGTCAACTATGTCCTCTGAACTTTTCGAGTTCAGGGTACGTGGCCTCTGAACACTGGGCATTATTCTAGGGAATCACAGCACCACGACCACGACGGCCCCTGCGGGGTGGCCTGCCTCTGCCTGTCATTTTTTTTTTCGATTAGTGGTACTATGCGTGCAAGCTACTGTGACAACAGATATGAGTGGCACTGTGCACTGGCAGAAGTTGGCAGAGTAGACGCTGTAGGCATGACACACACGCTTGCAGACAACTAACTGCTATTCAATCTATTACAGTCAAAATTGTATTTTACTTGATCTGTCAGAGGAGTTATTTACACATCAGCAGGATCGCTTCCAGCCACTTTAAACCCCTAATGTCGTACAGGGTACGTCGCTGGTCTTTCAAGACCAGGTTGTGTGCGACGTACCTTGTACGACATGCATTGTTAAGGGGTTAATGTACACTACTGTTACACCAGATATGAGTTGCACTGGTGTGTGACACTGTGCCCTGGCAGGCCCTGAAACGCACACGTGTGAAGGAAACTGACTGCTATTATTTCACAGTCAAAAAAGTGTTGTTTTTTTTTAAATGTACACTACTGTTACACCAGATATGAGTTGCACTGGGGTGACACTCTGCCCTGGCAGGCAGGCACTGAAACGCACACGTGTGAAGGAAACTGACTGCTATTATTTCACAGTGAAAAAAGTGTTTTTTTTTTTTAAATCTACACTACTGTTACACCAGATATGAGTGGTGGCACTGGGCAAGTGGGCACAGTATACGATGTGAGCCTGACACACACGCTGGCAGGCAACTGCAATTAGATTACACAGGAAAAAAAAAAGCAGACTGATTTTCTAGCCCTAAAAAGGGCTTTTTGGGGTGCTGTCCTTACACCAGAGATCAGATGAGTCCTTCAGGACTGTAGTGGACACTGAATACACTAGCCTAGCTATCGATTTCCCTATTAAATCAGCAGCAGCTACACTGTCCCTCCTCTCACTAAGAATGCAGCTTCCGAATGAATCTAAAATGGATGCTGTCCAGGAGGTGGGAGGGTCTGGGAGGGAGGGTCTGCTGCTGATTGGCTGGAATGTGTCTGCTGACTGTGAGGTACAGGGTCAAAGTTTACTCAATGATGATGAATAGGGGGCGCACCGAACATCGCATATGTTCGCCCGCCGCGGCGAACGCGAACAAGCTATGTTCGCCGCGAACTATTTTCCGGCGAACTATTCGCAACATCTCTACTCTGCATCTATGTGTTCAGTTAAACAGCTTTCCTGGGATTCTCCAATATATGCACAAACAGTATTTAATGCCTTAAACTTGCAAAGAGTCTATCACCTGTGCTGTTCTGCTTATTACTGACATGCAGCTCTATATAATATTATGTACTATGAACCTGCAGCAAACCTTAGTTTGCATCTATGAGTTAATCTTCTACCAGTTTACTCTGAAGCCTGAACATCTTACATTGCTATATTTTTCACTCATGAATCCTGCAGCTACTCCAATTAACTATAAATCACAGTATCAATTTATGTTTCCATGGAAGCCAGAGTATATTGTATACATATGTTTCACTCTCCATGAATTTTACAATAACTTCTAACTATGAATCACAGAATATCATCTATCCATGTCCAGGATACTCTTCCCTGGGTCAGGGGTCGGTGTCTCCAATTCCCTACCACTACTCCAAGGGTCTATGTCCTGAGCGCATATACACCGGAACATGACACTGGTGTGCTGGAGAATCACACCCTGAGTGAAGTGCAGATCACAGGGATGCAGAAGAGTGGATATGTGATAGTAAGGAAGAGAGGTGGCAGTATAAGTAGCCGTGTTCCTGGTGTGCAGGAGAGCCACACCATGAGGGAAGTGTAGATCACAGGGATAAAGAAGAGTGGAGACATGATGACATGGGAAAGGAAGAGGTGACAGCATAAGGAGCCGTGTTCCTGGTGTGCAGGAGAGCTACACCCTAAGAGATGTGCAGATTGCAGGGAGGAAGAAGAGGACGTAAGGGTTAGAACGAGGAAGAGAGGTGGCAGCATGAGGAGCCATGTTCCTGGTGTGCAAGGGAGCCACACCTTCAGTGGAGTGTAGACTATATGGATACAAAAGTTTAGAGACATGCTGGTAAGGTAGAGGAAGGGAGATGGCAGCATGAGGAGCCGTGTTCCTGGTGTGCAGTAGAGTCAGACTCTGAGTGGAGTGCAGATCGCAGGGATACAGAAGACCAGAGATGTGAAGGTAAGGGAGAGGAAGAGAGGTGGCAGCATGATAAGCTGTGTTCCTTGTGTGCTGGAGAGTCACACCCTGAGTGGAGTGCAGATCGCAGGGATGCAGAAGAGTGGAGACGTGATGTAAGGGAGAGGAAAAGAGTTGGCAGCATGACGAGCCATGTTCCTGGTGTGCAGGAGAGCCAGACCCTGAGTGGAGTGCAGATCACAGGGATACAGAAGACCAGAGATGTGAAGGTAAGGGAGAGGAAGATAGGTGGCAGCATGAGTGGGTTTGTTCCTGGTGTGCAGGAGAGTCACACCCTGAGTGGAGTGCAGATTGCAGGGATACAGAAGAGTGGAGACGTGAGGGTAAGGGAGAGGAAAAGAGGTGGCAGTATAAGGAGACTACTTCCTGTTGTGGATGAGTGCCACACCCTGAGTGGAGTTCGTATTGCAGGGATGCAGAAGAGTGAAGACGTTAGGGTAAGAAAAACCATGAGGAGCCATGTTCCTGGTGTGCAGAAGAGCCACACCATGAGTGGAGTGAAGATTGCAGGGATGAAGAAGAGTGGAGACATGATGATAAGGGAGAGGAAGAGAGGTGACACCACTAGGAGCCGTGTTCTTTTGTTATTCAGACAGAACATACAATTTAAAAAAAGTTTCCAGTTTACTTATATTATCAAATTTGTTTTGAGTGAAAGAAAGAGAGGTTGCAGCATGAGGAGCCATGTTCCTGGTGTGCAGGAGAGCCACACCCTGATTGAAGTGCAGATCACAGGGATACAGAAAAGCAGAGACATGATGGTAAGCGAGAGGAAGAGAGGTTGCAGCATGAGGAGCCATGAGCCACACCCTGAGTGAAGTGCATATCGCATTGATGCAGAAGAGTGGAGATGTTAGGGTAAGGGAGAGGAAGAGAGGTGGCAGCATGAGGAGCCATGTTCCTTGTGTGCAGGAGAGCCACACCCTGAGGGGAGTGTAGATCACAGGGATAAAGAAGAGTGGAGCTGTGATGGTAAGGGAAAGGAATAGAGGTGACAGCATGAGGTGCTTTGTTCCTTGTGTGCAGGAGAGCCACACCCTGAGTGGAGTGCAGATCACAGGGATGCAGAAGAGTGGAGATGTTAGGGTAAGGGAGAGGAAGAGAGGTGCAGCATGAGGAGACGTGTTCCTGGTGTGTAGGAGAGCCATACCCTGAGGGGAGTGTAGATCACAGGGATAAAGAAGAGTGGAGCTGTGATGGTAAGGGAAAGGAATAGAGGTGACAGCATGAGGTGCTTTGTTCCTGGTGTGCAGGAGAGCCACACCCTGAGTGGAGGGTAGATCACAGGGATGCAGAAAAGCAGAGACATGATGTTAAGCGAGAGGAAGAGAGGTGCCAGCATGAAGAGCCGTGTTCCTGGTGTGCAGGAGAGTCACACCCTGAGTAGAGTGCAGATCACAGGGATGCAGAACAGTAGAGACATGCTGGTAATGGAGTGGGAGAGAGGTGGCAGCATGAAGAGCCGTGTTCCTGGTGTGCAGGAGAGTCACACCCTGAATTAAGTGCAGTTTGCAGGGATGCAAAAGAGTGGAGACATAAGGGTAAGGGAGAGAGGTGACAGCATGAGAAGCCGTGTTCCTGGTGTGCAGGAGAGCCACGGACTGAGTAGAGTGCAGATCGCAGGGATGCAGAAGACTAGAGACATGCTGGTAAGGGAAAGAAAGAGAGGTGACACGACTAGGACCATGTTCTTTAGTTATTCAGCTAGAAAATACAATTTAACAAAAGTTACCAGTTTACTTATATTATCAATTTTGCTTTGAGTGAAACGAAGAGAGGTGACAGCATGAGGAGCCGTGTTCCTGGTGTGCAGGAGAGCCACACCCTGAGTGAGTGCAGATCACAGGGATGCAGAAGAGTAGAGACATGATGTTAAGGGAGAGGAAGAGAGGTGACAGCATGAGGAGCCATGTTCCTGGTGTGCAGGAGAGTCACACCCTGATTGAGTGCAGATCACAGGGATGCTGAAGAGTAGAGACGTGTTGGTAAGGGAGAGGAAGAGAGGTGGCCGCATGAGGAGCCGTGTTCTTGGTGTGAAAAATAAAAAATTACAACCTATCTCAGACCCAAGCAATCCCTAAAGGAAAAACAGAAGATTTTCATACTTTTAAAAATGTAAAGACACAGTACTCCCATTCTAGAATATCCTCTACTCTTTAAACTCATTCTGAATCTGACTATGAAAATGAAGAGAATGTAACCATAGATTCAGCAGAAAAAAAGATAAGATCTTTAAAGATTTAAAGACAGAACCACTTAAATAAGGATTTCATCTACTCTTTATGTTCGTGATTTCTATTTTGATGAAACGGATTATGAATCTGACTATGAAAATAAAAAGAATGTAACAATAGATTCAGCAGAAAAAAAAATCAGATCTTTAAAGATTTAAAGAGACAGGACTACTGTTCCAGAATACCATCTACTCCTCCTGTCTGTGATTCCCATCCTGGTGATACTGACTCTATCTGAATATGTCAATGAGGAGGATGATTTCACAGATCCAGCTGAACTGGCATTAGATTTGTATGAGCGCAACTTTAATTTGCCGCAAAATCAGACAAAACCTCAACTTATTGGCTGTAATGACATCCTGGGGTGCTATATTTACAATATAGATGCTGCAGGCAGCTCCCATCATAAAACCTCTCATGGAAATACTGATCTTCCTATTTCTAATATTCCCATGGATTCTGTAGCTTGGACAGTTTCAGAGCTGGAAGAAGAGACATCTGGTTTACAGACTGTTGTTTGGAGTAATGGTCCCCTCAAGAACTATGCAGATTTTTTACTTCAGAATTATGCATCCAGTGATGAAGAGGATTTCTGCCCTCAAACTGATATCAGGTACTCCAGGCCACAGTGGCACTACCCTAAGAAGCCTCATATTGGGAAGAAATATCAGTTATCTAAGTTCTCTAAAAAAAAAGAAGAAAACCTTTCTGCCTACAGAAAATCCGAAGTGTAAAGAGGAAACTGAGCCTGAATATCCTGATTTATTTTCTGTTGTGCCAGATCCTCTCTTGCCTGATGATACTCTCCACACCAAGCTGGATGTTGTCTCTAGTCCCCATCAGCCTGTTTTTGAAGCACTTTATGGTTTATCTTCTCAAACTCTACAATTACAAACACTGCTTTCAACTGCTTACATCCCTCTCATGCTGCCTCAATGTCTGTAAACCCAGTGCTAGAAGCAAAAGATCATTTTGTACCAGATATACAACCTTTCAGTTTTCCAGAGGTAGTCCCTGGAGAATTTAGCCCTGAAATTCAAACTCAAATAAGTGTGCCTGCTGAACCCCAGAAAACTTCTCAGTCAGAATCTTGTATCACAATTCCTCCGCATCTACCTAAGAGTGGCATATTTCAGTACACTCCACCTTTTCAAAATTCTTCTGTTACTGCATCTAAGAAAATGTTTTCCTTGGGAGATACTTTGCATCAACCTACATTTTCTACTACATCTGTTCCCTGTAAAGGAATTCCTGATACTAAAGGTTATTATTGAACTTAGTCCAAAAGTGGAAATTTTTGACCCTGAAGCTTGTACTAAAGTTTTTCAACAAGATTCCCCAGTGGCCATTCCTGTCCCTGTTTCCCATGATGATACTACTAAACCTGGCATCAAATTGGACTCTCCTGTTTTTGACCCTAGTATGGGTATTTCTTTTGTTTAACCTGGAAATGGGTGTAATATTACTTGATCCAAGATAGCCATGTCTTCTGCTCAGAAGCAAGTATGGTTCTTGGCTCTAAAGTGGGTCTTGTAAATTCTTTGTTTGTGAACCCTGAAGAAAGCCTTTCCCTCTGCTCAGAAGAGAGTATGGTTCCTGGCTCTAAAGTGGGTAATTTTTCTTTTTTTATAGTTGAACCTGATCCCGGTACAAGTATCTCAGCAACTGTTCTAAATTTTGACACTCATTTTTCTAACCCTAATGAGGGCATATCAGTCTTCAAGCTTCTTGTCCATGAACAAAGCCTTGACATTGACACACCTATCCTGTCCTCGTACCTTGCCTTGGTGTGGGCATTCCTGAACCATGCCCTGGAATGGGCATTCCTGTACCTGATCCTACTGAGGATATTCCTGAACCTTGCCCTGATGTGGGTATTCCTGAACCTTGCCCTAGCGTGGGCATTCCTTTACCTGATCCTTTTGAGGATATTTCTAAACCTTGCCCTGGTGTGGGCATTCATAAACCTGATCCTAGTGAGGACACTCTTGATTCTGAATCCAGTAAGGACACAGTTTATATTGAACCAGAGATGGCAAGAACTGGTCAAATATTGCACTCTATACTCCTATCTCCTACTTTGAAGAAAGCCCTGCTATTGGGTTAGAAGTGGCTATAACTTTTTCTTTTGGAGTATATCTAATTCTCAGCCAAGAGGTTAATTTTGAGGGTACTAAAATCTCTGATCCAAAAGTGGATAATATGGTTTACAATCCAGATTGCTGCATCTCTATTTCTGAAGTGGAGGAAAGCCTTTTCATATGTCTAGGACTGAGTGCCTTTTCATTTGCTGTGTACATGGTCATCTGTCATGAAATACATTCGTCTATCAACCCTCAGGATGATGCCGTGGTTGGAAGCTCATTGTATGTTACGTTCAAGCATTCTCATGATGACTACAAGAAAGATGACTTCAAGTTTTCCTCTCATCATTTTCAAGATCTTTTGATACCTGAAATCCATGGCCTTCACATTGTAATTTTGCTTTTCAAGAGATCTCCAACGCTCCTTTCTTGATTTCGCATTGGACTCACTACCTCCATGCAGCTACTACCGGCTTTCCATGTCATTGTTGTTCTCTCTCCATTTGGATTGTGTTGGGTGCCCGGAGGTCGCCTTTAAGGAGGGGGTTCTGTAACATATGCCTGCCTGTCCCTTTAAGACTGCCTTCCCTGCTACTGACAATCATACTGTTTGGGGAGTATCTGCATTCAACTTACCTGCCTAATTAATCATTCATGCACCTGATTTCCTCAGCCTCTTTTTTAAACCATCTCAAGCCTAATGTGCATTGCATTAGCTTTAAAGTTTTGTTCCAGAACAGAGGTCTGTGACTGTTCCAGCATGGATTTTACCAGCATATTCAAACTACAGCCTTTCCTTTTAGCTATGCTTAAAATCATCTAAATTGCAAGTATCCATATAAATCTAACTGCTACTTAAACTCTGAACTTATTCTAAATTACAAGTATGCATTTGGTTATCATCACTCTCTAATTACTACAACAGCATCTTACTCAAAACTTTATAACTATTCTCTGCTACAAGTTGTTATAGCTGAATTATCCTGCTGCAAATATATGTTAATATATGTTAATATATTCAGAACTCTGCATCAATGTGTTCAGTTAAACTGCTTTACTGGGATTCTCCAATATATGCACAAACAGTATTTAATGCCTTAAACTTGAAGCCTGAATATCTTACATTGCTATATTTTTCACTCATGAATCCTGCAGCTACTCCAAATAACTATAAATCACAGTATCAATTTATGTTTCCATTGAAACCAGATTATTGTATACATATGTTTCACTCTCCATGAATTCTACAATAACTTCTTGCAACTATGAATCACAGAATATCATCTATCCATGTCTAGGATACTCTTCCCCGGGTCAGGGGTCGGTGTCTCCAATTCCCTATTACTGCTCCAAGGGTCTGTGTCCTGAGTGCATATACACCGGAGAATGACACTGGTGTGCTGGAGAGTCACACCCTGAGTGAAGAGCAGATTGCAGGGATGCAGAAGAGTGGAGACGTGATAGTAAGGGAAAGGAAGAGAGGTGACAGCATGAGGAGCCATGTTCTTGTTATGCAGGAGAGTCACAACCTGCATGAAGAGCTTAGTGGAGTGCGGATGTAGAAGAGTGGAGACGTGAGGATAAGGTAGAGGAAGAGAGGTGGCAGTATAAGGAGCCTGTTACGGTACCAACAGGATACCAAGGGTTAACACCAGGGAACAATGTCCTGCATAGGGAATCAGCAATTCACAACCCAGCCAGTTTTCAGGTTTAAAACAGAATGACATTTATTAAAGGCTATGCCTAGTATTTATGCAGGTCTGACCCCCAGATGGGGGGGTTGAATATAACCCTGGCTTCAGGTTACAGAGGGCATTGGTTAAACAGTAAAGCAAACATATGAACAATGCATCAAACCTCTAAGAATTGTCTATTCACAGGTAAAACAGATTAACATATTAAGTACTCAGACAATCTGATGTTGGGCAGTCTAGTTAACATAATCACACAAAACCCAATCAGTTTACCCAGACAGACTCCTGAGACACAATCAGATCTTAAACATACATAGAATACATCTTATTACAGAATATAGGAACAGTTCTTATTAGCTATAAAGTCTTTTATGCCCACTTGGCTTATAGAGTCACAATTGCTCCCACAAGGGGCACTCACACCCTGTACCCATCCTGTATTTATGGATACAGGGTGACATAGACATAAGACAGAGTTATGAAAGTACATGGGGTGTCCAGCATATAAAATTCCATATTTCCATGCAGTCTCTGGGTATCCTTAAGCCCATGTACCTCCAGCCCAAAGAATGTTCCATAACAGGCCCTCCAATGTACAGTGGCGAGATTGGTTTTGTCACATCTCTCCCCTTTTCCAAACAGACTAACAGGGTATCTGACCTCCTGCCGGTCAGTGCCCTGGTTAGTCCAGCAACCCACCCATAAAACACAATTAGTAGTACAGCCCACCCACAATAAATGGTTACTACACCTGAGTACGGGGAAAACTTGTCCATGTCCAGGTGCCTCACCACAGCTGTGTGGGGGACTGGTACGCTGAATTGGTGGGTTGCGAGGTGGGCAGAGACCAGCTGTACTCTGCCCGGGTGCCAGCACTACCATGGAAGTAGCCTGGTGGGAGCCTGGTTGCTGGAGGGGGAGACCGACTGTCTCCCCTTTGGATACATAGCTGTGCTGCTGGAGGGGGAGACCAATTGTCTCCCCTTTGGCTAAACAGCCGTGTTGCTGGGGGACAGGACCAACTGTCCCTACCCCTTGTAACGCAGCCTGCCGCTGGGGAATGGAGTCTGGGCTCCCAATTCCCTGTATATTCCTCTGCTGCTGGGGGACAGGACCAACTGTCTCTGCCCCCTGTAACTCAGCCTGCCGCTGGGGAATGGAGTCTGGGCTCCCAAAGTCAGGCTCTGCAAAGGACTCCCATAACAAGCCAGGACCATCAAACTCCTCTCCCTCTGGTTTGTCATGCTCAGCTGTCCAGGGTATGTACTGTGCCATATACCACCAGAGCGCCTGGTAGGCATGTCAGTTTGCTGGGACAATCCATCTGTATTCCCGTTATGATAGAGAATTCCTGTCCATACAAACAAGGGTTCAAATTCCTCAGTGCCCAGACTAGGGCTAAACAGTCCTTCAAAATCCCATCAGCTTCTTTACGAGTTTTCTGTACCTGCTCTTTATAGGTATCCACAATCCCTTCATACTGACATAGGGTGCCCTTGAGTTGCTGCACCTCACTATGAGCCAGCGTCAGCTTCTCCTCAAGTGTCGCTAAGTTTGTCTTTAAGGTTTCATGTCCCACTCTCAAGCTGGTGTTTTCTGCAGTCTGTCGGTGCAGCTTGTCTAGCAGAGATTCACGTTCTAAACGTGCTTTTTCCTCTGCGCTCCTCTTCTCCTTCATCAGCGCATTGTAACGGGACCTCCACATATCAATAGCGGATATAGATTTACTGAGCTCAGCGTCCTGGGGCTTAGCAGCAGGTGGGTCAGTCTCTGCTGCACGGATCTGGGCACGGTTAGTCACAGAGTTAACATCAGCGGGACCCATAGGAGCATAGGCAGAAACAAGGGGGGCCAAGTCATTTCCAAGAAGAACATCAGCAGGTAAGTCCTTCTTGACCCCCACATTCACAGGTCTAGCGCCCACTCCCCAATCCAAATGTACCCTGGCAACAGGTAGGCTGAACACATCGCCCCCTGCTACCCTCACAGCCACTATGTCTACAGTGTACTGTTTCTCAGACACCAAGTTCTTTTGAAGCAAGGTCATGGTAGCACCAGTATCCCGTAGACCACTGACCTTCTTCCCATTCACTTTAACCAGTTGCCGGTTATTCCGGTGGGCAGCTTGCACAAGGTCTGCCTCATGTAGGATGCTCCAGCATTCTTGCGCCTCTACGTAGCGGGCCGCAGGCTGAGGATTACGTGGGATTCCGCCGGCGGGTCTTCTCCAGGACTGCGCTTGGTTCGCTGCGTTTAGGGGACACTCTGGTCATTTGTGCCCTAGTTGCTTACATCTAAAGCACCGAATAGGTTGTGAGTAGCACCGCAAATTGAACAGGGCTCTCTGAGGGTAGTTCGTGGCCGGAGGCCATGTGGTATAGCGGTGCGCCGGGGTTTGGTAACTGGCAGCTGCTGGGGTGACTGGGGGTCTGTACTCCACTCTAGCAGGGGGCTTAGTGGTAGCAGTGTCCAGTTTGCGGGCATCCGTATACTCATCTGCCAAGCGAGCCGCTTCCTGCAGGGTGGAGGGTTTACGGTCCCGAACCCACTCTCGAACTCCTGCGGGTAACTTGTCGAAGCAATGTTCCAACAGGAATAGCTGCAGCACCTCTTCCCCAGATATGGCTTGGCACCCCGCTATCCAGTGAGCTGCTGTGCGGTGCACCTTACATGCCCACTCAAGGTAGGAATCTCCAGCTAATTTAACAGTGTCTCTGAACCGCCTCCGGTATGCCTCCGGTGTAACCGCATACCTGGAGAGCAGAGCCTCTTTTACAGTATTATAATCCCTGACTTCCTCATCTGGAATGGCCCGAAAAGCCTCTCTGGCCCGGCCGGATAATTTTCCAGATAATATCGTGACCCAGTCCTCTGCGGGTACCTTGTGTAGTGCACATTGCCTCTCAAAATCCGCAAGGTACCCATCAATCTCTCCTTCTGTTTCCAGGAAGTTTTTAAAAGCTGCAAAATTTACTTTTCTCTTTTCCATCTTAGTCAGTATTGTAATAATCCCCCTCTTCCTGAGGTTACTGGCTTGTGTAGTTGCTTTTCTGGGCGATAAGGTTCATTCCGTCGCTTGCCACCAATTGTTACGGTACCAACAGGATACCAAGGGTTAACACCAGGGAACAATGTCCTGCATAGGGAATCAGCAATTCACAACCCAGCCAGTTTTCAGGTTTAAAACAGAATGACATTTATTAAAGGCTATGCCTAGTATTTATGCAGGTCTGACCCCCAGATGGGGGGGTTGAATATAACCC
Organism: Bombina bombina; assembly: GCF_027579735.1. NCBI lineage: Eukaryota > Metazoa > Chordata > Amphibia > Anura > Bombinatoridae > Bombina > Bombina bombina. The sequence continues at coordinate 1,285,575,429 of NC_069501.1, read as the reverse complement.
TGGCTTCAGGTTACAGAGGGCATTGGTTAAACAGTAAAGCAAACATATGAACAATGCATCAAACCTCTAAGAATTGTCTATTCACAGGTAAAACAGATTAACATATTAAGTACTCAGACAATCTGATGTTGGGCAGTCTAGTTAACATAATCACACAAAACCCAATCAGTTTACCCAGACAGACTCCTGAGACACAATCAGATCTTAAACATACATAGAATACATCTTATTACAGAATATAGGAACAGTTCTTATTAGCTATAAAGTCTTTTATGCCCACTTGGCTTATAGAGTCACAATTGCTCCCACAAGGGGCACTCACACCCTGTACCCATCCTGTATTTATGGATACAGGGTGACATAGACATAAGACAGAGTTATGAAAGTACATGGGGTGTCCAGCATATAAAATTCCATATTTCCATGCAGTATCCTTAAGCCCCTGTACCTCCAGCCCAAAGAATGTTCCATAACAGGCCCTCCAATGTACAGTGGCGAGATTGGTTTTGTCACAGAGCCGTGTTTCTGTTGTGGATGAGAGCCACACCCTGAGTGGAATGCAGATCACACAGATGCAGAAGAGTCAAGACATGAGGGTTAGAGAGAGGAAGAGAGGTGATGAAATAGGGATATGACACCCTATAGAGATGCGCTAAGGAAAACCGTATTAGTCCAGGAACGGTCAGGTCAGAGGCAGCTCTCCCCAGATAGATGAATCAAAGGCCAATCCTGTAGAAAGGAATAGGAAGCCAATGCTGATGTTTTTTTAATATATTTTAATAAATTGTGATAAGCTTTTATATCCCTGCTGTTGTTTTTTGGACCTTATTCCACCCTTCGATATATAGCCTGCTTGCCGAGGAAAGCGAGTGGCTTTTGGGTGACGTCACTGATCCACTTCAGCACCCCCCCCTTATTGACACTGACGATTGGAGCTGTGTTGTGGAGGTGTTGGTTCCTGCATGTTCCGGATTGGCCGTACGTCCCCTCGTGACTTGTTGGCGTTCATTGGTGATTCTGTGTGTCGGGCAACGAAAAGGTCCCGGCCTGTGATACTTGGCATTCTAAAGTGCCTCCTCGCTTGTAAGTCTCCATTTGTCTTACTGTTTGTGTTTCCTGGTTTGATGATATTAGCCTATGTGGCGCCTTCCTATTCCTTTCTACAGGATCGATCTAGGAAGAGAGGTGGCAGCATGAGGAGCTGTCTTACTGGTGTGCAAGAGAGTCATGCCTTGAGTGGCGTGGAGACTGCAGGGAAGCAGAAGACTAGAGACCTGCTATAAGGTAGAGGAAGGGAGGTGGCAGAATGAGGAGCCGTGTTCCTAGTGTGCAGTAGTGCCACAGTGGAGTACAGATTGCAGGGATGCAGAAGAGTAAAGACATGAGAGGAGGGGAGAGGAAGAGAGGTGTCAGCATGAAGAGCCATGTTCCTGGTGTGCAGGAGAGTCACACCCTGAGTGGAGTGCAGATAGCAGGGATGCAGAAGACCAGAGACATTATTGTAAGGGAAAGGAAAAGAGTTAGCAGCACGAGGAGACATGTTCCTGGTGTTCAGGAGAGCCAGATCCTGAGTGGAGAGCAGATCGCAGGGATGCAGAAGACCAGAGACGTGATAGTAAGGGAGAGGAAGAGATGTTGCAGCATGAGGTGCCGTGTTCCTGGTGTGCAGGAGAGTCACACCCTGAGTGGAGTCCAGATCACAGGGATGCAGAAGAGTGGAGATGTGAGGGTAAGGGAGAGAAAGAGAGGTGGCAGTATAAAGAGCTATGTTCCTGTTGTGGATGAGAGCCACACCCTGAGTGAAGTGCAGATTGCAGGGAAGCATAAGAGTAGAGACGTAAGTGTTAGGGCGAGGAAGAGAGGTGGCAGCATGAGGAGCCATGCTCCTGGTGTGCAGTAGAGCTACACCCTGAGTGGAGTTTAGATCATAGGGATGCAGAAGAGTGGAGACATGAGGGTAAGGGAGGGAAACATAGGTGGCAGTTTAAGGAGCCGTGCACCTGTTGTGGATGAGAGCCACACCCTGAGTGAAGTGCAGATCGCAGGGATGCAGAGAAGTGTAGACGTAAGGGTTAGGGAGAGGAAGAGAGGTGGCAGCATGAGGAGCCGTGTTCCTGGTGTGCAGGAGAGCCACACCCTGAGTGGGGTGCAGATCGCAGGGATGCAGAAGGGAAGAGACATGATGGTAAGGGAGAGGAAGAGAGGTGGCAGCATGAGGAGCCGTGTTCCTGGTGTGCAGGAGAGACACACCCTGAGTGGGGTGCAGATCGCAGGGATGCAGAAGGGAAGAGACATGCTGGTAAGGGAGAGGAAGAGAGGTGGCAGCATGAGGAGCCGTGTTCCTGGTGTGCAGGAGAGCCACGGACTGAGTAGAGTGCAGATCGCAGGGATGCAGAAGACTAGAGACATGCTGGTAAGGGAAAGAAAGAGAGGTGACATGACTAGGACCGTGTTCTTTTGTTATTCAGCTAGAAAATACAATTTTAAAAAAGTTACCAGTTTACTTATATTATCAATTTTGCTGTGAGTGAAAGTAAGAAAGGTGACAGCATGAGGAGCCGTGTTCCTGGTGTGCAGAGGAGCCATACCTTGAGTGAAGTGCAGATTGCAGGGATTCAGAAAAGCAGAGACATGATGTTAAGGGAGAGAAAGAGAAGTGGCAGCATGAGGAGCCGTGTTCCTGGTGTGCAGGAGAGCAAGACGCTGAGTGGAGTGCAAATCGCAGGGATGCAGAAGAGTGGAGACATAAGGGTTAGGGAAAGAAAGATAGGTGGCAGCATTGGGAGCTGTGTTCCTGGTGTGCAGGAGAGTCACACCCTGAGTGGAGTGCAGAGTGTAGATATGCAGAAGAGTTGAGACGTAAGGGTAAGTGAGAGGAAGAGAGGTGACAACATGAGGAGCCGTGTTCCTGGTGCGCAGGAGAGCAACACTATGAGTGGAGTGCAGATTGCAGGGATGCAGAAGATTAGATATGAGCTGGTAAGGCAGAGAGAGAGAGGTGGCAGCATGAGGAGCCATGTTCCTTCTGTGCAGGAGAGCCACACCCTGAGTGGAGTGTAGATCGCAGGGATGCAGGAGAGGAAGAGAGGTGACTGCATTAGGAGCCATGTTCCTGGTGTGCAGAAGAGTCACAACCTGAGTGAAGTGCAGATTGCAGGGATGCAGAATAGTGGAGACAAGATTACAAAGAAAAGGAAAAAAGTTGACAACATGAGGAGCCATGTTCCTGGTGTGCAGGAGAGCAGAGATGTAGAAGAGTGGAGACGTAAGGGTTAAGGAGAGAAAGAAAGGTGACAACATGAGGAGCCGTGTTCCTGGTGTGCAGGAGAGCCACACCCTGAGTGTAGTGCAGATTGCAGGGATGCAGAAGACAAGAGACATGAGAGATATTAGCAGTACAATATTTGATTAGCAGTACATTGAAAAGTTTTTTTACATTTCTGGTCTAATCTGAATCATGAAAGAATTTTTTTGTTTTCATGTCCCTTTAATTGAGAATATTGATACTAAATTTTAATGCAGGACTATCTGTGTGCATTCCAAAAATAAAGCGAGACAAATTGTCATTATCTGTAATTTATATCCAGCTCTTCTGTAATTTATTTCCAGCTCTTCTGTGCAGGAGGAACAAGTTAAGTTGGATAATTAGAACCAGTTATGTTTGTAGCTCAGCATAAATACAGAGAAAAATTCTGAAAACAATTCAGTTCCTCTGAATCATGAGACACCTGACCATGGTAACTTCCAGTGTGCACCATTTGTCTACAGATGATCCTGTATATAACATCATCACTTCACTACTACAGAGCCTGCCTCATGCTGCAGCGGTCAGTATATGTGTATAAGTGACCTATTGCTGGACAAGCTCAGCCTGATGGTGTGTGGGACATACTCACAGCTGGACATTATTACCCTACTCTCAGCACTGAGCACCATCCCAGCTACCAGAATGATACCAACAAGAGGCCCTTATCATAGGGCACCCACTCTGCTGTCACTGGGTCTGGTTCTGCTGTTTAGTCCAGCAGTTGGGGAATCGTTACACCCTGTGTCTGCCTGTAATCTGACCAGTGTCACAACAGATTATAAATTCTACAGGGCAGGAGACATTATAGTCGCAGGGTTACTGCAGTTTGGAGTTTCAGAAGGAATTTTTGCCCCTTTATTTGATATAAAACCATGGAAATCCTACACTTCAAGGTTAGTGCAAATTCATTTACAGAAATCCTTGTCCTTGGTAATTACAGCAGGATAATAAGTCAGACCCCCTTATGCTTGTCTCTCACTATAACACTATGTATGTGTTACAGCTAAATAGAGCTGTTTTATATGTTCATTTGTAATATGTATTGCAGATATTCATTGCACTTACTGGTGTGTGGATAATTTATTATTAATAACTGTCAAATAATAATGACATTGAGCTAGATTACGAGTTGTGTGTTCATGTTTTAACGCTGAAAAAATTGTCATTTCAGCATTAAAACAGCACCACAGCCATTACAAGTCTTGTCATATAGCTATATCGCAAAGCCTTTTAGCCTGTAATGCAACGTCAGTCCCACACAAGTAAAAATTAAGTTTTTTTCGTGGGACTTCCATAGCGCAGCCATTACAAGTTTTGCGGTGAGGCTAAAAAGCTTGGGTTCCAACCTATACCGACAAGATCCGTTTCGCATTCTAAAAGCAGTAGTTATAAGTACTCTAAACACCCATAAACTACCTATTAACCCCTAAAACAATTCCTTCCCACATTGCAAACACTATATTAAATATATTAACCCCTAATCTGCCTTTCCCGACATCACCGACACTAATACAATTTATTAACCCCTATTCCGCCGCTCCCCAACATTGTCACCACTATAATAAACTTATTAACCCTAAAACACCGCCCTACCACATCGCAACCACTATTTAAATATTATTAACCCCTAATCTGTTGTCCGCCCACATCACCCCCACTATACTAAAGTTATTAAGCCCTACACCGCCACCACTATAAAAAAAACTATTGACCCCTAGACCACAAGCCCCCCACAACCAAGTATATTAATTTAAACTATTAACCCCTAAACCGAAAGCCCCCCTCATCGCAAAAAACTAATTTAAACTATTAACCCCTAAACCTAACTTTATATAAAACTACAATTTCCCTATCTTAAAGGTACACTAAACACTAAATACATGCTAGATAGAATGATGCATTCAAAGAAGAGATTAGTCCATGACTTACATGTAGATGTATTTTTTAAAGTTTCATTAGTTGTTTAAAAAGTGACAAAATAAGTGTAAAGTTTAAGTGTCTATAAAACACTGGGAGCTGCCATGTTGTAACTTGTGTTACCTTCTCTGCTGTGGCCAATTAGGGACAGTTATACATAGGTCACTAGAGTGTACAGCCAATGGTTGTGCTGGATTTAACAGTGTTCTGCACTTCCATTTCTAACAGGAACTGAAAAGCTCACAATTTCAGAATGGAATTACAGGCAAAGAGGACAAAATAAATAATGAAAGTATATTGCAGAGTTGTTTTATTATATACAATTATCATTTTATATTACCATCTCAAAGTGTTTAATGTCCCTTTAAATTAAACTTTCCTGTCAAATTATAAAAAATAAATAAGTTTAATAACTAACAATTAAACAATATAACTTTTGAACTAAAATGAAACTAACTACCAATTAAATTAAACTAAAATACACATTTAAAAAAACCTAACACTACTATAAAAATTACAAACTAATTACAAAAAAATAAAAAAGACTAAATGACAAAATATAACAAACATTAAATTACTTAAAATAACAAACTAAATGATAAAAAATAAAAAAGAATTGCACCTAATCTAATAGCCCTATCAATATAAAAAAGCCCACAAAAATAAAAAAAACCCTAGCCTACAATAAACTACCAATAGCCCTTAAAAGGGCCTTTTGTAGGGCATTGCCCTAAGTTAAACAGCTCTTTTACCTGTAAAAAATATATAAAGACCCCCCAACAGTAAAACCCACCACCCAACCAATACCCCTAAATAAAAAACTTAAGCTAACCATTGCCCTGAAAAGGGCATTTGTATGGGCATTGCCCTTAAAAGGACATCTAGCTCTTTTATGAAAGCCTAAACTAAAAACAAAAACACACTAAAAAAAAAAAACATGTAAAAAAACTAATACTTACCCTCGAAGATCCATTTACTGTTTTTTAAGTTCCGCTTGAACGATCTTCAGGTGGCGAGAAGTCTTCATCCAGGCGGCAAAGTCCTCATCCAGGCAACGAGAAGTCTTCATCCAGGCGGCATCTTCTATCTTCATCCCAACGGCGTGGAGCGGGTCCATCCCGAAGACATCCAGCGCGGAGCATCCTCTTCATATGGTCACTGCTGTACACTGAATCTTCAATGCAAGGTACCCTATTCAAGATGGCATCCCTTGTATTCCTATTGGCTGATTTAATTTGATTTTGGAAATTCAAATCAGCCAATAAGATGAGAGCTACTGAAATCCTATTGGCTGTTTAAATCATCTTGAATCGCGTACCTTGCATTGAAGAGTCAGTGTACGGCGGCGACCGTATGAAGAGAATGCTCCGCGCCGGATTTCTTGAGGATGGACCTGCTCCGCGCCACTGGGATGAAGATAGAAGATGCCGCCTGGATGAAGAAAGAAGAGGCCGCCTGGATGATGACTTCTCGCTGCATGGATGAGGACTTCGCCGCCTGGATGAAGATTGTTCAAGCGAGACTTCAAAAACTGTAAGTGGATCTTTGGGGGTTAGTGTTAGTTTTTTTAAGGGTTTTTTTGTGGGTTTTTTTTTTTTTAGTTTAGGGTTTGGACTTTTGTAAAAGAGCTAAATGCCCTTTTCAGAGCAAAGCAAAAGAGCTAAATCCTCTTTTAAGGGCAATGCCCATACAAATGCCATTTTCAGGGCAATAGTTAGCTCAGTTTTTTTAGATAGTTTTTTTTATTTTGTGGGTTTGGGGGGGTGAGGGTTTGTAATGTTAGTAGGTTTTTGTATTTTATTTTTCAGGTAAAAGAGCTGTTTAACTAAGGGCAATGTCCTTCAAAAGGCCCTTTTAAAGGCTATTAGTTGTTTATTCTAGATTAGGTTATTTATTTTGGGGTGTTTTTTTTTAATGGTTATTAGAATAGGAATAATTTGTATTATTTTTGATAACTTGTTTGTTATTTTGTGTAATGTATTTTTTATGTTTTGGGGTGGAACTTAATTTTAGATTAGGGCTTGGGCTTTCACAAAAGAGCTGAATGCCCTTTTAACGGCAGGAAAAAGAGTTAAATGCCCTTTTAAGGGCAATGCCCTTACAAATGCCCTTTTCAGGGCAACAGTTAGATTATGTTTGACTTTATTTTTATTTTGTGGGTTTGGGGGTGGGGGTTTGTATACTGTTACAGGGTGTTTGTTTTGTTTTTTAGCAAATGAGCTGTTAACTTTAGGGCAATGCCCCTACAAAGGAACCTTTTAAGGGCCCCACAAAAGGCCCTTTTAAAGGACTTTGGTAGTTTATTCTAGATTAGGCTTTTTTATTTTGGGGTGTTTTTTTTAAAGGGTCTTAGAATTGGAATAATTTTTATTATTTTGTATAATTTTGTTTTTTATTTTTAGTAATTTTAGTCGGCTAGATTACGAGTTTTGCGGTAAGAGCTGCTCGGTACTTGTAAGTTATTGCACTGCTCACTTTCCTACAGCGCTGAAATTACAGGTTTATAAAAACCTGGCGTTAGCAGGCAAGAAGTGAGCGTAGAGAAAAATTGAGCTCCATACTGCACTCCAATACCAGCGCTGCTGAAAGCCACAGTGAGCTGATTTTACGTGCTTGTGCACCATTTCCCCATAGACATCAATAAGGAGAGCCGGCTGAAAAAAAGTCTAACACCTGCTATACTAAATTTATTAACCCCTAAACCTAAGTCTAACACTAACACCCCCTAACTTAAATATAATTAAAATAAATCTAAATAAAACCTACTATCATTAACTAAATAAATCCTATTTAAAACTAAATATTAACATGTAAAATAAACCCTAAGCTAGCTACAATATAATTAATAGTTACATTGTATCTAGCTTAGGGTTATTTTTATTTTACAGGTAAGTTTGTATTTATTTTAACTAGGTAGAATAGTTATTAAATAGTTATTAACTATTTAATAACTACCTAGCTAAAATAAAGACAAATATACATGTAAAATATAACCTAACCTGCCTTACACTAACACCTAAACTTACACTACAATTAAATCAATTACATTACTTAAATACAATTACCTAAATAACAAAAAAATCAAACACTAAATTACACAAAATAAAAAAAAGAAACAATCAGATATTTAAACTAATTACACCTAATCTAATAGCCCTATCAAAATAACAAAGCCCCCCAAAATAAAAAAAAACCCTAGCCTAAACTAAACTACCAATAGCCCTTAAAAGGGCCTTTTGTGGGGCATTGCCCCAAAGAAATCAGCTCTTTTACCTGTAAAAAAAATACAAACAACCGTCCAACAGTAAAACCCACCACCCACACAACCAACCCCCCAAATAAAATCCTAACTAAAAAAACCTAAGCTCCCCATTGCCCTGAAAAGGTCATTTGGATGGGCATTGCCCTTAAAATGGCATTTAGCTCTTTTTCAGTGCCCAAACCCTAACTTAAAAATAAAACCCACCCAATAAACCCTTAAAAAACCTAACACTAACCTCCGATGATACACTTACATTTTTTAAAGACCCGACATCCATCCTCAACGAAGCCGGCAGAAGTCCTCAACGAAGCGGCAGAAGTCTTCATCTAAACGGGCAGAAGTCTTCATCCAGGCGGCATCTTCTATCTTCATCCATCCGGCGCGGAGTGGGTCCATCTTTGTAATGTCTGGAAAAAGACAAAATAAGAGTTGGACCACAGCTGCTGATATATGACTTTAAGAGGGTGTTGCTAAGTGTGTAGCAGGAGGTTACATAAATATTACCCCTGAGTAACAAGTAAGATCCTAGCAGACACACAGAAGGCAGTTTAATATGAGATTAGCAAGTAGCAGCAGATATAACTATGGCTGACGCAGCTTATATATATATGGTATTCAGCAGTGTACCTTAACTGCTTGTAATCACAAAGTATTCTAATGAATATGTAGGAGATGTTATAAATGCGCATAGAGAAATAATGTGTGGCCAACAACAGGTTAAATACGGCAGAGGTAAATCAGGTAATGCAATATGACAAGAAAAAGTAATTAAACCTAATTGTATGTGTAAAGTGAAACTACTGAATCTAGGCACTGAGAGTTAGGAAAGAACCTCTTTGTTAAGGTACCTTTAGAGGGACACAGGAGCGTGTTAGACCGGAACACCGGTATCAGCCTTGTGAGAGCAGAGAGTGCTTGCTTGATGCTGGCTTGGCGGCAGTATCGGGCGTGTGACGTCACAGAGGCCGAAGTTCCGGAGTAGCACAGCAGGTCTGTGAGAAGCAGTTCAGGCACAGGCTGTCAGTTTGAGATGCAAGTGAACTCCAAGCAGTTTGGGAGGTCTGGGTGGAGCTTGGGTCAGAACAAGAGTCAATACCAAGCACTGATTAGAGGTTGGGGCTGGTATTTAAAGGAGATTTGTATGAAGAATTAAAGGGACAGTGGTAAACATAATGGTAAATGGTTAGAAGTGTGACAGGACACCCCCTCCAAGGAGCAGCACCGAAGCTCAGGACCGAGGTCGATCCGGAAACCTCTGATGGAAGCGGGATATCAGCCTGGGAGCCGAGATGTTAGAAGAGGGTTCCCAAGAGTTATGCTCCACAGGGTAGTCTTTCCATTTAATAAGATATTGAAGAACACCCCTCATGAGTCTACTGTCCAAAATGTCCTCAACCTCATATTCCAGGTTGGGGTCCACTGAGATAGGTGGTAAGGTGGTATCCATACAGCGGTCACGTACCTGGCGGTAGGGTTTCAGCAGGGATACGTGGAAGGTAGGGTGTATTTTCAGGGAGGTAGGTAGAGTGAGGCGAACTGCGTTACAGTTTATGATCTTTTGTATAGGAAAAGGTCCTATGAAGAGTGGTGAGAGTTTTCTACACGGTGTGGATAATCGAAGATTTTTAGTGGAGAGCCAGACGAGATCTCCAATAGAGTATGCAGGTGGAGGAGTTCGCCGTAGATCATAGTATTTTTTCTGTATGAGCTTTGCATCCTCAATAGCATGCTTAACAGTCATGAAATTCGAATCAATGGTGGATGTTAGGTCAGATATGTGAGGATGGTCGGGAAGTAGATCAGGTAGGTATTGGAGCGTTGGATGGAATCCATAGTTGATGTAGAAGGGTGTCTGTTTAGTGGTACAGTGCACAGTATTGTTGAAGACGAATTCAGCATAATGCAACTGTTGGGACCAAGAATGTTGGTTATTATGACAATATGTTCGTAGAAACTGCTCCACCCATTGGTTGCACCGCTCCGTCTGTCCGTTTGTCTGAGGGTGGTATGAAGAAGATAGGAATTTGTCAATGGAGAACTGTTTACAGAAGGCAGACCATAGAGAGCTAGTGAACTGAGACCCACGATCAGTTAGTATTTTTCTGGGAAGTCCATGTAGCTTAATGACATTAGTAAGTAAGAGTTGAATGGTTTCTGCAGCAGATGGGAGCTTGTGAAAAGGTATCAAGTGGAGCATTTTACTAAAAAGATCTACTACCACAAGAATAGTCGTGTTTTTTTCTGATTTTGGTAGATCCACTATGTAGTCTAAGGCGATTTCTTGCCAAGGTTTATCCGGAGTAGGTGTGGTAAGCAAGAGTCCGAAGGGTGGTCTCTTACTCCTTTTTGAAATGGTACAAGCTGGGCAGGTGTTAATGAAATGGGTAACATCTGGTAGGATGGTAGGCAACCAGTAGGACCTCTGTAAGAGCTCCTTCGTTTTTTTCAACCCGCAATGTCCACCGAGAGGTGAGTCATGAGCGGACCGTAGTAGTTGATCACGTAGAGATGGGGGGATGTAAAACTTCTGGTTGTGGCAATAGACACCTTCGTTATTCTTTAGTAAGAGATGTAGAGGTTTCGATGGATCCTTGACTTGTTCAGAACGTAGGAAAGGTAGTGAATCTATCAAGAAGAGAAGGAAATTATTTTCTGGAATAACGTGCCGGTCGGAGGTGTGTTCTACTGATGTGTGTGGTATCCGAGAGAGAGCATCTGCTTTCCCATTTTTGCTTGCGGGTCTGTAAGTGATGAGGAAGTTGAAACGTGAGAAGAAGAGATTCCAATGGACTTGGCGAGCAGAGAGTGTTCTAGTGGATTTAAGAAATTGCAGGTTCCTGTGATCCGTGTACACTATAGTAGGTGTTGTGGCACCTTCAAGTAGGTGTCTACATTGTTCAAAAGCGGCCTTTATGGCAAGGAGTTCCTTTTCACCCACCGGGTAATGTCTCTCTGCAGAGGTCAAAGTCCTGGAGTAGTAAGCTACTGGGTGCAGTGGTTGTTGGTGAGTCTCTCTTTGGGAGAGAATGGCTCCAAGAGCAAAGTCAGAGGCATCCACTTTGAGAGTAAATGGGAGTTCAGTGTTAGGGTATCTGAGGATAGGAGCAGATGTAAAACTTGTTTTCAGTCTGTCAAAAGCTCTTTGGGTGGTATCGGACCAGACAAATTAAAAATTTTGTTTTGTAAGATCAATGAGGGGTTTAGCCAGAGTAGAGTAGTTCCTAATAAATTTTCTGTAAAAGTTGGCGAAGCCAAGAAAACTTTGAACTTGTTTTCTAGTAGTGGGAATAGGCCAATCTAGTACTGTTTTGATCTTATTTTCATCCATGCGTATACCCATATTGGATATGATGTAGCCCAGAAAGGGGATACTGTTTACGTGGAAAGTACATTTTTCAGCCTTCACATATAATTAATTATTACGGAGACGTGTAAGAACCTGACGGACATGCATCTTGTGATTAGAGAGGTTTTTTTGAGAAAATTAAAATGTCATCCAGATAGATAACCACATAAGTGTCTAGGACATCCTTAAAGATATCATTGATCAGGTGCTAGAAGGTGGCAGGAGCATTGCAGAGACCGAATGGCATGACTACATATTCGTATAACCCATAACGAGTGCGAAATGCAGTCAGCCATTCGTCTCCTGCCCTGATCAAGTTGTATGCGCCCCTGAGATCTAGCTTAGTGAAGATATTGGAGCCCACCAACCGCTCAATTAGTTCTGGAATGAGCGGTAGGGGGTAACGTTTTTTATGGTTATTTTATTTAGCTGCCTATAGTCCACTATAGGTCTTAAAGAACCATCCTTATTTTTTACGAAGAAAATACCTGCTGCTGCAGGGGAGGTTGATGAAGCCTTTTTTCAGATTTTCATCGATGTACGATCTGAGGTGTAGTAATTCTGGTTTTGAGAGAGGGAAGATGTGTCCACAAGGTATGACTGCTCCAGGTAGTAAGTCAATGGGGCAGTCATATGGCCTGTGTGGAGGGAGAGTCTCAGATTGAGTTTTACTGAAAACGTCCCTGAACTCCGCATACTCAATAGGTACATTTGAATGTAAACTTTCTGGGGGAGGTTGCAAAAGTAGACGTGGAAAGCAAGTAGTTTTGCAATACTCAGAACTAAATTGTAAGGAGAGAGATGACCATGATATCAGAGGATCATGTTGCTGAAGCCACTGTAACCCTAATATCAAAGGAAAATCAGGAGAAGTAATAACGTCAAATTTTATGTACTCCCTATGATGACACTCTGTTGACATAAGGATGGGACTGGTCTCAGAGATAACGGGACCTGTGGACAGGACCTTGCCATCAATCCCCTCAAGTAAACAGGAGACAATTTCTTATGCAGGGGAATTTTATTAATTTCACAAAAGGTTACATCTATATAAGAGAGAGAGGCTCCAGAGTCAATGATCCCTTGAAGTGTCACCCGAGTTTGATCCCACTGTAAGACAAGAGGAATTTTACAGTAATGAGAACATTTGAGAACGGTTTTTATTGAGGAAGAGGGAGTAAACAACTTACCCTTTCTTTGGCGGGTTAAGTTGGACAGTCCTCTGACCCCATGGTCTTCCGAAGCGCAATACATGCACAGGTTATTAGTGCGGCGTCTTATCTTTTCCTGAGAGCTCAGTGGACCTCGTAGGAAGGCGATATCCATAGGTTCAGCTGGGGGTTTTGAATGTGTAATAGGCAAATTTGATGTGGTTTTATGCCTATAAGCTGAGTCATGTCTACTTCTTTCATGGAGTCTTTCCCTAAGCCTCCTATCTATGCAGATACTGAGATCTATGAGTTGCTCAAGAGTAGGGGGTATTTGGGTACGTGATAGCTCATCCTTAATGGCTTCTGACAACCCTAAGCGAAATTGGTTTCGCAGGGATAAGTTGTTCCATTGGGTGTCAGGAGCCCACCTTTTAAATTCAGCGATATATTCCTCGACCTATATGTTTTTAAGTTATCATTTTCTAACGTAAGTGCAGTGAGACCTTCAGTTAACATGTCTACTTTAGTGGTTAATGTTTGAATGTGTGTTGACATATAAGTTGGGTCCATATTTAATGTTTGGCTTGGTATTCCTGTAATGTCTGGAAAAAGACAAAATAAGAGTTGGACCACAGCTGCTGATATATGACTTTAAGAGGGTGTTGCTAAGTGTGTAGCAGGAGGTTACATAAATATTACCCCTGAGTAACAAGTAAGATCCTAGCAGACACACAGAAAGCAGTTTAATATGAGATTAGCAAGTAGCAGCAGATATAACTATGGCTGACGCAGCTTATATATATATGGCATTCAGCAGTGTACCTTAACTGCTTGTAATCACAAAGTATTCTAATAAATATGTAGGAGATGTTATAAATGCGCATAGAGAAATAATGTGTGGCCAACAACAGGTTAAATACGGCAGAGGTAAATCAGGTAATGCAATATGACAAGAAAAAGTAATTAAACCTAATTGTATGTGTAAAGTGAAACTACTGAATCTAGGCACTGAGAGTTAGGAAAGAACCTCTTTGTTAAGGTACCTTTAGAGGGACACAGGAGCGTGTTAGACCGGAACACCGGTATCAGCGTTGTGAGAGCAGAGAGAGCTTGCTTGATGCTGGCTTGGCGGCAGTATCGGGCGTGTGACGTAACAGGATTTTTTCACCTTTAATTACGATTGGCTGATAGAATTCTATCAGCCCATCGGAATTCAAGGGACGCCATCTTGGATGACGTCATTTAAAGGAACCTTCATTCTGGAAGAGTCATCGTAAGAAGAGGATGCTCCACACCGGATGTCTTGATGATGGACCCGCTCCACGCCGGATGGATGAAGATAGAAGATGCTGTCTGGATGAAGACTTCTGCCCGATTGGATGAAGATTTCTGCCTGGTTGGATGAAGACTTCTGATGCTTCATTGAGGACTTCTGCCGGCTTCGTTGAGGATGGATGTCGGGTCTTCAAAACCTGTAAGTGGATCTTCAGGGTTTTTTTTTAAGGGTTTATTGTGAAGGTTTTATTTTTAGGTTAGGGTTTGGGCACGGAAAAAGAGCTAAATGCCCTTTTAAGGGCAATGCCCATCCAAATGCCCTTTTCAGGGCAATGGAGAGCTTAGCTTTTTTAGTTAGGATTTTATTTGTGGTTGGTTGTGTGGGTGGTGGGTTTTACTGTTTGGGGGTTGTTTGTATTTTTTTACAGGTAAAAGAGCTGATTTCTTTGCCCTTTTAAGGGCTATTGTCAGTTTAGTTTAGGCTAGGGTTTTTTTATTTTGGGGGGCTTTTTTTATTTTGATAGGGCTATTAGATTAGATGTAATTAGTTTAAATATCTGATATTTCTTTTTTTTATTTTGTGTAATTTAGTGGGGTTTTTTTGTAATTTAGGTAATTGTATTTAATTTATGTAATTGATTTAATTGTAATATAAGGTTAGGTGTTAGTATAAGGCAGGTTAGGTTTTATTTTACAGGTAAATTTGTATTTATTTTAGCTAGGTAGTTAGTAAATAGTTAATAACTATTTAGTAACTTTTCTACCTAGTTAAAATAAATACAAACTTGCCTGTAAAATAAAAATAAAACCTAAGCTAGATACAATGTAACTATTAGTTATATTGTAGCTAGCTTAGGGTTTATTTTACAGGTAAGTATTTAGTTTTAAAAAGGAATTATTTAGGTAATGATAGTAGGTTTTATTTAGATTTATTTTAATTATATTTAAGTTAGGGGGTGTTAGGGTTAGACTTAAGTTTAGGGGTTAATAAATTTAGTATAGTGGCGGGGACGTTGGGGGCGGCAGATTAGGGGTTAATAAGTGTATGTAGGTGGCGGCGATGTTAGGGGGGGCAGATTAGGGGTTAATAATATTTAACTAGTGTTTGTGATGCTGGAGTGCGGCGGTTTAGGGGTTAATATGTTTATTATAGTGGCGGCGATGTTTGGAGCGGCAGATTTGGGGTTAATTATTTTATTTTAGTGTTTGCGATGCGGGAGGGCATCGGTTTAGGGGTGAATAGGTAGTTTATTGGTGTTAGTGTACTTTTTAGCACTTTAGTTATGAGTTTTATGCTACGGCATTGTAGCATAAAACCCATAACTACTGTCTTTCAGTTTACGTTATGGATCTTGAAGTTTTAGGCTGTACCGCTCACTTTTTGGCCTCCCAGGCAGACTCACAAAGGAGTCCCATTGAAGTCCCATTTTTTTTTTCAAATTCTAGTCCTTCTTTATTGGTTTTCTGAAAAAAAAATCCTGATGTTACAGAACTAAATTGAAATGCATTTAATACCCCATTTGACACTGAAAACAGAAAGGGGGGGGGCGACAAACACTTTTATAAAACTAAAATCTTTATGTCAGCAGGTTAACAGCTGGAAATTTTTTTTTATTAAAATTCAGTAATTTCATTTAATAAAAAAAATAAAGTTGTAGATGAAGGAAAGCATAAAGAAACTGAAAAGGTGTTTACAGGTCTATGTAGACTGACGGTGAGCTAAACAGGAGGGAGATGTTGGAAGATGATTAACTGCTTCCCATACCATCGGCTTCTGACATTTATAAGATACTAAGCCAAGCTGATACTGGCTGTAGATCCAATGATGGTCACCTGACAGTCAGTTGAACCCTCAGCAGGGTTAGCAATTTTAATCTGTGCCCCAGACATCTGGCGGATTTCATTTATTTTTGCACCCTGTCGTCCAAGTATACAGCCAATCAAATCATTTAGAATGGTGAGTTCATGAGAAGTTGTCTGAGCTGAAGCATCAATGTCATCACTGAATCCAGTGTTACCACTATGAGACATAGGGAAGGGAGACTGCTGCATTGCCAGTTGGTGCAGCTTAGTCAGATCAGGCTGAGGAATGGCATATTGTCCGAATGGTGTAGGCCCCACGGAGATCCACAGCATCTAGAGAGACCCCCCTGTGTGGGACCTTCGTCCCTCCCACAGGTCAGTCTCACATGCGTGTCCTCCAGCCTGGCACGACACCTGACTACCTGCAAAGATCACTGGAGATCTTGAGGGCTTGGGTCAGTAAGGGATGGTAACTCCCTTTAGAGGGGACTCCGACATGACCACACAGATCTGCTTCACGCATTCTATGATAGACTGAGGAATGCCAGCAATTGTGATTGCCCTTTATGTGGAATTAGGTAGCATATCCCCTGCTACTTGGACCTGGGCCCCTGTACTCTCTCTGATTTCCTTTATTTTGCATCCTCCTTTCCCAATAAGGGATCCACATTGGCTGGCAGGAACCACCAAGCGCCAAGTAACCGGAGGTTTGCTGGATACAGTACTGTTTGTCATAGAGCTACTGATATCCTCTTCCAGTTTGTCAATGACCATTGAAAAGGCTTTGAAGATAGCATTTGTAGGACCTGCTAGAGTAATTATTCTTTCATGACAATTTCCTTCTGAGATGTTAATGCGAGCACCACTCTCCTCACGCATTTTCTTTTTTTTTTTTTATATTTTTATTTTATACCAACAATGCCACAATTCGATAATAGAACAATCCAACCAAAACTGTATAACAATACAGACAAAAATCAACAAAAGTAAAAACACAAGAACCCAGCATTGCAATATTTGTGTCCATTCAACCTTATTAATACATAAGTGCTTCATACGAATAGGGTTATCTATAATGCATCTTTTATCCATTATATTCACCTCAGCTTTGTGAAACATTGTTGGAGTTTTTAACTTTTTTTTTTTTTTTTTTAAAGATGAAAAACAAACAAAAAGAACAATAGAGAAAAAAAAAAAAAAGCACATAGTTTCTCTTCCTCCCCCCTCTCTTACCCATACCAGACCATCACTACCAAATGCCCAATTGAACTATTTCAGAACTTTGGAATGGAGCTATCATGTACTCTATTTCCTCCAGAGAAAAGATTTTAATGAATTTTGACCATTTACTAAAGAAAATTACAATTTCTCGCTCTGAATTCAGATCTGTGGCAAGTTGCTCTATCCGGTATTGTTTCTTAAGGTAGTTTTTTACTTCATTTATTGTGGGTATGAATCTGGTTTTCCACTTTTTAAATATTAAATTTCTTGCGGCCAATATGACTAAATTGATTATTTTGGCGTCTTTGAAATCTTCCTTATTTCTTGCCAAGAGGATTATATTTAGAGGAGTAAATTTAAACGGATCAGCTTTCACCCTTTTTAATAACCAGTATTCTAGTCTATTCCAGAATTGTTTAGTTTTTGAGCATGACCACACCATATGCATTAAGTCTGCGGCCAGTAAACTACATTTTGGACATTTATTGAAATCATTGTTGTTCCATCTGTAAGCTTTGTCTGGTGTGTAGTATGTTTGGTATAGGTGCTTTATATGGGACTCTCTCCAGGTTTCAGCAATAGTGGTGTCACGAAGGAGCGTAAGGGATTTCATAATGTGCAATTCCTTATCTATGTTCATAGCCAATTGGTCTGACCATTTTTGAGCTAGTTTCTCTACGTTATTGCTGCCTTCTTTAGAATTAAGATAGGTGTACCATGGAGAAATCGAACATTGACCTGCCTTAATCAAGGTTGGCCATGATTCCAATTTCCCCCAGGTCCATTTCCAGCTAAATTGGACTTGCAGTTGGCTAGTATAATGCCTGGCTTGCAGGTATGCAAAAAAATCTTGGTTGTCAAGATTGAATTCCAATTTCAGTTCTTTGAAAGATTTAATAATTCCTGACTCTAAATGATATAGCTGTGAGGCTAATTTGAGCCCTTGTTCCTGCCATCTCTTCAGATGTGGGGCTTGAGAACCCTCTTGGAATTCTGGGTTACCTATAAGAGTTTGGTATCTAGGAATGTTCATATTTATTCCTGCTAATGCTCCGATCTTTTTCCATGCCTGTATTATTACATATTGTGTTTTAAGAGTCTTTACCTGTTTAGGAATTAAGTGAGCAGGTGTATATAGTAGAGATACTGGCTTCAGAGGATAGATTATACTGTTTTCTAACCCATTGTCCGTAAAATAGTCGGCTTCTGCTACCCAATCTGCCGCAATTCGGCCTAAAAAGACTAAGTTATAAAGATATAAGTTTCGAAGAGCTAGCCCAGCAAATTGCTTTGCAAGGTATAATCTCTGCAGTGCGATTCTAGGTTTCCTTGACTGCCATATAAATTTGCGAAGCGCCTTATTAAATTTCTTAATATCTTGTACTTTTATGAATAGCGGGAGATTTTGGAGAATATATGATATCTTTGGTAGAATTACCATTTTATATAGAGCGGTATACCCAGAAAGAGAGAGAGGCAAATTCTGCCAGTCTCTCATTAATGTAATAGCGTTTACAATCGTTGGGGTAATATTTAGGGAGTACCATTCTTGAGGATTGGCTGAGACTATTATCCCTAGGTATCTAAATGAATCAATAACTGTCTTGAATGGATTATTTATATATGAGGTATCGGTCTTTTTTAGCCAGAGTAATTCTGTTTTTTGTTTATTCATTCTGTACCCTGCAAAATATCCAAATTGGTCAATTATTTTAAGCACTTCTGGAATACTCTTGGAAGTATTAGAAACATATACTAGCAGATCGTCCGCGTATAAAGCCACTTTCAGCTCTTTATTGTATATTTTAATGCCTTCGATGTGTTTTCTAATTTTTATGGCTAAGGGTTCAATCGCCAAATCAAACAAGAGCGGCGAGAGCGGACATCCTTGTCTCGTGCCTTGCTCTAATCGAATGCTCTTAGACTCTTGCCCATGCATAATTAGTTTTGATGATGCCTGGGAACATATATTATTTACTAAGTTCAGAAATTTATCTTGAAAACCATATTGTTTCAGTGTGTTTAGAATATGATCATGGCTAACTCGATCGAACGCCTTCTCTGCATCGATTGCTATTACTGCTGCGTCCGAGAGATTCTGGCCGAACTTGCTTTCATTATTTTTAAAATAATCGATTGATAAGAGAAGTTGTCTGATTTTAGATGAGGAACTCCTTTTTGAAAGAAATCCTACTTGGTCACTATGAATAACCTCAGCTAAACCTTTTTGCATTCTTTTGGCTAGAATTGAAGCGAATATCTTATAGTCCGTGTTCAACAATGCGATAGGTCTATAAGATTCTCTGCATTGTGGATCTTTCCCTGCTTTAGGTATGAGAATGGTGTGTGATGCTAGGAAACTAGAGGGTATTTGATTATTTTGTTGAAACAAGTGGTTAAAAAGGATGGTTAGTTGAGGAACAATTGTTTTGTCAGGACCTGGCGCTTTCTCTCCTTTCAAAGCTTGAATTGCCTGCGTTACTTCTAATTCTGTTATAGGAACGTTCAATGTCTGGTTAAATTCGGGGGAGATTTTTGTAATATCAATATCTTCCCAAAGCTTTCCCTTATATTCATGTTGACTGGATTGGCCGAATAGATTGAGTTATAGTATTGGAAAAAAGATTCAGTTATTTCCTCTGGTGAGGTAAGTAGTTTGCCATTAATTTGTATTGCTTCAACTGTTTTCGAGGATCTCGAGTTTTTTACTAATTTAGCCAACAATTTGCCTGATTTATTGCCAAATTTGTAAAGGTTTGATTGGTATCTTAAGTTTGCTTGTGTAGAATTAAGAGTTAAAAAAGTATCTCTATCCTCTTTGGCTTTGATGTATCTCTTCCAGTTCTCATCTGAAGAGAGATTCAAATATCTATTGTAAGCATTAGTTACCGTAGCGATTACTTGTGTCTCTCTCAAGCGGGTTTCCCTTTTGATATTCGCTATATATGCAATTATGTCCCCCCCTCAATACCGCTTTTGCTGCTTCCCAAAAAATAACTGGGCTGGAGACCGAGTTTTGGTTGTTATGAAGATAGTCTTCCCATTTTCCTTTGAGCCACTCTCTAAACTTTATATTCTTATTCAGATATTTAGGGAAGAAAAAGCTTTGCCTTCTGACTACTGTTTTTAGATCTGGGATATTCAAAGTGATTGGTGCATGGTCAGAAATCAGGATTTCTGCAATTTGTGCTTTAACCCCCCTTTGATATAGACTATCATTGATTAACATAAGGTCAATCCTGGATAGAGATTTAGTTGTTTTGGAGTAGCATGTGTAATTTCTAATGTCAGGATTTTGTACCCTCCAAATGTCTCTGACTGCTAAATTCCGCATGATTGATTTAAATATTTTGCTTTCTAGCTTGTCTTTCTTGTTTATCCTCTGTGTCCCTCCACTTCTTAATCTATCTAAAGGGGCTCGCGGTGACATATTAAAGTCCCCTGCTATGATTATATGTGACCTTCCGCTATTTGCAGGATTTTTGATTGGAGAGAGTCCCAAAATCCATATTCGATTATATTAGGTGCGTACAGATTACATATAGTGTAGATTGAGTTTGAAATCATTAACTTTAATATTATAAACCTGCTAAGTGGGTCAATCAATGTGCCTAATTTTTCATAGTTTAACTTCTTCCCTATGAGAATAGCCACTCCCTTTTTCCTGTTAACTGAGGGAGCGAAGATGCATTCAGCCACCCAGGAAGTTTTCAGTTTTAGCGATTCTTCAATATTGAGATGGGTTTCTTGGATTAACGCTATGTGGGTGTTTGTTTTCTGTAAATGTGCCAGTATTGTTTTTCGCTTAATTGGTGATACAATCCCACCTATATTCCATGAGGTAATTTTAATATCCTTATTCATAAAATTATTTTTATATCTCTAGCGGTGATAATTGTGTAACAGTTAATCTATGGAGAGGAGGGCGCACGCCGAGGGGGGGGGAGGGGGGAGAGAAGGGAAAAAAAAAAAAAAAGGAAAAGAAATGAATTATCCCTAACGGCAATATATAACATGCAGTCATTAGTTCTAGCTATTTGTCTAACTTGTGAGGGTTTATCCATTAGCCCCATATTCAGTTATCTTTTTCTCAGCTTCCTCTGCTGAGTCATAAAAAAATGTTTGACCTTCTAGTGTAAGTTTAAAGGCTGTGACACACTGCAAGCGGAGCGGTGCGCAGCGTGTAGATGCAGCTGTGCGCGCTCAGTGTGTCCTGCCTTTTCATCTCTGAGCACTCTGCTGCATCAGGTCGCGTAGCTGAGCGCTCAGAGATTAAATAATTGAACTTTAGAAGCGATGCGACGCGGTGCGAAGCAGCTGCATCGCCTCGCGCCGCATCGCTTGCAGTGTGTCACAGCCTTAAGTCTGGCTGGGAAAATGACAGTTGCCTGCCAGCCCAATTTCAGCATTTTGCCACAGACCGGGGAGAGCTCCCTCCTCTTTAAGGAAGTCTCTATAGAGAAGTCCTGGAATAACAAAATTTTGTTTTCATTATAGGAAATGGGTTGATTTTTGCGATAAAATTGAAGGAACATCATCTTATCTTGAAAGTTCAGGAACTTTGCGATAACAGGTCTCGGTCTGACCAGATTGGTTGAGGTATCAGGAGCTCTCCCCAATCTGTGAACCCTTTCGATCAGTATGGGAGTTTGTGTTGGGGGTATTTTTAACATTTGGGGTAAAACTTGTGTCATAACCTGCATAAGCTCATCTTGTTTGAATGACTCTGGGTGGCCTATAATCCTAAGATTATTCCTCCTTGATCTATTTTCTAAGTCTTCAATTTTAGCCTGAAGTTTCGAGATCATAAGCTGATTGTCTTCAGTTTTTGCAACATATGTATTTGTTGTATCTTCTAGGTCTGAGATTCTCTGCTCTGCTTCTTGGATTCTTTTTGAGAATTGTCTGACCTCCAGGGTCAGAAGCGATATATCCTGTCTAATTTAATTTTTTAGTGAGTCGAATTTTGGGGCAATGGCTTCTAGTATGCTGGCTACGAGGTTTTGTGTTTCATGTGAGGTCGATATATTTTGAAGTTTTGAGGGTGTTGTTTCTGTAATAGGCTCTTCCTGTGTTCCTGTAAGGTTCTTGTTCCTGCGGTCCTTGTTTTTGGCTGTCATGCCTAAATTGGATTTACCCGTGAGTGATGGTGAAGTAATAAATTTATCCATAAACACCGAAGAAAAAAGAAAAAACCCAATAAGGGAGTTGGTGTGAGCGTGCTATGTGACACAGGAAGTGCTAAGAAAGTGAAAGTGCTTTAAGCCCAATCGGTTGGATGCAAGGGGAAGGAGAGAAAAAAAAAAAAAAAGAGGAAGGAAGAAGGAAGGAGTGAAGTGCAGGGAAAGTGTCGTGAGGAGAAGGGGAAAAAAGCGGGAGAGAAAATCGGGTACCTCTCGTTCAGTGGTGCCTAATCCGTGATGGTTGTGAGTGCAATATAGTGAATTACAGCTTTAAGCTAATTAAGTGAAAACCCTCGGTGTTTTGAACCCCAATGCTACCCACGTGATGGTGTGTTCAAATGCTGAAAATCAAGGACATAGGTTTTTACAAGCTTTATAGCCTTAGAGCTGTTTTTTATCTGTAGTTCCCTCTATGTTAACTTTTCAATCAACAGGGTGTACTTTACCTCTGTATTCAATGGCTTAGTGTGTTTATTCCTCTCTTGATCTAGTCCCTAGATGACCTCCTATCCCAACCAGGAGAAGAGAGTTCGTTCACACACTTATCTCACTGAGTTTTTGTAAATAAATAGAGGTTCACTGGACAATTTCTATAGTCACCTAGTCTCAGACACTATTCTTGATTTGTCAAGCGAAACAATTATTGAGTCTTAGGCTTCAGGGACTTGCTTTATTGCTCAAGTTTTCACAGTTGCGTGGGGGATATGCTGCCTGAATTTATCTTCCTGTGGATTACTCCAACTGATTCTTCCCCTTTCTTACCACAAAACCCTTTAGGCCTATTGCATACCTTCACCTCTGCCCAGAGTTTTACAATTTTGTACACAAAATATTAAAGTAATGCATAAACCTATTAGCTAATCAATCAGATTATTGAATCGATAATTTTCAAGCTTACAGCTGCTTCTAGGTATCTTATAGTTCTTGGTAGCATAAGTGTCTGCTGCCGCAGATCAACAAGTGTGACTAGTCTGCCTCACAAGGCATAAGCATACTCAAACATTCTGTGTTAAATCAAGGAATTATTTTTATGCTTTACCCCTGTCTCTATGTTAGAGCGTTACCAAGGCCTTCCTTATCCTTTTAGCCCCTAGTGTTCCTTTTGCAACTTTTTCCTCTTTTCCCGTGCAATGAGGCTATTAATGCTACATACGTTTGCCTAGGTAATCCTCAATCAATCCTAGTTTTTTAACTTTGTATCTTTTTCAGCCAGCCAATCTCAGCTTTCATTCTCCCTACTGATAGGAGACCGAATTACTGTGGGGTATATATAGCCCTTTCCAGCGCTAAGTGTTCTGGATTTAAACAAGATTAGATATTTCACTTAGGTTAGAGTGCTATATGACTGCTTGGGGTTTAAGTAGCTAGTTTCCTAAAACCCTTAGCTCTTATATTTTCAATAAAAAATTTTTAACATTGTGCATAGATACATATACAAATAGTAACAATCAGTTAGTTTTTACACATGTAATCAATTCAGAGTGATGTTCGACAGTCTGTGCTTTATGCTTTCGTTCTTTAAAGCCACTGGGCATTGATTATAGTGTTTGTGTATGAACCAGCCAGAAATTAAATCATGCAGTACTTTTCAGGTAGCCAACAAAGTTTATAACAGTTTGCCCAGTAAGTGTAGCTGCCGTAAATCAGAAACAAGGAGTGAGAAGAAAACGAGCGTCTCTGAGCAAGATAGTCAGCATAAATTGGTGCTACTGGACTTGTGGTTTTCTCTTATGTACAGCTTCTCTCTTTCCTTATCTTTCTCCCTCCTTCTCTCTGCTTTCCCCACTCTTCTTTTTCTGCTGTTGAGGGCCTCAATAAACTTATAGTACCTTACTTTTTGGAGTGTGTTTTTTGTGCCCTGCTGTAAGGATATTTAATTTATGCGCCCCTTAGTTTAATTCCCCTAAGCCAGTCTTTCCTTGCTCAGCCTTCAGTAGCTCAGCACCTTTTTTTTTTTTTTTATAACCCATCGTAAGAGCTTTAAAGTAAAGAACTTTATGTTCTGGCAAGGCTTGCCAACAGTCTTAGTGCAGAGAAAATTTATTTGAAAAACTTACCCCCTCTCATGCCGCCCGCTTGAAGTGTATGTAGTGGCTCTTTTTCCCAGCATACCTTGGCCCTTAAGGCAGCTGCACGTACTCCTTGATGCAGCTTTGTGGGTTCCTTTCTCCGCTATTGTGCTCTCCAGCGGTCTCATCTCCTCTCACGCAGCAGCGGTGGGAGAGGAGGGACAGGAATCCAGGAGGGTTTCTTCAGATAATAGGATCAGCTCTGGACTTTACCCCGCTAGATCTCCGCTGAGCCCGGCTCGCACTCACCACCTCCCACGCAGCACCGGTGGGGGAGGGGGAGGCGACCGCGGCAGTTTGATGACGAGTCTGATGTTGCGCTGGGAGCTGCCGGAGTCCTTGCCAGTGTGTTGTGACGTCCTCAGCAGGGTAAGATCAGTTGGCGCGGCGGCAATGAGAAGAGGGAAGGGGAAATCCTGAGCAGTGGGCTATTTGCAACCCCACTCCAATAGTAGCCGGGGGAACGATCACCCTTGGAGTTACAAGTGTAAGTCCTTGTGCCTTTGCCTTTGGGTCTGTGCAAAAAAGAGTGGAGTGTTTTTTAACAAGCAAACCGTTTTAATTGCTCATCCTCAGTTATCTTCTCAAGTTAGGTTAAGGATAGTTTCTTTTTTTGGGTGTCTAGGTGCTGTGACAGTGGGATGGAGTTCCACTGTCCTTGGTTCCGGTGATGGTGTTTTTTTCAATCCGCTGCACAGCCTCCTATGTGGGTTAAGGCGCGGGATTCCCCCCGCCAAGAGCTGAAGGGCTGGAGAGCAGAGCTCAGGTGCGTGCACTTAGCTCCTCCTCCACCGGAATCCTCACGCATTTTCTTAATAGACTCTCCTTTCTTTCCAATTATGCTTCCTACTTCCTTTCCATGCATAAGCAGCCGAATGGTGAGTGTAACATTCACGCCTCCTTCAATAACACCGCTACCCATGGTTAACCACGTTCTGTTGTATCAGGTGCTGTACAAGTCTGATCTTTGGTCACTGCAAAGTTACAAAGGACTTTGAGGTGACCGCTGTGTAATGCGAAATGAAGGGCGGGAAGAGAAACAGTGAGAGGGATAAATGGGGAAGGGAGGAGAGGGGAAGGAAAAACAAGGGATGAACAGGGAGGAACGATCCGGAGGCGAAATGCCCCGGGGAGGGAGGGAAGGAGAGAGCCGGGCGGGCGAGGAATGGCAATGGCGGGAGGGGCTGGCAGGAGCTGCGGCTTCTACTGCTGCCTCTGCTGGTCTGGGAGAAAAAAAAAAGGACTTTTGAAAGTTGCGGTAATTACATTGCGTTACGGCCAAAAAAGTGTGCGGTTCCCCTAAACCTGCAAGACTCGTAATACCAGTGGTAGTGAAAAAGAGCCTTAACGCTGCTTTTTCACTCATACCGCAAAACTCGTAATCTAGCCGAGTGTTTGTTATTTTTTGTAATGGTATTTTTTTTTTTTTTTTTTTGTAATGTTAGGTTTTAGTGTAAGGCAGGTTAGGTTTTATTTCACAGGTAAGTTTGTATTTATTTTAACTAGGTAGTTATTAAATAGTTATTAACTATTTAGTAACTATTCTACCTAGATAAAATAAATACAAACTTACCTGTAAAATAAAAATAAAACCTAAGATAGCTACAAAAAACTATTATTATATTGTAGCTAGCTTAGGTTTTATTTTACAGGTAAGTTTGTATTTATTTTTAAATATGAATTATTTAGCTAATAATTGTAAGTTTAATTTAGCTCTAGTTTAATTATGTTAAAGTTTGGGGGTGTTAGGGTTACGTTAGGGTTAGGTTTAGGGGTTAATATATAATTTAATTTAGGTTGTTGCAAGGCTGGCGGCTTAGGGGTTAATAGGTTTATTTAGTAGCAGTGATGTGGGAAGCCAGAGGTTTAGGGGTTAATAACTTTATCTAGTGGCGGCTATTTTGGTGGAGCGGCAGAATAGGGGGTTAATAGATTTATTATAGTGTGGGCGATGTTGGAGTGCTGGGGAATAGGGGTTAATAACTTTAGTATAGTGGCAGCGATGTTGGGGGCAGCAGACTAGGGGTTAATAGCTTTATTTAGGTTGTTGCGATATCGGGAGCGGCAGATTAGGGGTTAATAACATTATGTAGGTGGCGGAGATGTTGGGGGCAGCAGATTAGGGGTGTTTAGACTAGAGTTTGTGTTAGGGTGTTAGGTTTAAATAGAACTTTATTTCTCTCCATAGACACCAATGGGGCTGCGTTATGGAGCTTTTCATTCTGCGATTGCAGGCGTTAGGCTTTTTTAGTCCGCTCTCCCCATGCTCGAGCAAGTCAAAACAGTGCTTGTATTGTGTGCGGTATGGAACTCAACGCAACCATATCGCACGCACAAGCCGGCTGTTTGAAAACTTGTAGGGGTCAAATAACGCATTTGTTAATTTCCCTATAGCGCGAATAACTCGTAATCTAGGTGATTGTGATTAATCAAATACTGGGACCTGGCTAATCCCTTTTCCATGCCACAAATTTGAGAGTGGTGCTGTCTTCCCCTGTGGATTATTCAAATAATAACGACACTTATTGTACGTTTTGCTTTTCTACTGCTTAGCATTCTGTCTGTATTTAAAGTGATGGTAAATCCTAGTGTTTGTGAAACGCTAAGTTTTACCATTCGAACAAATAAAGGGGACTTTCAGCAAATAGCCGTGCATACCAGCTGTTTTTTTGTTTGTTTTTTAAGGCAGTTTTTTTTTTGTAAAGCTAGGGTTAGTTTATTTTAGGATAACTTAGGAGGTGTTAGGTTAGTGAGTTTAGATGTTAGAGGGTTACTTTGTGGGGTGTGTGGTGGTTTAGAGGTTAATAGTGTAGTGCTTTATTTTATGGTGGGGGGTGTGGTGATTTAGGGGGTAATAGTGTAGTGCTTTATTTTATGGTGGGGGATGTGGGGGTTTTCGGGGGTAATAGCGTAGTGCTTTATTTTATGGTGGGGGGTGTGGTGGTTTAGGGGGTAATAGTGTAGTGCTTTATTTTATGGTGGGGGGTGTGGGGGTTTTCGGGGGTAATAGCGTAGTGCTTTATTTTATGGTGGGGGGGTGTGGTGGTTTAGGGGGTAATAGTGTAGTGTTTTATTTTATGGTGGGGGGTGTGGGGGTTTTCGGGGGTAATAGCGTAGTGCTT
Organism: Bombina bombina; assembly: GCF_027579735.1. Taxonomy (NCBI): domain Eukaryota; kingdom Metazoa; phylum Chordata; class Amphibia; order Anura; family Bombinatoridae; genus Bombina; species Bombina bombina. The sequence goes on along the minus strand of NC_069501.1, from coordinate 1,285,547,773 downwards.
TATTTTATGGTGGGGGGTGTGGTGGTTTAGGGGGTAATAGTGTAGTGTTTTATTTTATGGTGGGGGGTGTGGGGGTTTTCGGGGGTAATAGTGTAGTGTTTTATTTTATGGTGGGGGGTGTAGGGGTTTAGGGGGTAATAGTGTAGTGTTTTATTTTATGGTGGGGGGTGTAGGGGTTTTCGGGGGTACTAGTGTAGTGCTTTATTTTATGGTGGGGGGTGTGGTGGTTTAGGGGGTAATAGTGTAGTGTTTTATTTTATGGTGGGGGGTGTGGGGGTTTTCGGGGGTAATAGCGTAGTGCTTTATTTTATGGTGGGGGGTGTGGTGGTTTAGGGGGTAATAGTGTAGTGTTTTATTTTATGGTGGGGGATGTGGGGGTTTTCGGGGGTAATAGCGTAATGCTTTATTTTATGGTGGGGGGTGTAGGGGTTTAGGGGGTAATAGTGTAGTGTTTTATTTTATGGTGGGGGGTGTAGGGGTTTTCGGGGGTACTAGTGTAGTGCTTTATTTTATGGTGGGGGGTGTGGTGGTTTAGGGGGTACTAGTGTAGTGCTTTATTTTATGGTGGGGGGTGTGGTGGTTTAGGGGGTAATAGTGTAGTGCAGACTTTGTGATGTGCGGGGCTGGTGTTTTAAGGGTTAATAGTGTAGTGGGAAGTTGTGGTGGGCTATGTGGTGGTTTAGGGGTTATTAGAGTAGGAGTCTTATGGCAATTCAGGTTAGCATGATAGTAGGATTGTTTCTACTTTTTTGGCTCTATTGACTCCTATGGGGCAGTAGGATATCGCTCCCGGGATAGTGTAGGTTCAACTTTTTACGCAAGTCAGGTTAGCGCTGGAGCGATAGGTTTTTACTTTCAACTCGTAATACCAGTGCAACCCGACTCTCACGAAAGGTGGAGCAGTTATCAATCTACCAAAAGTGCTAGTTAGCGCTCCACTTGTAATCTATCCCATTATTGTACTTGTTGAAAATGAGTTTCCCCTTATCTACTAGTGGCTGAACAGGGGTGTTCCATGGGTGTAGCTGAAATTTCTCCTCCAGGTCTGGCATATTATCGAAACATTTCCCCTGCAGTTCTCACTGTTTTTTTTTTTTGGGGGGGGGGGGGATTAAAAGGTAGCAAGAATGTGTCAAAAAACACAAACCAATTATTACCTAATGGAAAAAAACACATTTATATAAAAATAGGGGTTTTTGTTAGGTACGCTATAATAGAAGTAGAGTTATGTGATTTGTATTGGCTGCAGTGAAGTACATCCCTTTCTCCCTGCTAACTTCTCTCTCCCCTGTGAAGCTCCATTACTTTTTAAGGGAGGCATCTTGCCACTCCCAAGGAACAGCCTCTCTTTATTGAATTCCCTGAGGGCAGCTCCTGCCAGTGTTTGGGTGGGTTTTATTTTTTTACATGTAACCCAGCAAAGGTTTTAGAATCGGGCCTATGTACTTAAATTTTAAGTTTTCATAAATTTATTAGAAAGAGTTTAATAAATTTTTATCAACCCAGTGGTGTCTGTATTGTATTATATGAACAAGTAACTCATCATAGGATGTCATTATTGTAATTTAGAATTTTCTCTTTGCATTGTTTTTTTATTATGTATTATTTATTATTTTGTATTGCGCTAGTTGATTGTTGGTGCAGAAAAAAAAAACAGATTATCTTTCTCTCACCCCTGCAGACCTTTATTACATTTCTACAGACACTACTTAGCATTTCTATTTGCAATTGATGAGATTAATAAAAGGACGGACCTTTTACCTAACATTTCCCTGGGCTATGTGATCTATGACTCTGAAAACAATGAAGGTGCCGCGCTTCAGAATACAATTCTATTGTTATCGGGAGGAGAGAAAGTTGTTCCGAACTATGCCTGCCAAGGGAGCGGCCCTGTGGCTTATATAGGAGAACTGAATTCTGTCATAACTCAAACAATGTCACTGGTCACAGGACTATATCATTACCCACAGGTACTGTCATGTAATGGTTAATTATATCATGTATATCTGCAGGTACTGTCATGTAATAGTTAATGATATCATGTATATCTGTAGGTACTGTCATGTAATGGTTAATATCATGTATATCTGCAGATACTGTCATGTAATGGTTAATATCATGTATATCTGCAGGTACTGTCATGTAATGGTTAATATCATGTATATCTGCAGGTACTGTCATGTAATGGTTAATATCATGTATATCTGTAGGTACTGTCATGTAATGGTTAATATCATGTATATCTGCAGGTACTGTCATGTAATGGTTAATATCATGTATATCTGCAGGTACTGTCATGTAATGGTTAATATCATATATATCTGTAGGTACTGTCATGTAATGGTTAATGATATCATGTATATCTGCAGGTACTGTCATGTAATGGTTAATGATATCATGTATATCTGTAGGTACTGTCATGTAATGGTTAATGATATCATGTATATCTGCAGGTACTGTCATGTAATGGTTAATGATATCATTTATATCTGCAGGTACTGTCATGCAATGGTTAATATCATGTATATCTGCAGGTACTGTCATGCAATGGTTAATATCATGTATATCTGCAGGTACTGTCATGTAATGGTTAATATCATGTATATCTGCAGGTACTGTCATGCAATGGTTAATATCATGTATATCTGCAGGTACTGTCATGTAATGGTTGATGATATCATTTATATCTGCAGGTCCTGTCATGTAATGGTTAATATCATGTATATCTGCAGGTACTGTCATGTAATGGTTAATATCATGTATATCTGCAGGTACTGTCATGTAATGGTTAATGATATCATGTATATCTGCAGGTACTGTCATGTAATGGTTAATATCATGTATATCTGCAGGTATTGTCATGTTATTGTAAATATTATGTATATCTGCAGGTACTGTCATGTAATGGTTAATGATATCATGTATATCTGCAGGTACTGTCATGTAATGGTTAATATCATGTATATCTGCAGGTACTGTCATGTAATGGTTAATATCATGTATATCTGCAGGTACTGTCATGTAATGGTTAATGATATCATGTATATCTGCAGGTACTGTCATGTAATGGTTAATGATATCATGTATATCTGCAGGTACTGTCATGTAATGGTTAATATCATGTATATCTGTAGGTACTGTCAAGTAATGGTTAATATCATGTATATCTGCAGGTACTGTCATGTAATGGTTAATATCATGTATATCTGCAGGTACTGTCATGTAATGGTTAATATCATGTATATCTGCAGGTACTGTCATGTAATGGTTAATATCATGTATATCTGCAGGTACTGTCATGTAATGGTTAATATCATGTAAATCTGTAGGTACTGTCATGTAATGGTTAATATCATGTATATCTGCAGGTACTGTCATGTAATGGTTAATATCATGTATATCTGCAGGTACTGTCATGTAATGGTTAATATCATGTATATCTGTAGGTACTGTCATGTAATGGTTAATATCATGTATATCTGCAGGTACTGTCAAGTAATGGTTAATGATATCATGTATATCTGCAGGTACTGTCATGTAATGGTTAATGATATCATGTATATCTGCAGGTACTGTCATGTAATGGTTAATATCATGTATATCTGCAGGTACTGTCATGTAATGGTTAATATCATGTATATCTGTAGGTACTGTCAAGTAATGGATAATATCATGTATATCTGCAGGTACTGTCATGTAATGGTTAATATCATGTATATCTGCAGGTACTGTCATGTAATGGTTAATATCATGTATATCTGCAGGTACTGTCATGTTATTGTAAATATTATGTATATCTGCAGGTACTGTCATGTAATGGTTAATATCATGTATATCTGTAGGTACTGTCATGTAATGGCTAATGATATCATGTATATCTGCAGGTACTGTCATGTAATGGTTAATGATATCATGTATATCTGTAGGTACTGTCATGTAATGGTTAATGATATCATGTATATATGCAGGTACTGTCATGTAATGGTTAATATCATGTATATCTGCAGGTACTGTCATGTAATGGTTAATGATATCATGTATATCTGTAGGTACTGTCATGTAATGGCTAATGATATCATGTATATCTGCAGGTACTGTCATGTAATGGTTAATGATATCATGTATATCTGCAGGTACTGTCATGTAATGGTTAATATCATGTATATCTGCAGGTACTGTCATGTAATGGTTAATGATATCATGTATATCTGTAGGTACTGTCATGTAATGGCTAATGATATCATGTATATCTGCAGGTACTGTCATGTAATGGTTAATGATATCATGTATATCTGTAGGTACTGTCATGTAATGGTTAATGATATCATGTATATCTGCAGGTACTGTCAAGTAATGGTTAATATCATGTATATCTGCAGGTACTGTCATGTAATGGTTAATATCATGTATATCTGTAGGTACTGTCATGTAATGGTTAATATCATGTATATCTGCAGGTACTGTCATGTAATGGTTAATATCATGTATATCTGCAGGTACTGTCATGTAATGGTTAATGATATCATGTATATATGCAGGTACTGTCATGTAATGGTTAATGATATCATGTATATCTGCAGGTACTGTCATGTAATGGTTAATATCATATATATCTGTAGGTACTGTCATGTAATGGTTAATATCATGTATATCTGCAGGTACTGCCATGTAATGGTTAATAATATCATGTATATCTGTAGGTACTGTCATGTAATGGTTAATGATATCATGTATATCTGCAGGTACTGTCATGTAATGGTTAATGATATCATGTATATCTGCAGGTACTGTCATGTAATGGTTAATATTATGTATATCTGCAGGTATTGTCATGTAATGGTTAATGATATCATGTATATCTGCAGGTACTGTCATGTAATGGTTAATATTATGTATATCTGCAGGTACTGTCATGTAATGGTTAATGATATCATGTATATCTGTAGGTACTGTCATGTAATGGTTAATGATATCATGTATATCTGCAGGTACTGTCATGTAATGGTTAATGATATCATGTATATTCCAGACCATCATTGATGTTAACAAACTGGTGAGAAATATAACTTTAAAAAAACACTTTGATAGAAGGGAGGACACTGATGTCTCTGAAAATAGATGTACAGACATAGAAACAGAACCTATAAAATTGAGCTTCCAGGAAGCATGTGATGAGGTAACACTACAGAGTCTGCAGTTTGATTCACACACTGAACATGGTCATATTAATAAAGGGACGTGTTTTAAACCGAAGTCTGTGTTTTATCCCATACATGACAGAGGGACCATCATAGAGACATTTTTCAGTAGAGTGGAAAAAGATCTGATAGCCCTGAAAGATAGAACTGTTCCCACCAGACATAATCTGAAAGTTGACAAAAGAATAGCATTAAAACAGTTGCAGGAAGACACTGAACTTGTCATCAAAGATGCGGACAAGGGAGGGACAGTGGTAATTTTGGACAGGGAAGTCTATGTCAAAGAGGCACTTAGGCAATTAGGCAATGAAAGAAATTACATCACTTTGCAATGGGACCCCACCGAGACTTTTAAAAGAGAATTATGCCATTTACTGGACGAAGGGATGGAACAGGGGTGTATAGATCAGAAAACTATGGAGTTTTTACTGGTTGACAACCCTAGAACACCCCTGTTCCATCACTTACCTAAAGTCCATAAGTCACTTAGTGACATAAAAGGTAGCCCCATACTAAGTGGGATAGGGTCCCTTTTAGAGCCCCTCTCACAGTGGTTAGATAGCATACTACAACATTTTGTGAAAAATCTTCCTTCATACATTAAGGACACTAAGCATGTTCTTAACATGATGGAAACACAAGTATGGGATCAGGACTATCAGTAGATAACAGAGGATGCTGTATCCCTATATTCCTCGATCCCTCATGAGGAAGGTCTACGGGCCATAAAATTCTTTCTTAGAAACCACTCAGAGTTTTCAAGAGATTTTCAGGACTTCGTACTGAAAGTAACCAGGTACCTTTTGACCCACAATTTATTCCAGATCCTAGATGTTTTCTATCTCCAGAGATGTGGAATGGCGATGGGGGCTAAATTTGCCCCATCGTACGCCAACCTATTTTTAGGTTGGTGGGAATTTTTCCACATCTGTGGAGATAGAAACATCTATAAGGATCGAATCGTCATGTATGGGAGATACATCAACGATCTCCTATTCATCTGGAAGGGGAATCCTACAGAAGTGAGATTCATAGAAACTCAATGATAATGATGTGGGCATGAGTTTCACTTTTGAACACAATCCGACTACGATTCATTATTTGAATCTAATATTGACAGGTACAAGGGAAAACAAGGTTACCACTAAAGTGTACAGAAAGCCGATCAGTGGGAACAAACTGCTAGACGGCAGTAGTTGCCACCCAAGGCATACAGCAGCAGCAGTAGCAAAAGGCGAATTTATTCGCTTGAAGAGGAATTGCTCAAATGATGGAGATTTTCTCCAGGAAGCAGCTGCCTTGGAACAGAGATTAAGAGTTAGAGGTTATACATCGAAAACAATAAAAAAAGCTAGAATGCAGATGGAGCCTAGGACAAGGGACACTATTCTTAGAGGAAGACGAAAGCAACAGGAGGACTATAAAGGGGTGGCATTTGTTACCAGTTATAGTGCCCAGTTTTCTGAAGTTGCCAATATAATACGGAAGCATTTCACAATTTTGGCAGCAGACGATAAACTTGTCAAGGTGGTCAAGAGGGGTGTAAGGTGTAGCTCGAGAAAATGTCCCACTTTGGGGTCATTATTATCCCCTACTGAACTTAAGTCTCAAACCAAATCTCAAGGCACTTGGATGACCAGCAGGGGTATGTACAATTGCGGTCATAAAAAATGCAAACCTTGTGATTACCTTGACAAAACTAAGTCATTTAAGTCCCATGTGACAGGAGAGGTTTTTCAGATCAATACATGTATGAACTGCACGACTATGAGTGTGATATACATGCTCACATGCCAAGTGTGCAAAGTTCAATACATAGGTCTTACCTCCAGGGACATTAAGACAAGAATACGGGAGCATATATCTACCATCTCGAGGGGTAAATCACAAACACCCTTAGTGCGGCACTTCACAGAAAAGCACAAAGGTGAAATAAGCACATTAAAATGGTGTGCTATTGAGGAAGTAAAAGTTCCCAAAAGGGGAGGAGATTTAGACAAACTCCTGGCGAGAAGGGAGATGTTCTGGATCTTGAGACTCAGAACTAGAGTGCCAGAAGGTCTTAATTCCAGATACGATATCATAAATTATTGGGAATAAGATAATTCTATCTCTTTCCACTTCTTCCACATTTAGCATAACCCTTTACATTCTAGGTATTTTCATGCATTTTGAGTCTGCAGGTGGGTGTGTATAATAGGGGCAACAATATATTCACGTATGAGAACAGCTTAATTAGTTTCTCTTGTTAATAGCGAAATTCCACAAATGTCAACCTAGTAACTGATCAAAAAAGCTAACAGAGCGATGAGTAGGTATAGGGAACTTAAAAAGTACTGGCCCATATATATACAAATTTTAACTCATTAACTGACAAGCACAATATCATGTTAAAGGAACAAACATTTATAGCACTTTTTGCCCACAATTAATGTTATTACATGTGTGAAGGAAGTATAATATTTGATGTAAACACTAAGTTTCTCTAATCTTTCCTACACCTCTAAGAAGGAAACACACATTTTTTATAAAATACACACAAGTCATGAGTACATACAAATACTGAGTGTTTCCAACTTTATAAAAGAAACTATTTACTAGTCAGTATTACAATGCCTTTAATATGGCAAACACTACATTAATTTATACACAAAGAAAGTGAGAGTACTGATAGGGTTAACTTTAAACTGCAGGTATATAGCAATTGCTGAGCATTAGAAGGAGGGATTAGCGTATATTTTTTAACCAATTAGAATTGTTTAAAGTGTTCTTAATGCCAAGGAGGACAGACACACACCAGGCTATGATAACGGCAATCTGCCAAAACGCGTAAGCCTGTGTGCTGCGCTCTCTCTCCAAACAAGTGGCAGGCTGTCGCATCATTTTGTAATTGAATTTTAAAGGTTTTCAATAAAGATATATTTAAATTTTTCGGAGTGTGGTACCCCAATTTTTTCTTCCTGAATATCAGCAGGTACTGTCATGTAATGGTTAATATCATGTATATCTGCAGGTATTGTCATGTAATGGTTAATGATATCATGTATATCTGCAGGTACTGTCATGTAATGGTTAATATCATGTATATCTGCAGGTACTGTCAAGTAATGATTAATATCATGTATATCTGCAGGTACTGTCATGTAATGGCTAATATCATGTATATCTGTAGGTACTGTCATGTAATGGTTAATGATATCATGTATATCTGCAGGTACTGTTATGTAATGGTTAATATCATGTAAATCTGTAGGTACTGTCATGTAATGGTTAATATCATGTATATCTGTAGGTACTGTCATGTAATGGTTAATATCATGTATATCTGTAGGTACTGTCATGTAATGGTTAATATCATGTATATCTGCAGGTACTGTCATGTAATGGTTAATGATATCATGTATATCTGTAGGTACTGTCATGTAATGGTTAATATCATGTATATCTGTAGGTACTGTCATGTAATGGTTAATATCATGTATATCTGTAGGTACTGTCAGGTAATGGTTAATATCATGTATATCTGCAGGTACTGTCATGTAATGGTTGATGATATCATTTATATCTGCAGGTACTGTCATGTAATTATTAATATAATGTATATCAGCAGTTACTGTCATATAATAGTTAATATCATGTATATCTGCAGGTACTGTCAAGTAATGGTTAATGATATCATGTATATCTGCAGGTACTGTCATGTAATGGTTAATATCATGTATATCTGCAGGTACTGTCATGTAATGGTTAATATCATGTATATCTGCAGGTACTGTCAAGTAATGGTTAATGATATCATGTATATCTGCAGGTACTGTCATGTAATAGTTAATGATATCATGTATATCTGCAGGTACTGTCATGTAATGGTTAATATCATGTATATCTGCAGGTACTGTCATGTAATGGTTAATATCATGTATATCTGCAGGTACTGTCATGTAATGGTTAATATCATGTATATCTGCAGGTACTGTCAAGTAATGGTTAATGATATCATGTATATCTGCAGGTACTGTCATGTAATAGTTAATGATATCATGTATATCTGCAGGTACTGTCATGTAATGGTTAATATCATGTATATCTGCAGGTACTGTCATGTAATGGTTAATATCATGTATATCTGTAGGTACTGTCATGTAATGGTTAATATCATGTATATCTGCAGGTACTGTCATGTAATGGTTAATATCATGTATATATGCAGGTACTGTCAAGTAATGGTTAATATCATGTATATCTGCAGGTACTGTCATGTAATGGTTAATATCATGTATATCTGTAGGTACTGTCATGTAATGGTTAATGATATCATGTATATCTGCAGGTACTGTCAAGTAATGGTTAATGATATCATGTATATCTGCAGGTACTGTCATGTAATGGTTAATATCATGTATATCTGCAGGTACTGTCATGTAATGGTTAATATCATGTATATCTGCAGGTACTGTCATGTAATGGTTAATATCATGTATATCTGCAGGTACTGTCATGTAATGGTTAATATCATGTATATCTGCAGGTACTGTCATGTAATGGTTAATATCATGTATATCTGCAGGTACTGTCATGTAATGGTTAATATCATGTATATCTGCAGGTACTGTCAAGTAATGGTTAATATCATGTATATCTGCAGGTACTGCCATGTAATGGTTAATATCATGTATATCTGCAGGTACTGCCATGTAATGGTTAATATCATGTATATCTGCAGGTACTGTCATGTAATGGTTAATGATATCATGTATATCTGCAGGTACTGTCATGTAATGGTTAATATCATGTATATCTGCAGGTACTGTCATGTAATGGTTAATGATATCATGTATATCTGCAGGTACTGTCATGTAATGGTTAATATCATGTATATCTGCAGGTACTGCCATGTAATGGTTAATATCATGTATATCTGCAGGTACTGTCAAGTAATGGTTAATATCATGTATATCTGCAGGTACTGTCATGTAATGGTTAATATCATGTATATCTGCAGGTACTGTCATGTAATAGTTAATGATATCATGTATATCTGCAGGTACTGTCATGTAATAGTTAATGATATCATGTATATCTGCAGGTACTGCCATGTAATGGTTAATGATATCATGTATATCTGCAGGTACTGTCATGTAATGGTTAATGATATCATGTATATCTGCAGGTACTGTCATGTAATGGTTAATGATATCATGTATATCTGCAGGTACTGTGATGTAATGGTTAATATCATGTATATCTGCAGGTATTGTCATGTTATTGTAAATATTATGTATATCTGCAGGTACTGTCATGTAATGGTTAATATCATGTATATATGCAGGTACTGTCAAGTAATGGTTAATGATATCATGTATATCTGCAGGTACTGTCATGTAATGGTTAATATCATGTATATCTGTAGGTACTGTCATGTAATGGTTAATATCATGTATATCTGTAGGTACTGTCATGTAATGGTTAATATCATGTATATCTGCAGGTACTGTCAGGTAATGGCTAATATCATGTATATCTGTAGGTACTGTCAGGTAATGGTTAATGATATCATGTATATCTGCAGGTACTGTCATGTATTGGTTAATGATATCATGTATATCTGCAGGTTCTGTCATGTAATGGTTAATATCATGTATATCTGCAGGTATTGTCATGTTATTGTAAATATTATGTATATCTGCAGGTACTGTCAGGTAATGGTTAATGACATCACATTCTCGCAGCTAATGTCATGTAATGGTTAATGATATCACATATTCCTACATGTACTGACTTGTAATTGTTAATGACATCACCTTTTCCCACAGGTACGGTCATGTTATGGTTAATGATATCATATTCCCACAGTTACTGTTATGTAATGGTTAATGATATCACATATTCCCACAGTTACTGTTATGTAATGGTTAATGATATCACATATTCCCACAATAACTGTCATGTAATGGTTAATGATATCACATATTCCCACAGTTACTGTTATGTAATGGTTAATGATATCACATATTCCCACAATAACTGTCATGTAATGGTTAATGATATCACATATTCCCACAATAACTGTCATGTAATGGTTAATGATATCACATATTCCCACAATAACTGTCATGTAATGGTTAATGATATCACATATTCCCACAGTTACTGTCATGTAATGGTTAATAATATCACATAAATCCACAGTTACTGTCATGTAATGGTAAATGATATGACATATTCCCACAGTTACTGTCATGTAATGGTTAATAATATCACCTATTCCCACAGTTACTGTCATGTAATGGTTAATAATATCACATAATGCCACAGTTACTGTCATGTAATGGTAAATGATATGACATATTCCCACAGTTACTGTCATGTAATGGTTAATAATATCACCTATTACCACAGTTACTGTCATGCAATGGTAAATGATGTCACATAATGCAGGGCTCGCCAACCTTTCGGACCTCAGGGACCACTAAACTCACAATTTTGAATCCTGTGGACCACTAACATGATTTTTTTTTTAAAATATTTTTATTTTTGTTTGTCACCACAAGAGTTACAACGAGTCAAAGGAAGATTTGAACAATAGAAAATATTGCAGTAATCCATTTGAGTTACATGTCATTGCAATAATAGAGACGGTGGAAAACTTACAGAAGGGTTTTGAGACATGGCTACTCATATACTCTTAGGTTTAACTTCTATTTGGTACATTTCAGCCTGATCTTGTGGTAAACAATATTTTTAGGATACAGCAAACAAAATAAATCAAAATTAAATTCAAATTGAAATCAAAAGCAAAATGAAATGGAACTCACAGTGCGCTGCTCTCGGTCCGGCGCCCCTCCTATGGTCTCTTTCTCTCCTCAGACCACCGATAGAGTTCTTCACCTCTCAATCTCGCGTTTATGACATAATCTGTATTCTTAAAGGGTGAAATTATAATGTCTCGTGTCTCTCTAGGCAAGCATTAAAGGTAAGGCTCCCACTTAGAAAAGATTTGACTCTTTTCAGCATATCTCCCATCCCATCATATTGTTCAATAATCAATTGCTTAAGTAAAGCATTTTTTAGCTGAGTTACAGTAGGTGGGTTTCGCTTCAACCAGTTCTGGAATATCAGATTTCTAGCGACTAGGACTATATTGTTCGTACAGGCTCTCTGGGAACTCAAAACATTAGGGATATTTAATAAGACCACATTCTGGAGAGTTAAATTTAGTTCGGGAAGGGACAATGAAGTGCGCAACCAATATTCTACCATTTTCCAAAATTTAGTTATGTGAGGATATCTCCACAACATGTGAACTATATCTGCTTCTACTGATCCACATTTAGGGCATTTGCTTTTCCTATCCTCCTTCCAATACTGATACTTGATTGGGGTTACATAGATATTGTCTAGGAGCTTAAGATGTGACTCTCTTAAAATTGAAGATAACGTGGCCTTGCGCACCCTATCTATACTCTCAGTGAATGTTTCTTTTGGTACCTGTTCCCCTAGTATTGATGTCCATATGTCAAGGTTTTTGTCTAAGCACTTTGTGTTTATTGGTTGCAATAGTATTCTATAGATTGGTGATATAGAGGAGATGCCTTTTGCTGCCAAGTCTATGATCTGTGTGATTTGTGCCTGAGCTGGTAAAGTAGTCACGTCTTCAATGGAGTGTAGATAGTGTCTAGCCTGTAGATATGCAGAGTAGTGTGTTTTTGGAAGTCGAAATTTGGCCTGTAGGGTTTCAAATGTCATCATAGTTTTGTTATCGTCTTGTAAAGTTTGACCAATAGTGCGGAGTCCTCTCGCCTTCCACAATTTAAATGCCTTAGTAGTAAATCCAGCTGGAAACTCTGGGTTTCCCTGCCATGGCAGGAGCTGCTTGATTCTATGGTTTGTACCTAACCATTTGCACATGAGCCTCCAGGCTCTAGCTGGCTGACTGAATATGTCCAAACCCCCTACCCATCTGTTCGCTTGTGCCTGCGTCATATGTGGTAGCATCTGTAATGACCAGAGGTGAATAAGGCCACTTTCTAGCTGTAAGTCAGTGAACTTCTCTAGATCAGTAAACCAATCTACAACAAACTTCCCTTGCGCCACATAGTTATATAATTCGAAATTTGGGAGTGCTAGTCCACCCTTTTCCCTAGAAGCCGTAAGTGTTAGGTAGCTAATCCTATGTTTTTTATTATTCCAGATAAACTCCAGAACCATCTGCGTTATTACCTTTAGATCTGATTTCTTAAGTAGTGCCGGAACTGTCTGGAAAAAATACAGGGGTTTGGGGAAATAGATCATCTTTATAAGCCCTATTCTGCCTGACAAGGAAATCGGTAATTGCCTCCATGTGTTTATCATGTTTTTAAGCTTTTTAAGTAAAGGCGTATAGTTGATGGAGTACCATTTACGTGGATCTATGTTTAGGATGATGCCTAGATATTTAAAGTTATCTTTGATTATTTTAAAATCAAAGCCCTGGAGTAAGTCATCTCCCTTGTTTAGTAGCCAGATTAGCTCTGTTTTGTCTGTATTGATTGCATATCCAGATATTAGACTGAATTCTTTTATTAAGTCCATCACTATGGGGATATTTTGTCTGGTTCTTGGATAAACAGGATCATGTCATCCGCGAATAGATTTAATTGAAGTTGAGAGTCACCTATTTTAAGGCCTTCTAGCCGTTGCCTGATCTTCCACGCCAGGGGCTCTATCGCTATGTCAAATAAGAGTGGGGAAAGCGGGCATCCCTGGCGTGTACCTCTGAAGAGTCTGAAAGGTTGTGTCAGCTTGCCATTAACTATTAATGATGCTTGTGGGATTTTGTACAAATTGTGGATTGCTTTAATGAACGCTCCCTGTATCCCTATCTTCTCGAGGGTAGTGAAAAGATGGTCCCAGAGTAACTTATCAAAGGCTTTTTCTGCATCTATCATCAGCAGTGCAGCCTCTTTATGCTCTATCTTGTTGGAATCTTTATGTGTGAGTGTCCAATAATGTTGAATTACTGCCTGCACCTTTCTAATGTTTAGGACAGATGACCTCCCCTTGACAAAACCTGTTTGGTCTTTATGTATTATGCTGGGTAAGATTACTGCTAGTCTATTGGCTAAAATTTTTGTGAGTATTTTGTAGTCCTGATTTAATAAGGAAATAGAATGACAGGAATGTGCCAACAGAGGATCTCTACCCTCCTTATGTATAATACTTATATTTGCCTCTGCAAGTCTCGTGGATGGGTCTACCTTGTTTTCTAGAATACCATTATAGAGTTGCGCTAGGGTGGGGCAAAGTTCTTAACCTAAAATTTTGTAGAACTCTGCTGGGAGTCCATCAGGACCTGGAGTTTTACCTAGGGTTAGTGTGTTAACAGTGTCTAGGATTTCTTATTGTGTTATTTTACCGTTTAAATTGTTAAGTTGGGACAGTTCAATTTTCGGCAAGTTCACCGTTCTCCAAAAATGTATCTTGTCGTCTGGGTCTACCTGTTGTGGGGAGTAGAGGTCTTTATAAAAGTCTAAGAACACCCTCTGGATGTCACTCTCTTTGTTTACAACAACATCATTTTTTTTAACTGCTGATATTGTAGTTTTTTTTCCTTTGGAGTTTGGTTATATTAGCTAGGAGTTTACCTGTCTTGTTTCCAAACCTATAGAATTTGGCTTGTGTCTTAGAGTGGTGATTATTTGCTTTCTAAGTAAGTGGCTATCTCTGGCTGTTTTACCTTCCTTGTACCTTAGTCTATTCCTCACAGAGAGATGTCTTAACTATCTGTTTCTAGCATTTATGATCTGCCTCAAGATGAGATCAGATTTCGCTTTGAACTTTTTCTTAATGCCTGCCGCGTATGTCGAGATAACCCCTTTCAAAACCGTTTTTACGGTTCTCCAAAGAAGGAGAGGGTTACCTGTGTGCGCTTCATTCAGTACTTTAAATGCCTGCCACTTGCCTAGTAAGTGTCTGAAAAAATTCGGGTCTTTATAGAGGTACCTCGGGAATACCCACTTGTTACTGCCTCCCTGTGTCTGTCCGAGTTGAATTTTTAGAGTTATTGGTGCATGGTCTGACACCGTTATGGGGTCAATTCCGTCTCTGTCACCCTAGTAGAAATATTATTGGAGAGTAGAAAATAGTCAAGTCTCGAGAGGGTATCATTAGTTGTTGACATGCATGTATATTCCCTATGTTCTGGGTACCTGGCTCTCCAAATGTCTTGGAGGTTTAAGTTTCTAATAAACATTTTAATTATATTGGATTCTTTCTTAGAGTTATAAGAGGTTCTAGGTCCTATCCGAGGGGCATCAGGATTGTGGAATCTGTCTGCTGGTGTTTGTGGTGCTATGTTAAAGTAGCCTCCAATCACAAGCGGCTGAGAAGAGAACTGAACAATTTTTGTCTGGAGGTCCCTCCAGAACACCTGATTCTGTGTTTGGGGTCCATACACTCCTATCAGTGTAAATGATAGTCCCTGTATCTCTAGATTTACCATAAGGTATCTTCCGTTAGGATCTATGAGCGTCTTAGTTATGGTGTATGTCAGGTTTTTCCTAAATAAAATTGCTATCCCCCTGGCTCTGCTTTGCTCAAATGTTGTGTGAATCACCTCTCCCACCCAACTCTGTTTAAGTTTTTGATGTTCAGTCCTGGATAGGTGTGTCTCCTCTAAAATCGCAATGTCTGTCTTTTTTTATTTTAAGTGTTGTAAGATCGACCTACGTTTCTGTGGAGATGTGATACCCCCCACATTCCAGCTTACTTTTCGTATATTATTAGCCATTATATCTTAGTCTACAGAATGTATGGTGTAGTGGTATGTACCTCGTTGTAGATGCATTCCTATGAAGTAGCTTCTTCTTTTGTAGTCTCGGGGAGAGAGGAGGGGCACCTGGAACTCGAACAAAAGAGCATGTATTAGTAAAACAGTAACATATAAACATATAAAAGAAAAAAAGAAAAAAAACAACAATTTAACACATTATGAAAGTAGGTTTTATGATTTTCAACTGAATGGGTCTTCTTTCTTGTCTAAACTTGCCCATCTCTACCTTTTCTGTGTTCTGTACCAGACCTCCATTTGTGCGATTGTGGGGGTTCCAGTTAAAGCTAATGGGGTAAATATCCGAGAGGTCGATGGAAACCATAATAACTGATCAACTGCTTAATTCAACCTAATAGTTTAAAGAACTTGTGGCCTATTCTAAACTGCAGGGTGTGCTTTAGAGGCATCTCTCTTGTAGTGTCCTTAATTGCTGGATCATTTCAGGGTATCTCCCCATTACATAGTCAAGTTATCGCATGGAGGTTACCATAATTCCCCCCGGTTTAATAAGAATTTTTCTAGTTAGAATTTGCGGCCAAGATTATCTTAACTGACGATTTTAGATCTAGACTCTCCCTTTTCTTAACAATATTCCCACACATTGACCTCCTGCAATAACAATAGGGATAACAAGTTACCCGTCATATGAATGGATAATGGCTCTCAATCTTCTTTTCCCCTTTTGGCTTCTTCTTGTTTTAAAAAGTTTTTAAGCTGTCGCGGATCCTCGAAGAACTTAACACCTTGTTTGGTTTGCAGTTTAAGTCTTGCTGGAAACAACAGTGAAACTGAACGTCCTGCTTCTAGTAGGGATTTGCAGTATGGCGAAAATTATCTGCGTCTCCTGGAGATCTCCGCTGAAAAGTCCTGAAATAGTAGGATCTTCTGGCCTTCATATAGTAGGGGCGAATGTTGGCGGTATGCTCTGAGGATCTAGATCTTATCCCTGAAGTTGAGGTATTTGATCATGACTTGTCGTGGACCCCTTGTATTCCGCTGGTCTTGGCTTGTGATGCCCACTCTGTGGGCCCTTTCTACTGTGCATGGAATTTCATCTGTGCTTAATTTTAATAGCGTAGGCAAGGTGCATTCCGCAAAAACCAGCAGATCTGAGCTAAGGACAGTTTCTGGTACTCCAACAATGCGCAAGTTATTGCGTTGCGATCGGTTCTCTAGGTCGTCTATCTTGTCAACCAACAGCTTGTTTTGAACCTCAAGTGACGCTACTTTTGTTGATGTGTCTCGCTGCCTTATTTCCTCATTGCTCATGCTTTGTTCTAAGTGATGCAGTCTGGATGAGAAACTTTTAAATTTTGATGATAGAGAATCAAGGCCTGTCTGGAGCTGTTCCATTTTGGGGAGGAAAAGAGCCGAGATTTGTGTGACAATCGGATGTAAGTCCTGCGAGTGTGTCTCAGTATTTTCTATGGATATGTTGTCTCTGGCTTGCATTTCTGCTGCCTGCTTTGACTTCCGTTCCTGATTTTTCTGTCTATTTGCCATATTGCCAGTGGTCTTGGCAAAGCTAGAATAATACTTCTGCATGCACTTACTGGGAGATATCGTCTCCTTCTCCTAGCACAGCCGGAGTAAAATAGTGAGGCAGCTGGGTTTGTGGTCTACTAAGCAGAGTTTCAAATCATGACAATTCACCCATAAGTGCAGCCAGGAACAGGCAGGTTAAAATTAAAGGAGAGCTCAGAAAGGGTGACACTAGTCAGGAGTGTCGGAAGTCTGGCACATACTCTTATTGTCAATTAACCATAGTAGTTGGTGGTTTTGTTAATAGCCTGGATCTTGTTGAAAGTCATTGGTGTGTATTCAAGAGTTCAGAGTCTGCTTCAGTAACATAGATAACATAGGTAAGTCAGTTCTTAAACATGTGTTCTTTCCACCTCCCCCTCTCTGTGCAACAGGCCTTTTCATAAGTTAGCAATCACACAGTCTGACAAACTTTCATCCGGAGCCACTCAAATAATGCCCCAAACCCTGGGTTTTAGCTGTTTATGTGCGCTTAATTTTAGTTTTCTCCATAATGGATTAAGGAGCAGTTCAGTACAAATAGCTACTGGGGGGCTTTTATCTGTCCGCTTTGTCTAGTGAGTATGCGGTAATTGCAATAAGCACTTGACACGTGGGATAAGTGCCCAGTAAATTCAGAGAAGAGAGGGGGTAGCAAGATGGGAAAAAATAATTTGTTGCGTCTGTTACTTAGCTCTGTCACTGCTGTCAAATCGGAACCCTGTTTCCGACAGTCTGTCCTTCAGCCGAAGTTATTACTTTCTTGGTGTCTCGAGTTATCCTCCCTGAACCTGTGTTAAGATGGCGCAGTTTTTCACGCCCTTATCTCTCACTTTCCTCCTTCCTTGGCGAGGGTGATGACAAGACCCTCCGCGTTAAGGTCCTGCAAGATTCTGCAGCCCGGCTGTTATAACAAGAGCCCACTTGCAAGGGAGAGCCGCGGGAGCTTTAATTCTGGGTTTTTTAGTGTTTTAAGAACAGCGTTTACCGGAGCTCTTCTCCTCTGCTGCTGCTTCGTGGCTCCGCCTCCCGGAAGTCTCAACATGATTTTTTTTTTAACAGGTACAAACCTCTATAATGTGTGTGTCTATATATATATATATATATATATATATATATACATGCACACACACACATACTGTACATAACTAGTATAGCCATAGCTAAGTTTACATTATTTATATATTTACACATTTTTAAGAACAATTTTTTGGAATTAACTAACTGAATGACAGAACTGAGAGAATACTTCTGAATGACAGATGAAGGGTGAGTGCCAACTTTTGAGCTGGAAACAGAGAGGCAGAAAGTGGGGGAAAAGAATAATTATTTTATCAAATTATAAAAATAATTAATTTGATACAGGAAATGTATTTAAAATCATCTTGGATCTGGCATTCTAAGCAAGAGCAGTTGGTTAATGGCTAACACTTAACACACCTCCATGAATCAGAAGACAACAAAAGCATGTGTCCAGGATCTACCTCTTAACAGGAAATCCCCTGGGGACTTTATCAACAGAACAGAGAGAACTGTTGTTCCAACTCAGAAGGTGGAGTCCCATTGTCTAATATTTTGTCTATGCTCTGGTTGATGGAAATACAAATGGACCCTCAATCATATGTTAATGAGATGCCTCCTGGTCTAAGTAACCAACCCAGACACTCCCTAAAATGAACAAGGTACAACAATGTTTGTTAGGAATAGAAATACATTTTTTGAAATAAAAGAAATTAAAGGTTAGGATTGTGTATATAAGAATTGGCACATAAAATTGTGATAAATAATGTCCCACGTATCTAAATGTATAGATAATTTAATGTGTAAGGAAGGACACGTAAAAATGACCAGTACAGCCCCATTGTTTCCTATGGGGAAACACTTTCTAAGTCCACACCTAACACCCTAACATGAACCCCGAGTCTAAACACCCTTAACCTTACACTTATTAACCCCTAATCTGCTGCCCCCGACATCGTCGCCACCTGCATTATATTATTAACCCCTAATCTTCCGCTCCGGACACTGCCGCCACTTACATTATCCCTATGAACCCCTAATCTGCTGCCCCCAACATCGCCGACACCTATATTATATTTATTAACCCCTAATCTTCCGCCCCCAACGTTGCTGCCACCTACCTACACTTATTAACCCCTAATCTGCTGACCGGACA